>NC_080593.1:154383503-154697556 GCF_027887145.1 Ammospiza caudacuta
GAAACCTGCTTGTTCCTGGAGGAATTATGGTCTTCCCATAGCCCCAGATTGTGCAGCTTTCCTAGATTTTGGGAATGTTTTGATCTGTCTTAAATACCATTTAAATATCAGTTTTTTTCTGAGGGTCCAGATTCTGCTTCTCATGCAGGTAGAATATGGAAAAACCATTGATTTACCCTGCTGTCCTGAGCTGTTTATCCCACTACTCAGGTGCATGGAATAGTTTAAGAAAAGTTGGAATATAAGGGTGTTGGAACAGCAAAGCATTTTTGGATACTTGCAGGTCATTTTTCCACTGGATTTGCTGTCTGGTGCAAATCCTTTAGCAATAGTGGGACAAATTCAGAATTCCCAACCTGGAACTCCTTCATAGCTTTTTGCTCCCCTGGCAAAAGGGGTTTTCCCCCTTCCACAACCTTCTATTATGTAAATCCAGGATTTCCATCACTGCACCAAATTAAATTCCCAGACTTGAGAAAAAAGTTTTTCTTTTGCTGAGATTTTAATCAATGCCATTGGGCAGCTTAGATCGGCTTGGATTATGCAGAAGGAAAAGTGGCAGTTCCCAAAACACACCATTCCCTGGATTGTGATGGACTCCACAGAGCCAAGTAGTGCTCCAACAGCCACTAAATACATGGATATGATCCCTAAACTAGAAAGAAGGAGAAGGTTTTTTTACAATGAAGGTGGATAAACACTAGACCACCTTCGTTGTAAAAAGGAATGTTTTTTACGAAAAGAAGGTTTCCCAGAGAAGCTGTGGATGCTCCCGTCCCTGGAAATATCCCAGGCCAGATAGAACAGAGCTTGGAGCAACCTGGGCTGGTAGAAGGTGCCCCTGTCCATGGATTGGATAGGCTTTAAGATTCTTTCCAACCAATTCCATTCCATGATTCAATTTTAAGTCTCTGGATGTGTTTCCACTCAGCTGTGCCTGATATAATCCAATTTTTAGATGCAACACTGGCACATCCAGTGGGACAGCCACAGGTCCAGGGATGGGGCATCCACAATTTCTCTGGAGAGGGAGTTTGTCATGTCTCATTGACATCCCTTGGCTTTGCTATTTCCTGGCTTTGCCAGCCAATCCTTAAGGAACATGCATTGTTCCTCCAGGCCATCCAGAGCAGATTCCCACCAGTCCATAGAGAAGAGCTCACCATCACTAAACAGGTGGGAAAACCGGGATTCAAAGGGGCCTTGACCAAGGACTCAAACAGCAGAACCAGCACGTCCCAAATCCTTTTCCCTCATCCCCCATTTTTCCATTCCCCTGAGTCTCCCTGCCTTTCCCAAAGATCCGTGTTTGAAGAAATATCCCCCCTCCATCCCCAGGAGTCTTCCTACCTCTCCAAAAGCTTGATTATCTGGACTTGCACTTCCAAGGGTTTTGTTGGACTCCTCCAGCTCAGGAGGGAGCCCAGACCACTCCACAGCCTCAAACAACTTCTTGATGTTCAATTCCCCAATTTCCCAGGGCTGAATCCACCTTGAAATTGGTGTCTAAAACCTCTCTTTGCAAGCAGCCAGGAAGGGGCTTAGGAGGAGGAGGGGAGGTGGAAGGGAAAAGAAATTAGATCCATTTTCCACAAGGAGAAGAATTAAAAGGAAAATTTCAGCCTTGGGAGCAGAATAATGGAGCTGTGGCTGGCAAATGCTCTGTTGTGAAGGAGCAGGGAGGAGAGGTAAAACGGGGAGCAGGGATGTGAGATATGCTGGGATTAGGGAAAGGACTCCAGCAGGAAACTTGGCATCTTCCCAGGTCAGCCCTGGCCAAGGTCAAAATCCAAAATCTGGGGGGAGGTTCTGGTAAGATTTCCTGGCAGGGAGTGCAGAAATATGGGAGAAATTTAACCACAGCCACAAGAAATATTAAAAACCTGTATTTTTCATGTTTTTCCACTATGTGGTCATCTGGGATGGGCTCTCCACATGGGGAGGGTCACAAAGTCTCGTGGGATGAGGGGTACTCCTATTTCAAGCTCATGGTATGAGATTTCCATGAAATGGTGGGGGGAGGAAACAGGATTTTATCCAAAGTGATTGCTCTCCTCAAAGATAACTCTGTCACTGAAGGAGGCAATTTCAGCTCTGCCCAGAGATAAACAAGAGCAACATCCCCTAAAATCAGAGCTGGATTGACAATGAATCATGGAATGGTTTGGATTGGGAGGGGTCTTAAGGATCATCTAATTCCAAGCCCTCTGCCATAGGCAGGGATAAGAGATCAAGAAGGGGATTGTTTGCTGGTGGGACCCAGGGACATCAATGTCACTGCCAGGCCATGGCTTTCCTCAATTCTCCTTGAAAAGCCCTGGCAGAAAGGGTGGATTGGCAACATCTTCAAAGCTGGGAGCTTGTCCTTCATCCAGCCCTGCCGAAGGCAGGGAAAACACCCAATTTCTGCATTCCCAGCAAGGGCAGATTCCAAATCTTTTGGGATTTATGGACTGATTGGAGGCGATAATTGGAAAGGACCTGAGCTGGATACCAGCACTGCCTGGTTTTCATGGAAATCACCCCATTGCGGAGGAAAAGCTGCTTCTCCCTCCTCTTTTCTCCCCCTTCCTCCCCCCCTCAGCTGCTCCAAGCTTGACAAGGACAGGTCAGTCCGTCCATCACCGCTAATCCTTGGATACTTTTAGTGTCACTCTAATGACAGCGCCTCTGCCAAGCCACGGAGCCTTGGCAATAAAAGCCTCTTAAGGGCAGCAGCCCCCTCTGAGCAAAGTGGTTTGTCCATTCCTGGGGTTTTTCCTTCCCCCCCAGAAGTGGCATCTCTCCGATTATCCTGCTGCCCGTGACAAGAATCAGATGGGAAACCTTCCACTTTCCGATGCATTAAAGCCCTTCCTGGGAAGCGCAGAGCTCACCCCCAGCATCCTCCCTCCCTCCCTCCCTGCTCCCACCTTTCCTCTCCACTCCACACGGGAGATGCTCTCCGGAGCACCCAGATTTGATTCATTCCCCACACATTTTTGTGGGTTTTGGGATGTGTTTCCTCTCCTTTAAGATGTTGGGAATCTGTGGTGCTTCGCACCATGGAAATCCAGCTGTAGTTTCCATAAAAGAGATTCCAGCTCCATCCAAATTGGGAAGTACCAGGTTGTCCCTGTTTTATGGGATAAAAGGATTAGACAGTGCAAAATATCCATTTCTTGACCATTGGCTTTTGGAGCAGGAACTATGAACGTTTAATGGAGAAATACCTGGAGTGGCTGTTAGCCCCAAATACAATCATCTTGCCACATTTCCTTGGGAATATTCCCAAGAAAATGGAGTCAGATGGAAACTGTTTATCCAAACCTCTGTCTCCCCTGGGATTTGGCTGTTTCAGTACTTGGTTTCCCTGCACCAGAAGACAAATGTGAGTGAGAGACAGCAGAAAATCATGGAGTCATGGAATGGTTTATGTTGGAAGAGACCCTAAAGATCACCCCATTTCAACCCCTGATGTGGGCAGGGACACCTTCCCATTTCCCAGGTTGCTCCAAGCCTTATCCAACCTGGCCTGGAACACTTCCAGGCATGGAGAATCCACAGAGAATCCTCTTGGACTGGATGAGAACCACACAGGATGATGTTTCTGTGCCTGGGGTGACAATCCAGGTCCTCCAACGAGCTGTCCCATCCTAATTCTATGCCTAGCCCTCTGGTCCTTCCTCAAGGATGCCATTCCCACTCTGGAGCTGTGCTGAAGCCCTGGGATTGAGCTGATGAATGAAGTGTGCAATGCAATTAATAATTAATGAACTCGTCTGTGGATTTAGAGGATTCTGTTCTGCTGCAGGCATCGCGGCTTCCGTCGGGACCTGTTGCATCCAAAGGCAGCCTCACATCCCTAAATCATTCCACCACCTCCACAGCACAGCACAAATCCCATCTCTCATCACCCTGGGATGCAGGGAGGCAGCACGAGCTCTGGAATAACTCCACGGCAGCACAGCTCTCCCAGCGTTTCCCCTCATTTCCCCTAAATTTGGGGGTGAGGGGAAAAGGTTGAGAGCTCTGCGTGGTTCTGCTCAGCTCAGCAATTCCAAGAAGTGCACCCCGGGGAAGGTGGGATGCGCAATTCCCATGCCCTGGCGCGTGTCCCAGGCACTGGAGGGATGAAGTCAGTGGGGGCAGATGGATGTGCTGAGAGCTGGAGGCAGCCGGAATGAAGCGGAGCGTGGATGAGCCAGAACCAAGAGGCAGGAAGTCCCCAGGAGTCGGGAAGGGCACAGTGGGAAGCTGGGATTGCATGAGGCAGCCCCCGCCAGGCAGGGAATTGCGACGGGATGTGCAACTCATTCACTCGGCTCCATGCGAGGCTTTGGGAAGGTTTCATGCTCTCCCACTGGAAAATAATTTCACCAAACTTCCTGAGGGAAGGAAGTGAACCCTGACACAGGGCTGTGTCTGGATTCAGGCAGTGACAGGGAATGGGCTCAGGATTTGGGATCCAACTGCTGTTCAATCATCAGTGCAGTCCCTGGGAAGGCACAGAGCAGCCCCATGAGCTGATTCCCAGATGTTCCTAAGAATAGCTCTGCATAAACCATGGGACAAGAGGCCATTCTTAATAGTCATGGAATGATTGAATCATTTCCATTAGAAAATAGCCCGAAGATCCAACTTATCCCCCAGCACTGCAAAGGCCACCACTAAACCACTGAAAAACCATGTCCCCAAGTGCCACATCAGCACAGGTGTTAAATTCAGCCAGGAACTCCACCACTCCCCTGTGAAGATGTGCCAGGGCTGGAGCACCCTTTCCATGAAGAATTTTTTCCTGATATCCAAGCTAAACTTCCCCTGGCATAACTTGAGGCCATTTCCTATTGTCCTGTCCCACATTCTAGCTCTGTCTGGCTCCACCCTCCTATCAGGGAGTTGTGCAGAGCCAGAAGATCCCCCCCGAGCCTCCTTTTTTCCAGGATGAGCTTCCCCAGCTCCCTCAGCCACTCCTGGTTCTCCAGACCCTTTCCCAGCTCTGTTGCATTCCCTCGGCACACTCCAGCTCCTCAATGGCTTTATTGTCCTGAGAAGCCCAAAACTGATCCCAGGATTTGAGGTGTGGCCTCAGCAGTGCCAGCACAGGGAGGACAATCCCTGCCCTGATTCTGTTGTCACCCTGTGGCTGATACAGGACAGGTGGCACTGCCCTTCTTGGCCACTACTCAATGATCCTGTGAAGGATCTGTCCAGGAAACTGAGACCAAGCAATCCAAGATTTGTGGGGGTGAAGGAAACTCAGGAGCCAAAGAGGGAATGAGGAATTTGAGGTGATGCAGGATAAGAGGCAGGTCTGGCTTGAGGATCTCCGCAAGGACCAGGCACAGGAAAGCACAGAGCTCTTGTTTCAGCAGTGGATGGAAATTCCCAAGTCCCAGAAATTATTCTGCCATCCCCACACACAAGCTCCCCTCAACACATCCAGGAAACTCCCAAATTTCCTTGGATCCTGCTTTTGTTTCCAACTTTCTGCATGGTGTGTCTCCCATGCAGTCAATTAGAGCTGTGGATCAATTAAGCATTAATGGGCAAGGGAGATAAATGGCTCAGGTGGGCAACCCCAGGGTCTGGAAGTGAAAATTCCCTGGTGTTGATTCACATGGATTCTCCTCTTTTTCATGCCTGATTGGATGCCTGACCTAGGTCCAAGGTGCCACGGAATTTGCAGTGGGGCTAATTTTCCCTGATTTCCCTGATTTTCATTGAGATTCATGAGCAGACATATTTGATTCCTTTTCTCCTCTTCCACATCTTCCCTAACTAATTCCCAGCAATTTTTTGGGGTCAGGAAAAGCTTTATGAGGTGAAAAGAAGCTGAACCCACTCCTGCTTTTCTGACCCCCAAAAGACAACAATTTGGAGATGCTCATCCACACCGACTCTGTCCAATGAGAGCCCAGACAAGGAAATGTGTGTTCGAATTTCCATGTGGATATTTGGATATTACCAGACCTTTCCTGGCTAGAATGAGTTTTCACTTTTGGATTCCTTACTAATTGGGAGATTGAAGGAGGAAAGTCTGGTGGAAAGGATAAAAGAAATCTCCATTAGGAATTCCACTCATGGCACAAATCCCTGTGCTTTGCTGCCTTTTCCCACCTTGTGGGATCATCACTGCTCCAAGCCTGTGCAGACACAGATTCCTAGGCTTGGGACAGGGTGGGAACACCAACTCCTGAATCCTTTTGAGGACAAATTTTGCAGCTCTAGTGACCCCAAAACTCAACTACATCAATTTCAATGAGGTGTCATGGTCAGGGGCTGTTTTGGGTGTCTGGTGTCACTCCTGAGTTTTAGCAGTTTCTGACCATCTTTTTCTATGGAAGGTCCTAATTTTGGCCCTAAATTTATTCCCAAGATAAGGAGATTTAACATATATGTGATTTTTAATAATTTGGTGTTTTATTTATCCACATTTCCCTTGTCTGGGGGCACCTGGACACTTAATTTGCAGCTTGAGCAGGCAAGACAAGACAAAGGAAAATTCTGTCCTACTTCATCCCCGTTTTTCCATTCCCTGAAACCCTCATGCAGAGGGAAAAACTCTTCCTTCCCCTCCAGATTTCTCCTTCTCCTCCTCCTCCTCTCTCTCCCCCTCCAGCTGCTCAAGAAATTCAAACCTTCTTCCTATTAGGAAGAAAAAAGGGTTTGCTCTCAGGTTGAAAGGAAAAGCAAAGGAACGGGTTAAAGGGGTTTAAATTGGAGTTTTATGGATATTTCTCCCTCTCCCTCCTTTGTGAGAGCATTAAACTTTTCTTTCGTTAAAAACCAAGAGGATGGGGAAGGGGAAAGGAGAGGGGAGAAGGGAAAGAGAAGGTGGAGGGGGGGAAAAAAAAGCCCTCAGATATTCATGTGTGACACAGCTCAAGGCGGCAAGACGTGCGGCTGATTTGCTTAATGCTGACAGGTCTTTCTTCTTCTTGGAAAGAAAACACAGCGGGAATCCTAAAATGTGCCGTGTAAAGGTCCATGGCAGGAGCATTTCCAGCATTTCCAGCATTTCCAATCTTCCGCGGTGACGCTGCGGGCCAGGTAATTCACACAGGGAAAAATAACACAAAAAGTTCTTCGCTAAGCACCCCATTAAGCCGCTGCCTATGGAAATGTGGAGGCCAAAGCTGGTACAAAGCGTCGGGAATGCGTGAGCTGGGGGTGAGATTCCATGTGAATTCCAAGCCTGCCCGAGAGGGGCAGGGAGAAAAAGGGAGAAAAGAGGGAGAAATAGGAGTGGCAAAGCCAGGAGGCGCGGAGAGAAAGGAAAGACAAAGAGAGAGAGGGAGGGAGGCTGAAAGCGGGGAGAGAAAATAAAGGTGAGGGTTGGGATAAAGGGTGATCCCCATGGTCCTGGGTGAGGAGAATTTGGAGAATTTGGGATGTGGGACTGTTTGTGACCCCCATCCTCCAGCCAGACTGATAGTGCTCCCTGTTATGGTTTTCCCAAGGGATTGCACATCCACCTTTCCCACTCAGATGTGTCCCAAGGACATCAACACACAAAGTTGGACCCAGCTGATGGTCCCTGGTGCTGGAATGGCTGAGACGTTCTCCAGGGCACTCTCCCAGCTGCAGGTGGGGCAGTGGCAATGGCTGGAATGTCACCTGTCCTAGGGGAATATTTTTCCCTCTATTCCCCTCTCCACACCTGTCGGCAGCTCCCAGTTGTAGGGTCAGCACCTGCATCAGGTTCCAGGTGTTAAATCTCTACTCTGAGAGATAAAAAAGGAGTCAAAAGTAGGTCAGATCTCAGGGTGATGCAAAAGCAGTACTCGGGGACACTTTAGGGCAGAGGATGTGTCCTTCCCAGAGCCACCAAAGAAGCAGAAGCACTAAAAATCCTATTTTTTCGTGGAATTCATTTCACACCCACCATGGGAAAGTTGCTTCTAAAGCATCTTCACCTGAGATAGGCACCCCTGTCTTGCTAACAAGCCCAGAAAAGGAAATCTGGGGTCTTAAAGGGAATCTTGTTCAGACAAATCTTCCCTACCTGCCATCAGTTATCCCACTTCTCATACTGCTCCCAATGGAAAAGTGAAGGAGCTTTACCAGTCCCATCTCCTGGACACAGGATCCAGGGCTCAAAGGCCTTGGGCCAGGTGACATTCAGATGCCACCAACAAAGGATCCATGAAGGACCAAGGGAGCAGGTCCTAGAATTAGCAATTGGGTCTCTTTTGGGAGGGTCTGGACAGACCAGGACAAGTAAGAAGCTCTGGAAGATGTCCCACCATGGGAATGTTGTAGTGGATCCCATATTTGACCCTACATTGTCCCATTCCTCAAAGACACATGAAAGAGAAAATTCCAGAGACCACCTTGGCCATTCCCTTCCTGGATGCCACTCTTCATTAGCAACACATGAGGAAGCCCCTGGTTTTCCAAACACTTTTACTCCCCAAAGGAGGGGACATGGATTTCAGTCCAAGATTAAAAGAGGGGATTCTGCCCCTCTGCCCTGCTCAGGTGAGGCCCCACCTGCAGAGCTGCACCCAGCCCTGGGTTCCCCAGCATAGGAAGGACATGGAGTTGTTGGAGTGAGTCTAGAGGAGGCACCAACTGGATTAGAGGGATAGAGCAGCTCTGCTGTGGGAAAAGACTTGAGACAATTGGGATTGTTCATCCTGGAGTGATGCAATTGCGGCTTTCAGTGAAGAGCTTCCAGAATTATTTTTTCCTGGAATTACCCAAGACTGCAGCATCCTGATCCTATTTTGGCCTGGGTCTGCCCCATGCTTCCCTCCCACCATCTCTGACAGACAGAGATGAGGTTAAGGCAGAAACATTCAGGGAAAAAACTCTTCTCCAACATTATTTTGTTTATTAGGTCCACTTAAAGCTCTTCCTGTGGGGAATCTCACCTGGAAAATTTAAGAGCAAGATGGACAGAGGGACAGAGGGTTTCTCCAGCGTATAATTAAGTCCTGGAGCACCCTTGGAGCCGGGGTACACCCTGGGCTGGCCACCCCTCATGTCCCTGCAGGGTTTAGACAGAGGGGACACAGCCCGACAGTCCTTAGCGGCATTTTCCCAGTCTTCCCAGTTTCATGGCATGAAGACTGGGAGCAAGAAGCTGGCATTGCCAAGTGCCCTGATCCCCATTTTCCCTTGGAATTGTGTAAAGCACAGAAGTCTAACCTCCCTTTCCTGGTACCAATGGGCACAGAAGCAGTTTAGAGAAGGACTCGGTCCCTCTGCTCTGCTCCCCTTCTTCCACCTGCCACCTTCCCTGCTCCCAGGTAATCAGGGAAACTTCCCATCACTATGAAATCAGGTCTCTGGCTGCATCCTACCCCGGTGTCCCCCTCCCCAGAGCCCCTCCTTTGAGTGGGAATCCTGAGAGTCCGAGGGGAAGGAAATGCCCCTCTCAGCTCAATCCTTCCTCCTCCTCCTCCTCCTGGCTAAAGCAGAGTCCCATGTGGAAATGAGCTCTGCTGCTCCCTCCTTTCTTCCCCATTTCCCTCCTCCCCTCCCCATCACTCCAGTTGTTTCATCCTTTGAGAACTCTCTGCTTCTCCCTCTGGGACCCACTTTAAAAAACAAGGAAGGGGGGAGCTGGGGGGGATGCAGAAAGAAGGCATTGTCTTGTCAAAGGGAATAAGTGAAAAGTTGCAAGTGTCTCTCCGCAGGTTTTGGCTCCTGTGTGTTCTCCTTTCAAACCCTGCCAGCCTAAGGGGCTGTCATTCCTCCTTCATCTCCTCACGGATCGCCCCGTGGATTCCCACTGCTTCCCCTCCCCATCCTCACGGAGCGGGAGCTGCCAGGCTTTTCACGGCCACCTTCAGCTTGATCCCATTGACAGGTCCCTTCTCATCCCCTCCCTTTCAAAGCAGGGTTCAGGGTCGCTCCCTTCCACCCTTCCCTTTTTCCTGTCCTCCCCTCCCTCCTTTGCTTTTCCCAATTTTTTCCTTTTTTTTTTTTTCTGAGCAGTGCCGCCAAGGTGCTTGACAAGGCCACACGCGGCGGAGTCGAGGCCCAATTAAATAAAAACCTCTCTTTAAGAGCAGCCTTCGTTTAGAGAGTGACATCGGAGCTGTCGGAATATTAACGAGCTCTTGCCGCCAGAATTCAGCAGCGGTATCGGGAAGCTCCATGTGGTGGAGAGGTGCAGGATTTTGGGATGGTGCCTTGGGCAAAACCTTCTAGGGCTGATGTGAAATTGGTGTGCTAAGCACTGAGTTAAATCAGTTTATCCCAGCCAGGATGGATGAATTTATGTGGGAATGCCAAGGATTCGTCAGCCCCCTTCCCAACAGGCATCACCCATCTATAGGGAGGCACCATGGTTTTATGGTTGGAGCAGGAAAGGGCGGTTCTGCCACCAGCTCTGAGGGTGGCGTTTGTCCCTGGGTGTCCCAGGGTGTCCCAGGGTGCTGCAGGGTCACAATCCCATCACCTTTCCTCATCCCTGCTGCCAGGAGGGGATTTTTTTGGGATGACCAACAGCGAAGTTGTTTCTCATGACTGATGTTCATCTGGCATTACTATGGATGATTCCAAGGCTTGGCTTCAAAGCCAGTTGAGGGTTCAGAGGGGAATAAGACAAGATTTGGGGCTAGAAAGATCGTGGGATCCCAGAAGGGTTTGGGTTAGAGAGTACCTTAAAGCTCATCTCATTCCAAACCCTCTTCCTGGGACACCTTCCACTATCCCAGGTTGCTCTAAGCTCCATCCAACCTGGCCTTGGACACTTCCAGAGATGAGGCATCCACAACTTCCCTGGGCAACT
This sequence comes from Ammospiza caudacuta, assembly GCF_027887145.1. Classification (NCBI taxonomy): domain Eukaryota; kingdom Metazoa; phylum Chordata; class Aves; order Passeriformes; family Passerellidae; genus Ammospiza; species Ammospiza caudacuta. The sequence goes on from NC_080593.1 coordinate 154,394,230, forward strand.
TCTGTCACCCTCTGGTCACCTCCAAGGTCCCTTTTGTCCCTCCTGTGTCACTGGGCTGCCCATGGGATGCAGGGGGGATTCCCAATCCCTGGAGAGAAGAGGTGGAGAGGGAAGGGAAGGGAAGGGAAGGGAAGGGAAGGGAAGGGAAGGGAAGGGAAGGGAAGGGAAGGGAAGGGAAGGGAAGGGAAGGGAAGGGAAGGGAAGGGAAGGGAAGGGAAGGGAAGGGAAGGGAAGGGAAGGGAAGGGAAGGGAAGGGAAGGGAAGGGAAGGGAAGGGAAGGGAAGGGAAGGGAAGGGAAGGGAAGGGAAGGGAAGGGAAGGGAAGGGAAGGGAAGGGAAGGGAAGGGAAGGGAAGGGAAGGGAAGGGAAGGGAAGGGAAGGGAAGGGAAGGGAAGGGAAGGGAAGGGAAGGGAAGGGAAGGGAAGGGAAGGGAAGGGAAGGGAAGGGAAGGGAAGGGAAGGGAAGGGAAGGGAAGGGAAGGGAAGGGAAGGGAAGGGAAGGGAAGGGAAGGGAAGGGAAGGGAAGGGAAGGGAAGGGAAGGGAAGGGAAGGGAAGGGAAGGGAAGGGATCTTTCCCTCCCAAAGTCCTTCTATTCCAGGATTCTGTCACTGTTGAACTCAGCCAGGCCCTTCCACAAGCACATCTCAACTGGGAGCACTCACATTCCCTGCCTGACCTGAAAGATGCACTTCATTTTTTCCCATGGATTTCAAGAGGAAGAAATCTCAGATAAACATCTACCTCACGGCCATGTTTCCCACCCCAAAATCCCCCTGGCCTTGGAGCCTGGAGTACATTCCAGGATTGCAATCACTTGGAGTGGCGCTTCGGGTCAGGAACCCTGAGGATGTGGTGGGCACAGGCACAAAGGAAGCCCCAAAACCCATGGAGAATCCGCTTCTCAATGCTTCCAGCACATTCTGAGCTCTGAGCAGAAGCTGAAATCCGGTCTCCAGCTGGGCTAATGTCATCCAGCAGTTGCCTCCCAACATGACAGACTGTAAGGAAGCAGGAAAAGGCACTTATCCATGTGTTGGAGATGGATTCATCCCACCAGTTCCTGCAGGGATTCCAGCACTCTCCATTCACACTGGGAAACATCTTTTCTCCCTAAAGAATTCCAAACTCCTTGGTGCATTCAGGCATTCCATGAGTTAATTTTGGGGAAAACAGAGCTGGGATGTGTCTGCTTCCAAAGGCTGGGACCAGGACAGGGAAGGAGAAGTAAGCTGAGGAAAGATTAGAAGTTTTGGGATGAGTTACTTGCACAAAACCCTCCATCCAGAAACCCTGGGAAGGCACTCTTCTGGATATTTTGGAATGACAATATCTGGACCTGAACTACACAGCAACAACATCCCCAGGGATCCATCCCTTGCAGCAGAAAATTGGGAAAGGCTGGAGAAGAAAAGTGTGGTCAGACCCAAGGAAAAGCAATCACAACATCCATAGGAAGCAGACAACAGGGATCAGATGATGCTGGAAGAAGGAGCAGCTTCCAAAATCCCACCATTTGGTTGTGCAAGGCTCTTAGAGCCAGATAGTCCTTGGGAGGCTTTTTAATCCCATTTGGATTGTGGTGCTGCTGTTGTCATTTCCCAGCTCCCAAAAGGTCCAGGAAATCCAGATCAGTAAAATTCCCTCTTGGAAAAGGACTGAGTTAGGAGATCAATTGAAGTCCAGCCTTTCTCTTCCCTTCTTTTTCTGGAGGTAAATCACCAGGATTATGAAATCCAAGTGCTTCAACACATCTGTTTTCCAGTCACAGTGAAATTTACCATGAGCCTTAGGTTCTCTTGGAGTATTTTGGGAGTTGGGATGACCCAGGATGGGGCAGGCAGGGTGAGGGAACTCACACCCAAAGGTTCAAGGCTGCATTCCTCCCCTTCCCATCCACACATTCCAGAGAAACAGGGAGGGATAGAGCAACTTGCAGCCCCAGCCCTGCCAACTCAGCACTTTTGTGCTTTTCTGTCAGGGGGAATAAAAGAAAAAAAAAAAAAAAAAAACACTAAAAAGCCCCTTTTTTGCTTTGTTCCCATTTTTTGTTTGCTAATTTATTGTTTTGTCCTGAGCTCAAGCTTCTGAAATCCCTTGTTCTTGGCACTCATTAAAATATTTGGGACTCACTCTGGTGCTGCCGTGCTCTTTTGGTGTTTATTTTTCCCTCCTCCCCAGACCCCCCTCTCCACAACCCCGCGGTCAAAACGTCCCTGTGTTTTCCATGTGCTGATTATCCCGAGAATCAAGGCTCTTGAGCAATTTGTGAGTCACTCCAAAGCAATCAATTATGCATCAAATGACTTTTTGATTCTTTACCTTGTGAGCAGAGAGCTGGAAGAAGAGGCTGCTTTTTATTCTCTTCCCCTCCTCTATATTATTATTATTTTTATTATTCCCCCCTCTCTCTCCTTTTTTTTTCCCTCCCTTCCCATGCTCCAACGGCTCTGCCTGCTGGCATTGGGATTATGGCATGATCAAATGGTTTGCTCTTAATTGGCAACAGCTCCAAGACGGGAAGAAGGCAGGAAGATTAAAAGGAAAAGGCCACGGGAGCTTGAGCAGCTTCTTGGGGGTGAGGTGGGATAACAGGGCTGAGCTAAGGAGGCTTTGATGTAAAAGTGATTCCCTGTCTCCAACAGCAGGTATGACCAAGGAAATTCGGGGACAAGAGATGGGCTGGAAGGTGCAGAGGTCAAAATCAGTGGGATTTTCATGGGGAAAAGCTCTTATCCCTCTCCCTCAGTTTAAAAGCTCAGTGACAAGGACATCCAAGTCTTCACCTTGTGCAGTGCAGGGATTCCAGCAGGTAGGAGACACAAATGGGATCTAACACACCTTGAGGAGTTCCTCCAGCAGGAGCACAGTGCTGGACTGTCCAAGGTGCTGGATTTATCCATGTCCTGCTCTAAAGGAGGGAAAGGTGCCCATATCTAGCCAGCAGCCACCAGCAGGTGACAATTTTTTACCTGCAAACCCAGAGGTCCCTCAGCAGGAGCCACATCCTTGACTCCTTTTCCATTTCAGTATCCCTGGATATGTTTGTCACAATGAGTGACACTGGCCCAGGCAGTGGAGGAGGCAGGAAGAGATTCCCACAACTGGATTAAAATAAATAAACAGTTCAGAGTGTCTAAATGTTCCTCTTGTCTCCATCCTTGCAGCTCCAGCTTGACAACTTCTGGATCCAGTTCTTATGATAGAGGAGATTATCCTGGGATTATCCATTTGCCAGGACATAGGAGCTGTTCATACTCTCAATTAAAAATATAATAATTTAAAAAAAAAACCAAACCAAACCAAAACAAAACAAAAAACCCCAAAACAAACAAAAAAACTGACCTACAAACAAATGAACAAAACCCCCAAAACAAAAATGCCAAACACAAACAGAAAAGGTAAAACTTGTGTTTTACCTTTGAATTTTTCCATTACATCCCAAAAGGGATTTTCTTCAAGTTAGGAAAAGTGATCTTAACATTCCCTCCTCCTCTGGTCTCGAAGAAGAGGCTGACAGAGCATCACCCAATAACTTAATTCTTCACAAGCACCAGCTGAACAAAACTTGGGAATGCAGCTCCTTTCCTGTCCATAAATAACATGATGGATATGGCAACCACCTTCACCATGATCCCAAAAATCCCTGAGGGCATTCCCCACAGTAAAATCCTCCATTTCCCACCCATTTCCATGGCTCCTCATTCCAGATGTTAACAAGGTGATGCCCCAGGCTGTGGATTTCCCTCGGAGAGCACAAAAAGGATCCGGCTCGGATCAATTGCCTCCATCATCTCCATCCCTGTCAGCAACTGCATCCCGGGTTTTATTTGCAAGGGAAGGGGAGGGATTTGTCCCCTGGATGTGACACTTCGGAGGACAAATCTGGAGTAATGAGCTCAGTTTTAGGGCTCCAGTGACAAAATACAGCAAATCTGGCAGGGGACACCAAGATGGGTTTTGAGGTGACACCAAGATGGGTTTTGAGGTGACACCAAGATGGGTTTTGCGGCTACACCAAGATGGGTTGGGGAATGAAGTGTATGAAGTGACTGAGCCCAGCTGAAAAGAGGAAAGTAAAGGAACATCCTTTTTGCCCACCTTTTTCACAGGAGATGTTCACAGAGAGGATGAAGTCAGATTCTTCTCCAAGCACCAGAGCAAAAGGATGTGTGGGGACAATCACAGGGGGCACCAAAGGAAAATTCCCAACATGAGGGTGGGCAGACCCTGGGAAAGGCTGTGGAATTGCCATCCTCAGCTCAAAAAGAGCCCAAGGAGCTGAGCCTGGTCTAACTTTGAGGTTGGCCATGCAAGGGGTTGAAATGGAAATACCAGCACTCTCTCCTATCCTAAAATATTCCATGACCTGGATCAAACCCCCAGCTGAACAGATCCCACCCAGGCTAGGATCAAGATTTATCCTGATGTCTCAAAACCAGTCACTCGCAGCTCAGCATTCCTCCTATCCCTCCCACTTTGTTTGGAGAAGAGGGAATTGTACATCTTGGGATGTGAATTGGGAAAAAGCCTCCTTAGAAAATCAGTGGAACAGCTGAGGAGATCCAGATGTTTGGAAGCCTTTCTCAGCTTACAGAAAAAGGGGTTTTTTGGGAAGAGCAAGAGGAAGGAAATTCACCCTGAGGTAGTTCTGGCTGCTCAAAGACTGGTGGCACCATCGAGCTGGTTGTCCCTAATCATCAAGCATTTTGGCAAAGCCTCCAAGATGCATTCCCTGCACCACATGAGGAACTCCAGGATGATGCAGGACTCAGGGAAGAGACAGCGGAGCATCCCTTGGCAGCCTGGAATAGGAAGGGAGCAGAGGGATGAAGGGATCAGCTGATGTCAATGACATCTGCAACATCCCAATGGTCTCACTCAGGACCTGGAGAGGCAGGAGAAAGGAATGAGGTCACTGGTGGAATTTGTGGATGATCAGGGTGAGAACATGAAAGGTGATGAAGAGGTGAGCTGAAGTGAGCAGAAGCAAAATCCAGCAGGAAAGCCAAGGTTCTTTCCAAGGAAGGACATTGTCCAGTCCAACCACTGAGGACACACTAAGGAGAGCATGTCCATGGCTTTTTGGCAGCATCACAGGAGCATTTCAATATCCCTGGAATAGTCTTTGTCTGGGACTGATGTAACAACACACATGGCCCTTACTTCCAAGGTGAAGGCATGTCCATGGCTTTTTGGCAGCATCACAGGAGCATTTCAATATCCCTGGAATAGTCTTTGTCTGGGACTGATGTAACAACACACATGGCCCTTACTTCCAAGGTGAAGGAATCGGGTCTTAGTTGAAATCAGGCAGCGTTGAAAAGATCCAGGCGCAGATTTCTTTACTGGGTGGGCAAATCCATCTGAATCCCTCTCCATACACACTCCAGTGATAGAAGCAGTTTTAGGGAATGTTTCATCCCAGCCAAAGGACACATCTTAAACTTCCTGCAGGAATCTCTTTATCTCCAGTGACTATCAAGTACCAGAGAATCATGGAATGCTTTGGGCTGGAAGGGGCCGTAAAAATGATCTTGTTCCACCCCCTGCCATGGGCAGGGACACCTTCCACTATCCAAGGTTGCTCCAAGCCCTGTCCAGCCTGGTTTTGGACACTTCCAGGGATGGGGCATCCACAATTTCTCTGGGAAACCTCCTCCAGGGCCTCACCACCCCTGAGGGACATTTTCCTTGAAGGGACAAGAATTTCACTCACTGGCAGGTAATAAAGATCCCTTGACTGCTGACTATGAAGAAATATTCCCTGGGAATATCACATTGGAAGCAAAAGTTACTTGAAACTGGTATTAAAAAAAAATAATGAGGAATTCTTGATTGCTGCATTTTCCCAGGAATTCCTTGGGCTGCTGGGGTGAAGGGCTGAGCCATGCAGGGAGCAGCTGTCCAAACTCACATGGTGGGAGGCTCTAACTAAGCATGACCAAGAAATAAGGATTGTGGGAAGAGGTACAGGGATAGCACATCCTGCTGCCATCCATATCCCTGCCCAGATATCTGACCATCAGCAACGGCTGGTGCACAGGGAAAAGGATCCAGTAGGCTGAAGAATCAAGGCATAACATAGGAGAATCAAGCTCCTGCTCTGTGGAATCCAGGGAAGGTGCGCAGAGGAAATCGATTGTTTAGTGAACTGCAAAATTTACTAGGAAAAGCTCTCCTGGGACTCATATTCCTTTTAATCCAACAAATGCACTTGGAGTTTCCCATTGCTGCCTGGACAAATATTTGACAAGTCCCAGGTAGATCCTATCTCAACTTTATAGCTCTGCTTCTGACCATGGTGGGGAAGGGAAAAGAGAAATTTAAATAAATTACCAGGCTGGGGGATAAATTAAAACCATTTAAATGAAACGGGGCTGGACTCAGGCTGGGAGAGCTGAGAATGTCCAGTCTGGAGAAGGGAAGGCTCCAGGGAGAAATTAGAGCCCCTTCCAGAGCCTAAAGGGATTCCAGGAGAGCTGGAGAGGGCCTTGGGATGAGGAATGGAGTAATAGGATAATGGGGAATGGCTTTAAACTGACAGAGGAGAGATATAGATTGGATACTGGGAATAAATTCTTCCCTGCGAGGGTGGTGAGGCCCTGGCACAGGTTTTCCAGAGCAGTTGTGGTTATTCCATCCCTGGAAGTGTCCAAGGCCAGGCTTGACAGGGCTCTGAACAGCCTGGGATAGTGGGTGAATCCTGGCTTATGGCAGGAGGTCTTGAAGATCCCTCCCAACCTAAAACTTCCCAGGATTCTATTAAACCTCTGGAAAATTAAGATAAAAACAGAATAAAGTCGTGGATCCTCCAAATATTGGTGGACAAGAGAAGGAACAGATGAGTGGACTCTTAAATCTCTCACAGCTCTCCATTCCACAAAAAAAAGTGTGAAAACCACCGGAATATTTGGGAATGCTGCTGCTCGCTGTTCCATTTTCCATCTTCTCAATGACTCACATTCAAACAGTGACATGAACCCCTGGATGCTCCATCTCCAGAGTAAGAGAAATTATTTGGATTTCAGGGGATCCTGGAAGAGTTATATAGGCATGAGACATGGTTACTACACAGGGATTTTAGGTGTGCTCATTTTCCATGGAATCTTGGGAGGCACTTGGGAAAACAGGACTCGTCCCATGCCACTGGCACTTGGAACAAACCTTGTGTGTGAAGACTGCAGTGAAACTGACCCACATGGAGTATTGGGATGGATGATTTCAAAGCTGTCCCATGAGATTATCTGTTATCCATGACCCTGGCATGGTCTGGATTCCAGAGAGCTCCAGAGGAACATAATTTACAATGATTTACACAACAAAGGTGTGGTTTTTTACATAGAATCACAGAATGGTTTGGGTCAGAAGGCACCTTAAAGATCATCTTGTTCCAATCCTTGCCATGGACAAGGACACCTTCCGCTAGACAGGTTGCTCCAAGCCTCATCCAGGTCCACAAGATCATGGACTGGAGATGGGCAGATCCTGTTGTGCCAGCTCTGCCCAGTCCCAATTCATCCCTGGAAAAAGCCTATGGAATAAACAATCCCAAAGGAAAACCAGGGCCATTGCACAGAGCCTGCATCATCCTGCATCTCCTCCAAACCTCTGGAGACCACATCATGGACCATCCTTCCTCTTCCACACAGCAAAACACTTGGAAACGACATTCCAGCCCTTCCCAACTTGTGTCAGCGGGAGAGACAAGCTGTCACCCAGCCCCATCATCCTGATGGACAGCAGCTTATATCCCACACCGCCCCCAGGAACCACCACTTCCAGCAGCTAATTCCAAAACAAAGCATGCATTGAGGGGTTAGGTTTCAGTTTTTCCGGCTGGGAGAAGAAGAGGCTGCCAAACCAAATAACACCGACAGCTGCTCCAGGAGTTGAGCATGGCTCGGTGACCTCAGCTCCTTCTCACGGTGACCTCCCAGCAGATCCTGGCCAGCAGTGCCACCGAGCACCAGGACAACCAGTGGTGGCAGCCAGAGTCACAGTTGGAGGGGCACAACGTGCAGCCCACCAGCTGTGAAACACATTTCAATACAATCTGCATCCTTCTGCCCTCTCCACGATGTTCTCCCAGGGTGCAGCCCTTCAGGATTGCTTTTTGTCCCAGTGATTTTTGCTAAACCAAAGGCTCCTATAATTGCCAACAGTTCTAAGGTAGGATGCAGCAAAGGGGCTCTGAAATATTGGGATCATGAGCCTAAAAGAGAATTTTCCTGATGTCAAAAGGGAATTTTCCTAATGCCGCACAGAGACAAAGAAGAAGCTCAATGCACTTTTCAAATCCCTCTCTTATCCTCTTCCTCACCTGCTGGGCTATTGAGAGGGGCTGGAATATCAGTCATGAAATCCTGTCTTGTGCCTTGTTCCCATCTCAAAATGAGCCAGGATGGACCCAGGGCACAGAGGTAGGGGCATTTAAGGAATGCCATCCTGGGGGACCAGTTTCCATCCTGTCATCCTGGCCTGGGAACAGGTTTGACCACAGTGGATTTATTCAAATCTACCAAAGCTCTGGTGTTGTTCTGATCCTAGTCCAGAGTGACAAAAGAAGATATTCTGACCATTCCCATTGGATCTGCTGGACTTTCATGCCTTTTATTTCCAGCAACTTAACCCGTTTGTCTGCACAGGTGTCTCTGGAGATATTTCAAGTTATCCTTGCTGACTTGCAAATCCCAAAGGACTCAGGTCTTCAGTGGATCCTTGGGAAATTTCCTGATGATTTGCATAATCTTGGATACCTCAGGTGTCAACAGGAATCATCCTTAACTAGCCAGATCCAGCCCCTGAACTGGATAATTCCAGAGGAAAAAAAATTTACATTTGATGACCTACTTTGATTTTCCAGCTGTTTGAAGACCATGACCACCAATGTTTCATGGAATCATGGAATAATTTGGGTAGGAAGGAATTTAAAGATCATCCCATTCCAACCCCCTACCATGGGCAGGGAATCTTCCACTAGACCAAGTTGCTCCAAGTCCCTTGCAATGTGGCCTTGAACACTTCCAGGATCATTTCTTTCTTCCTTTTCCTCCTTTCCACCCTGCAAGTCTTTAGTCACCTTTTCATTCACTCCCAGGCACTGTTTTAACCCACAAAAATGTAAAGTTAAGCAACGAGTTAGAGAAACAATCTCTACAACATCCCTGTGTGCTTATTTCCAGGTGAGGAGCAAAGTTAAAGGTCTCCAGATTGGGAATTATGTGTTTTGGAGACAGGGAATTTTCATGGATATCCTGGATTCAAGCTTTTTCCATAATCGTCAATCTGAGACAGTTAATATTTCAGGAGTACTGTGTCCCTAAAGTTGGAAGCTTCATGGATGTAGTGATCAGGAGAGAACTTGGTGATGTCAGTTATGTTCCCTATAATCCAGCAGCAGGGTTTATCCCTGAGATTTTCTTGCAGCAACAGGTGAAGTGAGGAAAGTTCTTCCAGTTTTGGGTGATGGAGAGAGCTGCCCATGGATTTGGGATTTTGTCATTTTCCTCTCAGATTTTCTGGCTTCCTTGCACATGTGTACTCCATCATTCCCAGCAATCCACCCTTCACAACCGCAAATTAAACAAGGAATTAGCAGAAGCCTCACCACCAGAATGTCCAGCAGGAGACTTTGCCCACAGAATCCCAGCTCTGAGGAAGGACAGGACACACATCCAGAGGGCTCGCCTGGAATCTCAGCTCTTGCACATCCAATTGCAGCACTTGAATGCCCAAACTCCCTGAGCAAAGAGGTCCTTGGGTCATTCCTTACTCCAGATATTTAGAGGACATGGAGAGGTCACTTTAGGCTTGGGTGAACCTTAACCCTTGGAAACTTGGAAAGAGCAAACTTCCCTGGTTTGCTGGGCAGAAAAACTCCCATCTCCCACTGTCTCGTCCCTGCTCATCTTCCCGTTCTTTGCAAAGTGGAGACGGGAACAGATGTTGCTCTGTTGCTCTGTTTTCCCACCCACCTCCCCCAGTCCCCCTTGCTGAAGCGGGAAAGCCCCGGAGCACCTCCTTGGCACCTCCACAACTCCGTGTTTCCTCACCTGTCACACGAGCTGGTGACAAGACGAGCAACACCCCCCAACCCGCCAGCCAGCACCGCGAGACGCCGGGGGAGAGAAACGGGGGGTGATGGGGACAAGCAGATGTGCCACGGGTTGCTTCCCAAAAACGTGTTTGTGCATGGGGAGGTGTGAAAGGAATCTGCGCCTCCGTCTCCTCGCGCAGGTACCGCAGCAGCTGCCGACGGCTCCGGATCCACCACCTCATCCTAGCTGTTTCCGCGGGATGTCAAGCATGCAGCACTAAGCAATGATACCCTGCCATCTGCCAAGGTGAACATGGGCTGGGGGTGTCACATCCAACAACCTGACAGGCTCTCATCCTTCTCCCTTTTTTTTTTTCCCTTTTTTTCTGTTTTTTCCCCTTTTTTTTCATTTCAAAGAGTGCGAAGGGAGGGAGGAAATTATTCTGCGTTAGTTCAGCGACTTCATCCATCACTGCTGCTCTTTATTGGGAGGAAAGAAGGCTCAGGGGGGACCTTATTGCTCTCCACAACTCCCTGACAGGAGGATGGAGCCAGGTGGGGGCCAAAGAGCGACAGGACAGGAGGGCATGGCCTCAAGTTGTGCCAGGGGAGGTTTAGATGGGGCATGGCCTCAAGTTGTGCCAGGGGAGGTTTAGATTGGACATCAGGAAGAATTTTTTCATGGAAAAAGTGGTCAGGCATTGGAAGAGGCTGTCCAAGGATGCAAGATATCCAAGAAAAGACTGGACATGGCACTCCATGCTCTGAGTTGGGTGATGAGTTGGTTGGACTCAATTACCTTGGACATCCTTCCTAACCATAATGATTTTGGGATTCTCTGGATACCAGAGCAGGACATTCATTTAAAACTGGATTCTCTTCCATCCCCAACCAGGATAGAAATAGGGTAGCAACTTCTAACCTGACAATGCCACCAATTTTCTTCGGGATTAAAATGACCTTGTCAGTCCTGGAAATGCCCCCCCTCCCAGAGGCCATTTCCTCTTGGAAAGAGATGTCCTCATGCCTGCCAAGAGGACTTTCAAAACCATGGACAATGAGAAGAGATTTAGTCCTTAGAGCTCCTTCCCCAGCAAGATTTCAACCAGTTTGTACAGAGCTGGCCTTTTTGAGGAATTTTGGCAGGGACTGGGGAGTTTGCCATGATAGATTTAAGGCCATGGGATCAGTTCTAGTGTGGACCTCCTGAAGGGATACAACCCTTAAATCCCAGCTTTTGAGGCCTGTCTTTTTGATCTGCCTGGAGGGGACTGGGAGAACTGGGGCTCCTGGTTTCCTCATTGGCTTTGGGAAAGGGTGTGTGGAGTTTGTGTGGACTCTTCTCCTTGTCTTTATGTCCCAAATACAAACAGTCACATCCTTGTCTCCTCTCCTCCCCTTCCACCATCATTCCTTGTCTGTAACATTCCCACAGATCCTTTCCAGGTGCTTGGTCTTCTCCCCATTATACCTCTTTTTCCAGCCTCTCTTCCCAAATTTCCTCTCTGTCTGCTGAGTGCTTCCACAGCCAACATTTCCATGGGGGTGTGGGTTCCCTCCTGAGGGCAGGATTATCACCCTGGGAACATGATCCCGGTCAATAACTATTGACTGATAAACCAACAATACATTCCACTGCCAGCCTGTCAATTTCTGGGATTGATTTATCCACCCCTCTTCCCTGATTTACAGGCAGGGATGGGAGGCTCAGGACAGTCAGACTGCTGCTCTCCATCACTCATGGATTCAGCTGCTAAGGATCTTTGATTCCAGAGGGGGACAGCGAAGGTGTTTGTGGTTGGAGTGAATCCAGGGAAAGGCATGGGCTCAGATGTGCAGATCTTGCACCAAGGTATTCAGTTGGGTCTCAGGTTGGTTTTCTTCTCCTTCTGGCATGTGGTGAGGGCTGGAATTTCCAAAAAGGTTGCATTTCCAGACAGCTGCTCACCCATCTTGATGGAGGCCTTGGGTTTCCAGCACTCACTGAGCATGGAATACCTGGAGGATAAGGAATGGCTGTTATTCCTGGTGATGGGAAATGCCCTGCTTCCCTTCCAGCGTTGATGGTGAGGAATGAAATCCCAGCCCTCAGAGTCTGACAGGGTAGGAAACCCCAGATCCCTCCCTAAGCCAGGATGTGACAATTCCCCACCAGAATGTCAGGACTTTGTGGGTAAAATGTCTGTCCCTTGGCATCCCATGGGAAAAGTTCCATGGTCTCCATTTCTGTCCCTGAAGATGCTTCACATTCCTCTCCTGCAGGGTCACAAGTGCTGGGAACTTTGGTTGTAAATTTTAGGGTTGTAAATTCCGTTTACAAGAGCCTGTAAAATAAGGGATTGGAGGATGGATGATGCCTCATCCCTGGAGACATTCAAGGTCAGCTCATCCAGGAAGAGAATTCCTGAGTTTTGGGACAGAAATACCCAGACTCACTTCTCCATTCACACAGCAAATGGGCCAGTTAGGCTACCTGGCAAGTGAATGCAAAATCCTATCTTAGGAACTGCTTCAGGATTTTCCCTGAGCAGGTGAAGCCACGATGTTAAATACCCACAATGCTGGGTAAGTGAATTGCGAGGCTTTCAAAGTTGCATGAGATTAACTTTGAACTAAATCCCTGGAAAACTACATGGCTGCTGACATTTCAGTTGATCCTTGTTTTCCAGGCAGGTTTCTGCTCCAAAACTCTGGACTCAGATCATCATGGTTGTGGAGATGTGGAGAGATTTCTACTGATCAACGTTTTTATCAAGAATGACTTGTCTTTTGAGCCTTTTTTCACCTTTCTTCCCTCCCTTAGAAATCTCCCTTTAAATTGTTACATCCTAGAAATATCCCCATTGTCCGTTCCTCTCCAAGCAGGTATTTTCTGGACTTTTCCTTTGCTTCTGGTCTCATGGAACAGCAGAAGGAACCTGAGGCAGGTACAAATGTTCCTGTTAGAGCAATTCCAGAGAAAGCCACTAACTTGTCCTCAGGGTTGGAGAATCTCTTCTGTGGAGATGGGCTGGGAGAGCTGGGTTGTCCCACCTGGAGAAGAGGAGGCTCCAGGGAGACCTTATAGCCCTTCCAGTGCCTAAAGGGGCTCCAGGAGAGTTGGAGAGAGACTTTGGACAAGGGATGGAAGGACAGGGAATGCCCTCCCACTGCTAGAGGGAAGGGCTGGATGGGATACCGGGAAGGAATTCCACCCTGGGAGGGTGGTAAGGCCCTGGCACAGGTTTTCCAGAGAAGCTATGACTGTCCCTGGATCCCTGGAAGTGTCCAAGTCCAGGCTGGACAGGCCTTGGAGCAACCCGGGATAGTGGAACAGGGATAGTGTCCCTGTCCATAGCAAGGGGTGGAACGAGATGATCCTTAAGGTCCCTTCCCACCCAAACCACTCCAGGATTCCCTATGGAGTAACAAGAGCATCAGGGGAGGTTGCAAAGGTTTGGGTGAACATCAGGGGCCCATGAGTTTGCTACAATCCAACAGCACAGGCACAGGAGATGCAGCTTCCCTGGTTTCCTGGACAGCTCCAATCCCTGTCCAGACCTGCTCCTTCCCAGACTGTAGAGCCTGGACTGCAACCACTAGAAAAGGAAATATTCCTGTGTCTGGTTTCTCCCATCCATGACTTCCCCTGTGTCTGAAAACAGAATTATTCATTTCTCCCCGAGCTTCCAGTTCTACTCTTCTTTCCAACATCTTGAAAAACACAGACAGTTTCCTCTTCTCAACTTCCCATCAGATAAATTGGGTTTTTCCAGGCAAGTCGCAGTCAGGAGTTTCTCTCTCACTGTCTTATCCTTAGAAAAATGCCGTTCAAGTCTCTCTCACAATGCAGGGCATTGCATTTTCCTGCCTGGCAGGGCACAGGACCAGTCTGGGAAGAAAGGGAAAGGGAGGGAAAAAGGGATGGGAGACAGAGGGGAAACTGTTGCTGATGTTGGGGGAAGGAGAAAAGTGGATTTTCAAGAAAGAGGCGAACTCCTGGAATTGCAGATGATGCCAAACACAGCCTATCTCTTCCACAGGGATCTGATGTCACCATAGCAAACATTTTGCAGGATTTTTTCCCCTTCTCCTTTGCCCACTTTGAAAATCCTTCACGAAGCAGGGACAGATACACAGCACCATCCCACCACTAATTACAGAATTCCCTCAGCTCCCGTCTTGCTCCCACCCCATTCCTGCTTCAATCATTCCCTAAATCAGCTCTTCAGGAACCCAGGCTGATCACGGTTGGTCACTGCCCTGTCTCCTTTTAATTGGAGCCTTAATCTCCCCATTGTTGTTATGATGGGATGGGTTTCTCCAGGCGCTTTGGGAATGTTTAACTGCCCGTGCCCTCCATAGCTCATTAGACACCAAATCTGCCAATTGCTCAAATTAGTCAGAAAAAGTTTAGCTCAAGGAATTACTGCAGATATGGGGATGGGGGGACAACATTCCTGGTTTTTCCCCTAACATGGTGGTCAGGGAAGAAAAATCTGGGGGTTCCCTTTGCAGATCCTGGGAAAAGGAGCAAATACAGAAAATGGGCATTGGAAGCAGGGTTGAGTGGTTTGGGATTCCTGGAATCTACTCTCTGCTCTTAGGGGATTTGGGATTTAGGGATTATCTCTGGAAACAAATGTCCAGCAACTGTCAGGCATGAGGGGGATGGATGCCAGGGTGGGATGTGGGGGCAGCATCCCAGATTTCCACCATAAATCCATCAGTGAAGCTCTTTCTCCACATAACCTCTCAAGGGGGTCTCATCCTGACCCTTTCCCTGGTGGTCCCAAAAAAGAATCATGGAATCGTTTAGGTTGGAAAAGACATTTAAGATCATTAACCCAGCACTGCCAAAGCCACCACTAAGCCAGGTGCCCAATTGTCACACCCAAATCCCTTCAGGAATGGTGACTCCACCACTGCCCTGGGCAGCTTTTGCCAGGGTAGACCACCTTTCCACAGAGAACTTTTCTCCTAATATCCAACCTAAACCTCCCCTGGCACAGCTTGAGGCCATTTCCTCTCATCCTGTCCCACATTCCCTGGTAGCAGAGCCTGATTCCCACTTGGCTTCACCCTCCTGTCAGGGAGATGTGCAGAGCCTGAAGGTCCCCTCTGAGCCTCCTTTTCTCCAGCTCCAGTTCCTTCAGCTGCTCCTGGTTCTCCAGATCCTTCCCAGTTTTCCAATGGGAAATTCTCAATTCCCAGTTTTCCAATGGGAACCTTTCCAGCCACTATTCCCCAAGTTCAGAGCATTCCACAGGATTGTTGTGACCCAGTGCAGGACCCATCACTTGGCCTTGTTGAACCTCATTTTATTGGGCCTCAGCCCATGGATCTAGCCTGTCCTGATCCCTCTGCAGATCAATGGTCCACCTTGGTGTCCTCTCCAACCCTGAGGGTTCCCTCAATCCCCTTATCCAGATCATTAATAAAGATTTTAAACAAGATTTTTCCAGTGTTTCACCCTCTGGAACACCACACCCGTCCCAGAAGGATTTAACTCCATTCCCTTCCACTCCTTGGGCACAGTCTGGTTTTTTTTCCAGGAAACAGTGCATCTATCCAAGCCATGAACAGCCACATTTTCCAGGAGAATTATGTGGGAAATGGCATCAAAATCTAGGCAGACACATCCAGAGTATTTTTCTCATCCACTAAAAAGTTTGGGATATAATGAGATTCAGGCAGTGGAAGAATTTCCAGGTGCATTCATGGGAATGATCCTTTGAGCAGCAACATCTCCAGGGTGGTTTTGCTGTTCTTTATCAAATCCAAGGGTGGAGATGAAGTTGGGTTTTCTTCTGCTTTCCTGGTACAAAGCTATGAGGGTGCTCCAAGAATCCTGGAATCATTAAGGCTGGAAAACAGCTCCAAGATCATTGAGGCCACCTTTGGCCACCAGAGCATTAAATGCCATGTCCAGGCTTTCCTTGAACACTTTCAGGGATGGAGGGTCTGGTTCAATTTATCTTGGGCAGGTTGGGAAGTAAAACTTCCTTAAAAACCTTAAAATCCACTTTAAAAATGGGAATTGTCTCCCTAATGCCGGGAATCTCAGTGCAGCCCTGCTTAAAACCCTCAGAAAGGAATAGCTTCCCATGGGAGCATTTTAGGAAGCCGAGCCCTGATGCTGGCAGAAAATCTGACAGCCCTTGGTTTTAATGAGGGAATAATCCAGATGAAAGAATCCCCCCTCACATGCAAAACATTGGGAAAGGGAAAAAATTTTAAAAAACCTGTACTGACTGTAAACATCTCAAATGAATGTCCTATTTTCCCAGGCTCAAAGCTTATTGATTTAAGTCTTCCCCTGAAAGGCTCATCCCATGCCATGTTTTGATGTCCTGGAACAACAGCTTCCATTATCCAGTATTACTCTGCAGCTTCTCGGAGGAAAAGAATCCCATTTTTAATGTGAATTTGAGAAATGGAGAAAAAACATAGGGTTTTGCTACTGTGTTGAAAATATCTTTATTTTTTAAGTGGTTCTGGAGTATTTTTGTTGGGATAAAAGCAGAGTCAAAAATTTCAGCTTAAAAGGTAAAAAATGTTAGGGAATTACAAGCAGGGCTGGTCAAGAATAGTTTTTAGAGGTTTTTTTGTTTTGGTTTTTTTTTTGGTTGTTGTTTTTGTAGGTGGGGTTTTGTTGGTTTTCTTTTTAATGAATTTTTTTTTTTTTGCCAGAAAATTTCAGTTTTTGAAGGCAAACCTCACACTTGATCTCCCACTGTGTAGAACTTTCCCTCCTGCTCCCATAAATCCTTGATCAACTGAGGTAAGCAGTAGGATCAGCATCAGTAATAAATTCCCTCAGAGGAATGACAGGGACCAACAACACTGGTTCCAGATTTGGCAAATATCCTTTATTCATTTCCAAAGAAATGTATCCAGAGCCATGAGCTGTTCAGCCCATGGATTATCCTGCTTCTTCTCCCTTTCCCTCCTACCTGGGACGTATTTGAGCTCGAATCTTACCCTTGTTCCAGGTGATTTATATTCCCACTGCAGAGCACAGGAATGACAAGGCAGGAAAATGCCACAACAGCCTCTTAAACAACTCAGTAGAGAGGCCAACGTTTTTGGTTTATTGTTGTCTATAAAATTTTATGGATGGGAACTCACTGGGTTTGTTCCATGGAATTAAAGGAAGTGGTTTCTTTATTTTCCTGTTATTTTTCAAATCTGCACTAATGGAAAAGCTCCTAAAGACATGAACCAGATTCCCCTCCTCTGCAGGGAGCTGGGGACCAGGACAGGAAAAGACATAAGGGAAAGGAATGAAGGAATCTTCTTCCCTTGGAATTCTGCAAGTGAGCTGCAGCAAAGTCCCAAAGATGTGGGACAAAATTTAATTCTATGGCTGAAGAAGAGGCCACAACTTCTGGAGTTATCCAGGGAAAGATGCCAGAGCTGGGGTTGATATCCATGACCAGCTGGTCCCCACAGCAGAAACTGGGATGGGCTCCAGCCCCACTGAATCATTCCAAGGCCAGGTTCCATTGTCACTATCCTCAAGGGAGAAAATCCAAGTTGACATGGAAGAGGATCCAGCTTGACACAAGGGAAAGTGATTGAATGAGGAAGGTGGCCGCAAGTTGAAACAGGTTGCCCAGAGGCCTCTTACTCTTTTCCAACCTCACTTATCCAAGGATTTTGGAGAGGAAAGCTGGGCTGAGCTCAAGGATTGGACCCAGAAACATTTTCCCTGGATTACAGTGGCTGCCCATCCCCAGCACATGCCACTCTTGGAACTGGGAGGACCAATAAAAACACACTTGGTGGTGTCTAATCCCAAGGCAGGGATTAGAATTCCCATCAGAGCACAATTCTCATCAGGGTCATATTCATGGTGACACATCCTTTTGCCTCCATTCCTTTTCCATTCCTCTTCTCTAGAAGGGCTGAACAGACAGAATAAAGCCTTCAACGGGGGCTCTGCGAGGCCATACTTTGATCTTAAATCACCTGAAGGAGCAACTCCCTGATCCCAGAAAATTCCCCTGGAGCCAGGAAAGACTTTCACCTCTGAAAGGTCACCCCAAAGGCAGCAGGAAAAGGACTAAAATCCTGAATATCCCAGGCAAGAACAACCTCCTGCTTCTAAATTCCAAAATAGAGGCATTTCCCATCACCCACCTTCCATCAGACAGAGCTGCCGGAAAACAGAGCTGGAGCAAAGCAGAGAAATTAAGCCTAAATTGACTTTGTGGCAACACAAGCCATAAATTGTGGTTACTGTGGCCAGGGCTTGGCATTATCCCACTGCCAATCCATCTTTTCCTTTGATTAAACATCCCACACTAATTCCATTTCCAAAGAGCGAGTTTATTTCCACAGAATCAAATCCCCTCCCTTGCTAATCCATTCCCATCTCCCAGCTGAAAAATGCAGCCCCAAGATCTCACACTGAGATGTTCCTGGCAGGAACGTGGCATCGCAGGGAAAATCCTGTGGACTGGGGAGAATGGAATAAATGCCATCATTCCCTGCATCCTGACTCACTCAAGGGATGGGTTTTTCCTGCTGGATTAGCTGAGTGTTGCCCCCTCACATTCCCACCACTTCCACAGAGCTTCTTGCCCTGATTCGAGGGCATCCATACACATTGGAATATCATCCCACCTTTGTACACCTGCCCATCCTCACAGGTTTCCCCATGACCTCAGAATTCCTGGTGTCTCTTGGCCAAAGGATCCTTCTCCAGGGAAAGCAGATCCCTGTGGCATTCCTAAACCACTGATCGTGGTTGTTCCTTTTTTATATCCCAGTTTTAACCTGTGCCCCTAATTCTGAGTATTTTTTGGGAATCTGAAGGCAATTAACACAAAGCCAATTTCAAGGCTGGTTGTGGACACAGGGATATTCTTTTCTCTTGGAAAATTAGATCATGGAGCATGTGTGGTGCCACCAGAGCTCAAAACTGGGGTGGCCAGAAGGGAATGAATTTTTGCTGGGAAGTGGTGAACACAGCTGCCACGTTCACCCTCAAGGTCCCACCATGCCACCGCCTCCACCTCGGAGCAGGAGCTCTCCCATTCCTGCCTCAAAATCACCCTTCCCAAACCAGCCGGGAGTGCGCGGCTGCAAATTTTCCCGCTGCAATCCACGCCTGGCTTCTCCATTAATCCTCCCACTCTCCTCGATACCTGGGCTCGTCCGGGTGCCTGAGAGGATTTGGAAAAGGCAGGGGAAATATAATTAGATGAGATGTTGCCCTCGGAGTCAGAGCCGGGGCCGGCTCATTGAAGGGCAGCGGTCAGCAGAAGGAGCGGAGAGGAGTCAATTTCGCACGGATAACGGAGCCGTTCCGGCTGATTAGGGATTTGATGAGGGAAGGGGTTTGATTTTGGTGGAGTGACAGAAGCCTTACGGTCAGTTGAGATCTTGTTTAAGGAGGGCAAGCGGATCTGGACTGGGGATGACAGATAGGGAGACAGGGATGAGCGGGACAAATTGGCCTGGTTTCCTCCTGTTTTCCTTCTTGTTGTCCCTGACCTCATCCAGCCAGGGCTGGGCACCAGCAGGGAAAGGCAGCCAGGAATGCTGCCAGGAGCTCAAGGAAAGCAGAGGGGGAAAACAGCAGTGATAAAGAAACGGAGGAGGCAGGAAAGGCAAGCAGAGTTTGTGGGATATTCCCTGGAATTGTGTCTCAGCCTCAGTCATTCCCAGGTTCTGGTTCCATCACCTCCACCTTCATCCCAAAACTCTCTATGCACTCCAAGGAGAAGAGCAGAAGTGGAAAAAGAGACCCAGCCTCACAGGAGGTTTGTCCAACATTCTCCTTACTGGTTATTGCTTTGGGAATTGGAATGAAAGGGCTACTAGCTTGTACATCATGCTCCTATCTCCTCCTGGGCCAAAGCAGAATCAAGGAATCCTGGAATGGTTTGGGATCTCAAAGATCATCCAGTTCCAACCCCTGCCATGGGCAGGGACATCTTCCACTATCCCAGGTTGCTCCAAGCCTCATCCAGCCTGGCCTGGAACACTTCCAGGGATGGGGCAGCCACAGTTTCTCTGGGAAACCTGTGCCAGTGCCTCACCACCCTCCCAGGGTGGAATTTCTTCCCAGTATCCCATCTATCTCTGCCCTCTGGAAGTTTAAAGCCATTCCCTGTGTCCTGTCCCTCCATCCCTTGTCCCAAGTCCCTCTCCAGCTCTCCTGGAGCCCCTTCAGGCACTGGAAGGGGCTCTGAGCTCTCCCTGGATCCTTCCCTTCTCCACACTGGACACCCCCAGCTCTCCCCAGCCAAATTTTCACCTGGGGGTGTCAAACCTCCCCGTTAGTTGTGATTCCACCCTCAAACATCCCACCCTCATCCCCCTCTGGAGGCTGACCTGGAGCAAGGGTGAGGAGACCTAATAGGATACCAGGTCTTCCTTCTGATGGAGATAAAATTTCAGGAACCACCTGGAATTTTATGTGAGCCTTGAGATCACATGTCATGAACAAGGTCACACCTTTGGTGCAGGTAATTAACCTGAACAGTTAATTGCATTTATTGTAAAGAAAGAAAGATTCTTGCCCTCACTTGGTTGCTCAGGTAAGAGACAAAGTCAGGCACCTGGGAAACTCCAATCAGGCAGAGCTGCTGGAAATTCAGCCCCAACTCCCTTTTCCATTGTCACAAGGGGATTAGGTGACTTTTCCAGGTGCTCCAGGTGTCACCCACTGATCTCCAAGCCCCCACTGATTCCATAATCATGGGACAAGCTCTCCTCCTTAGCAGGAAACCCAGCAGCACCTGGAAAGGGAAATTAAAATGTGAAAAATCAGGAAATGAGGTTGACTTTGCCTTGCCAGGGAGGGAATCCTGTCCTGGAAGTAATTCCAATTTTACCAAGTGTTTAAGAATTTTGCCTGGGAAGAGGGTCTGGACCTGTAACATTCCATAAATCACTCCCATGAGGATGAGGATGCTCAGGGATGGAGGCCACATCCCCAGCAGGAAAAGCAGAGCCTCCAGTGACCCAAAAAAGCAAAACCTGCACAGTTCTGGTGCTCTAATCCTCATTCTCCTGCATCCAAGGGTGCTGAAATGAGGCTGGAAAAGAGGTTCAGCCTGGAAGTCA
Organism: Ammospiza caudacuta; assembly: GCF_027887145.1. Taxonomy (NCBI): domain Eukaryota; kingdom Metazoa; phylum Chordata; class Aves; order Passeriformes; family Passerellidae; genus Ammospiza; species Ammospiza caudacuta. Next base: position 154,415,326 of record NC_080593.1, read on the forward strand.
GCAGGAGTTCAGCACTCAGAAAGAAAGGAATTGCAATCTCCAGCCAGAATCCAAAGAAGGGAAACGTTCCCCGTTAATAAACAAAATAAAAGGGGAAGTTAAACTCATCTTTCTCCCTCTTGTCCTGATGATGAGTTTGGCTTTCAGTTCTCCTTGACAATTCCTAAAAATTAACCCCGGGAGTTGTACAATTGTCAGATGTGAGTGGGGCAATCAAAGCCTTTCAAATCCATGTTTTGTCAACAAAAATACAGGAAGGTATTTCCATGAAAATTTCCCCAAAATATTTGCCCTTTTTCCCCTGCAAAGCTCAGAATCTCATTTCATATCAGCTCTGAAGTTCTTTTTTTATCTGTCATCATATCTTAAAATGATAAGAATTAATCTCAGTAGGGAGTTATTTCTTCACTTCTCTTGCAGCTCAAAATAGAAAACACTTTTTTCCCTCCCCTCTTAATCTGAAATAAGTTTAATTTCATCAGGGAAAATTCATCACTGGAACAGAGAGATCAAATCTTGCCTCAGAATAAAGCAGGGAGCTCTCCCCTGATACCTGCTGCCCACCAGCTTCCAAAGGCAGCTCCAATATAATTAAATAACAATAATCCCGAAGATACAAAGCCTGAAATTCTGCTTAAAGCTGTGCTGCCTCCATTCCAGGCACCTGGCTGTGACTGCAGGTGATTTATTTTTTATATATTTGATTAATTAGCTCAAGAAGGATTCTAGCAACCTTTCCCTGCTTTTTCCAGAGGCTCCATCCAAAGCCCACTTAAGCCAGTGTAATAAAATCCTTTGCCTTCAGATAAATCCACGGGCATGTGCCAAGGGTTAATTTCTGTTTCAGTTCCTGCTGGGTTTGCTCCTCTGCTGTCTCCAGTGACTTCCCTGGAGTTATTCCAGATTATCCAAAATGAGTCAGCCCCAGAAACACTGACCTGGATGAGGAGGAGGTAATGTCAGTCACCTTCCCTCTCTTCTGGAGTAACTGTCCCCTGCTTCCCACTCTTCCCACGGTGGGAAAACTCTGGAAATTAATTTTGGGAGGGGGAAAAATGAGGAAGGAGGGGAGCTATAATGAACAGAATTCCCCTAAAAGTGTCACAGTGGAGCAGAGTGGTTCAGCTGGCACAAAATGCCCAATCCCAATCCCGAGGGGGCTGGCATCCCTCCAGAGCCATGATCTCATTCCCACCACCTTCCCAGAACTGCCCTGTCTGATTCCCAAATCTGCCTCCTGAGGGGGTCCTTGCAGGCATCTCCCTCTTCCCTGAAATTAAAAGCTTTGGGATGTTTGCACCATCCCGGGGTGGCACATGTGGCTCATCCCTCCCAGACGCATCCCCGTGTCCCCACTCCATCACTTTTGCCTTTTTCCTGCAGCTGGAAAAGGAGGATAATAATAATATAAAAATATTGATCCCTCTTGAGTGGTGATTTTGGGATGGGGAAAAGGGATTTGATCTAATTTTTACTGGCAAAAAAGAAAGAGAAACCCCATCATCCCTCCCACTCTACGGAACAGGGATGGGAGCTGTGCTCAGAGCCCAGGAAGAAAATTGCCTCCCCTGCTCCAACCCTTGGAAAACCTTTAATAAACATCTCCACAAACTTTGAGGCCTTGTCCAATCTTGACAAATTGGAGTGGAACAAATCCTGTTTGGTTGTAAGGCAGCAATTCCAGGGAAGATGGATCCAAGGGAGGTGGGAGGTCCTGCAGAGCTGTTTAAAATCTTTTGGCTGGGGGTGACAGCGGTGAGGAAGTGCCACTGGAAAAATGTCCCCCTCCCTATGGAGGGACAGGATGGGACCCCATTGGGATGCTGGAGGGGGCTTAGGGACATTCCTTCCTGGAATGGCAACTATAGTGCGAAAAATATGCCCCCCATGAGGGCAGCTCTCACCTCACCAGGGAAGTGTGAGGAGCTGGAAATTCCTTCTTCAATCCATTTGTTAAGGACTTAATTCCACCCTTTTTCCATCCTGGGATCCTCTGGGATTTATTTTAACCCAGCCACCCCTGAAGTGGGGAGAAGGATTGCCTTCAGCTGTTTTTCCCAGGAAAAAATTCATCCATCAGGTGGGGAAATTATCCCTCAAAATGGATCAGGGGTTTGCTACCACGATCTCATCCCACCACCTGGGAACTGAGAGATATCAGGAATCCACCGCTAGATCCAGTTTTATTTCTTATCCCAAAAATCACGAATTTGGGAAGAGGAGGAAGAAATTTTTCATTCCCAAATACACAATAATATTCCAATAAAACTGGCATTTGATTTTGGGTAAATAAAACAAACTAAAGGATTTCAGGAATGGGATAATTCCCCTTTAAAACACTCCCAGAATTCACTTCCAACAGCCTCCTGCATCCAGGTATAACCTATTTGTCGGGAGCTGAATTGCAGAGCAAAGAAAAGAAAATCCCAAAATGTACCACCTCAGGAATTTGACCAGGAATAAGCTGGTTTACTAAATCTAGGACTGAAAATACATCAAGAAAGGGATACTTTGGAATTAGGCTGGGTCACACTTTCAAATTCCCTCTCCTGCTTCATCCCAAGTCAAGATATTTACATTTATTTTTATAAAAATTATGTGGAAAAATAGAAATGTTTTTGTAATTATATTTTAAAGTGTGCATATATAGAAATAAATGGAATTTTTATGGAAGGCGCATTTCTAAAAATACCCCTCAAGCCATCTCTGCTTTGATGTTTCTGTCCATTAAAACGTCCTGGAAATCATAAAATCAAAAGGAACCTTCCTGAGTCACCAAAAAGCCATAAAAATACAGGGAGGTGTCCTGACAAAAGCTGGAATTTCCCTAATTTCTATCAAGCTGCCTTTTCCTAATGGAAATCTCCCGCTGGAATATGCTCTGCAAGCTCTGTTCAATTAATGCAAATTATATTTATTTTTGTTTTTTTATTTAATGTATTTATTCAAATATATTTTTTATCTGTTTAAGATTGGTTTTCCACAAGGACAAAGTGGAACAGAATACATCCAGGTGAATTCTAAGGCAAATCCTTAAATCAGGATCATCTGGCCGAATTTTGGCATTATTAGACCACAACATATATTTTAAAAAACCCTATAAATATTTATAAATAAATATAAATATCATTAATATGTTTAAGACCAGGATTTAATCCTCATTTTGCCTATCTCACTAGGAAGAAGGAAAAATAACAGGAAAACCTCTTTAGTACTAATTTACACAACTAATTTTCCCCTAAATTTTAAAACATGGAGAATACAAATATCTTATGTCTAATGCCCAAAAATTTTAGGTTTTGATATTTTGTGAGAGAATATATGGAACAGGGGAAGTGCAGAGCAATCCTTGTCTGGACAGATCATTCCAGCTCCAGTCAGTGAATGGATTAGGGATCATTGGATCACTTTGATCCCTTCAGTTGTCATGGACAAGGAGCCAAATTCCTCCTGCTCTACTAAAAAGGGAGGATTTTTACTATGAGAAACTCGATTATTCCTTTTTTCAAGGGATGTTCTGTGAGTTAGGGATAATCATGGAATGATTGGATGGTTTGGAATGGGATGGACATTCCAGATAATCCGGTTCCATGGGCAGGGATACCTTCCACTATCCCAGGCTGCTCCAAGTGCTGTCCAACTTGGCCTTGGACACTTCCAGGGATCCAGGAACAGCCACAGCTTCTCAGGAAATTCCATTCCAGCCCTTCACCACTCTCACAGAGAAGAATTCCTTCCCAATATCCCATCTATCCCTGCCCTCTGACAGTGGGAAGCCATTTCCAGTGTCCTGTCCTTCTATCCCTTGTCCCAAGTCCCTCTCCAGCTCTCCTGGAGCCCCTTCAGGCTCTGGAAGGGGCTCTGAGTTCCCCCTGGAGCCTTCTCTTCTCCAGTCTGGACATTCCCAGCTCTCCCAGCCTGGCTCCAGAGCAGAGGGGCTCCAGCCCTTGGAGCATTTCTGTTGCTTCCTCTGGATGTTTTCCAGCAGCTCCACATCCTCCTTCTGTTCTTATTCCTTGGAAGTCTTGGCCTTGCACTGCCATCTCCACCAGGAATTTCTCCAAATAATCCAGGCATGGGAAGCTTCCTTCCAGATGTTTCCTCCCTGCCTGCTCTTCCCACGGGACAGGCAAACTCCAATGCCAAAGCCACCAAAATAAATACTGGATGGCAGAAATTACAGATTTTATGGGTGCTGCCCCCAAAATCAGGGCATGATGGATGAATCTTTCCTGGGCACAGAATTATTCCAGCCAAAATAAGGCCAAAGTCTCATCACTTGGAGTAAAAATGGGATGTAAAACAATGTTTTGATGGGGCAAATTCCACATTTTTAGGCATACAAAGGATGCAAGATGGGATAAGGCATGAGAGGCTTTTGATTCTTTGTTCCTTGAGCTCATAAATGTAGGGAATTCTGTAAAAAGATCTCCAAGAGTAATGCTGAAGTCCACCCCTATCATGTAAGAAGTTGTAATCCTGAGGAATTCTTGCATCCTCAACTCCAGAATTACTCCCAGATTTCCAGATGCACTTCCAACATTCATTTTTGGCCTCCACAGATACCACTTCTCTAGTTTTAAACATTCCCAAAGAAAAGCAAAGTTAGACTAAGAACTCCTCACTCCTTACACAGGTACTGAGCTTGGCCTGGTTCTCCTTGGGTGTCTCCAAAGGAAATTCTCACTTCAATCCCCCTGGGAATGCTCCAATCCTCATGCTGCAAAAAAGAGAATTGCAAATCCCTATTAAGTATTCCTTCATTTCCTAAGTGCATTCCCCCTCTTCCCAATCCTGCTGCTCATATAAACCAACTTGGGAGATCCTGATGGATTTCTTTGGCTTTGGTTGGTTGAGGAACTGGGATACAATACTCAAATTCCCTAAGGATTATTCCCTAAAATAATCCAGAGACCCAGTGAGAGAGCCTTGACTTCATTCCAGATCCCAGATGAAGATCCTCCTTCACTTGCATGATCCCAATTTTTTTCTTGATTCCTTATGAAAATCCCTGTCCTGGTTTTGGATATAAAGAGACAATTTTATTTTTTTTTACGGATCATGGGGATAGACCAGGAAGTTCAAGAATTCAGGTCAGGTCAACGCTTTCCAAAAGAAAAGAGGATTTGAGAATTGGGAATTAGAGGATACAAACGAGATGGGGAAGGAAAAGTCAAGGAACTCCCACTCAGGAAGTTTCCTATGTAAACATGAGCCATCAGATGTCCCAAATTTCTATTGAAAGTCCTGCTTTGTCTGAGCAGGGAATGCAGGAATGAGCATCGGATAAGGAATGAGGAGACGCCTGAGTCAGGGCTGTAGTGATGGATGAGCTCCAGGAACGTGTAGAAAACGGGATCAAAGGCTGGGAAACCTTGGCCACACTGAAACAAAGCCCAGCACAACCCTGCTCATCCCCATCTCCCAATCCATAAATCTCCGGAGCCACAGATTTGTCTGGAGAGGGAAGGGAGCTGCACTTTATTCCTAGTCCCAGTGCTTTTGATGAGCTGCGGTATTGCCCTTCATACTCCTCCAGTCTCAATAAACCTGGCTAATTAGCATCCTGACCACTCAATTAATTAAGAAGGACACTTAATTATGACAAACTCCATTATCCGCTGGAGCCCGGAGTCCGATGGACATCAGCGTTGGGATATGTTCGGTAACAATTTGATTCGAGAGGGAGTTTATTGACCAGAAAAGATGGATGAGGAGATTAAAATCATCAGGAGAAGCAGTTCTGAGCCGTGGGCTCGGGTTATAAAGACATCCAGGATCCCAAATGAGTCACTCCATCCTCATTAACAGCAGGAATGGGAAGATTTTGGGAGGAGAGAGGCAGCCAAGTTTTGAGATGAGAGGGTCCCAAACAAGGTGTGACATGGAGGGTTTGGGTTTTCTCTCAATCAGGATCCTGCCCTTTCCAAAAGAAAAACCCACAGTGGAAAAAGGGTTCGCCATGTCCAAGCATCCCTTGGGAAGGCAACTCCTTTTTCCAAAAAAAAAAAAAAAAAACTGTCCCAAATAGCAGCGTTCCAAAAAAGGTCACACATGATGCTTCCTCTCTGACAAGGTAACATTTTATGGATGAGGGAAAAGCTGTGGAATCTACTCAGATTTTAGGAAAGCCTTTGATGCATTTCCCACAATATTCCCACTGGAGAAATATGCTGGAGCATGTCCCAAGAAGGTAATGGAGCTGGGAAAGGGCCTGGAGCACCAGGAGAGGCTGAGGGTGCTGGGAAAGAGGCTCAGCCTGGAGAAAAGGAGGCTCAGGGGGAACCTCCTGGCTCTCCACAACTCCCTGACAGGAGGGTGGAGCCAGGTGGGATCAGGCTCTGCTCCCAGGGAACAAGGGACAGGATGAGAGGAAATGGCCACAAGTTGCACCAGGGGAGCTTTAGGCTGGATATTAGGAAAAAATTCTTCATGGAAAAAGTGGCCCAGCTCAGAGTAGAGGTGGAGTCACCATTCTTGGAGGAATTTAACATTCACGTGGATGTGACACTTGGAGACATGGTTTAGTGGTGGCCTTGGCTGAGGAATGGTTGGACTCGATGATCTTAGAGGGCTTTTCCATCCTAAATTAGTTCATGATTCTATGATGATTTTCCTCAGAATCAAGAAATGAATGGAATAAGGTTCCTTCCTTTGAATTCACAGGATGCATTTGCCACCCCAGGATTAGTCCAGAGTCAGTATCCTGATTTTTTCCACTCATCTGTGGAAAGAAATCAATTAAATGGTCAAAGCTGGGAGAGCTGGAACCTAAACTGGGTGACATTCCATAGTCACCACATCCAGGGATAACATGCATGTACAAAAACCCAAAACCAACCCAAACAGTACAACAAAAAACCCAAAAGAACAAATAAAAAGTACCCCGCAAAAAAAATACCCAAATAGACACCTAGACAAACAGAAACACGGAAAAAAGCAGTTCCTCAGTGTGGAAAGGAAAATAAGGGATCCACTGGGAAATCTGGTGTTTCCAGCACAGGTTTGTTTTCCCAGTTTGACCTGGCTGTGGTGACCAAAAAGATGGAAGGATCCTACATTTTTGGATCTCCTCAATCTATCTCGAAGCTTCATAGAATAAAGTTTTCATTTTAATCAGATGAGGCCCAGATGGGCCTTCCAGGCTGAAGAAGACACCCCAAGATGCCGCCTTCCTTGCAAATTGGATGGGATCATCCTGCTCCGGGATTTAAGCAACAGATACGGATTTCTCTCAGGACCCAGGTCTGTCTATTCACCACTAGGGATTTATCCCAAACCATATCCAAGTATCTCACAACATTCCAGCCTGTTCCCAGCCACTCCTAATCCCTTCCCATCTATTCCCACTTCCTTCCCAGGAGGTGTTTGCCATCCAGATATCTTGGCCTGGGATGTGCAAGGTGGAAGATTTCCACAGGACACAAATCAGATTTATCCAAGGAGAGATTCCCAAAAAACCTGCTGCAGTTTTCCCCAAATTCATCCTTTCTCCCAAATGATGAAAAATTTAAATATATCCTATTTGATTTGATGAATTTTTAAAGCTTTATGAGATTTTTTTGCCATTATTTGTCACTAAAAAATAGAAACACTTAGGTTCCCTCATCAGGAACCTAAAAATCAGAGAAGAAAATGAACTTAGTTATTTTTAAAAGGCTTTTCCAAGGGAAATAAGTAGAGAGGGAGAATATTCTTATTCATCTTGCAAAAGCAAACATAGATTGTATCCCAATTTCCAATTATTTGAAATGTGATTGGAGCTCCAGAGGGGCTGGCTAAGGGCTCTTTGGATCCTGGGAAATACCACCTTAAAATATTGGATTTCTTTAAAGTTTCACATTAACTCTGTGTGTCTGGGTTTATTGCCTTTGGCTCTGGGATAATTGTACCATCCCTATAATTTATTTTCCCATAATTACTGATATCCACTGCCAACTTCCGCAGGGTTTTAGGACTGATGCCACCATCCCGCGGGAGAAGGTGATGATCCCTTTTGTTGTGAATGGTTTGGTCCCATTTGGGAAAATAAAGGGCATCCATAATTTTTTTTCAAAATTATTCTGGACTAAAGGCAGAGCTGGCTTTAGTCCTGTCAGAAACAACAAAGGAGCCTTGGAAAAGGCTGTATCCTTCAGCCTTCCCTGAAGGAGAAACTTCCAGTTATAAAGAGTAATGGAGAAGAGGAGGAATAGCCATTAATCCTAAAGAAATCCTAAGAATTCCAACACAGCACATGCCCAGTTTTGAAGGGAATTTCAGCCATACACAGGGTCCAGATCCACCTTTCCCCATCAACATCACCAGGGGCAAAGATGAAAATAATTGGCATCCAACACTGGTCTAAATTCCTATTAAATTCCTAGGCTAATGAACAGCTTTCCTATTAATCCTTGGAAATATTGCTGTTCCCACAGAACAAGCACTGGGATTTGGGAGGGACTGGTCATACTCCATGCATGGGATGGGAAAGCCAGATGTGTTTCCAAAGCAAACATCAGCTGCTGCCTCTCCCATGAGGAGTGGATGCACTGGGGATGGTCCACCCTTGGAAGTGTCCAAGGCCAAGTTGGATGGAGTTTGAAACAACCTGACCTCGAACATTTTCCACTATCCCAGGTTGCTCCAAACCCCATCCAACATTTCTGTGAACACTTCCAGGGATGAAGAGTTGAGTCTGGCCACCTTGAGCCATTCATGCTTGGCAGATGTTTGTCCCAGGTGGAGAGGACACTTGTCAGTTCTAATCCATGCCAAGTTTTCCAGGAACTCTCTGAACCATGAAGACTCCACTACAAGTCCCAGAACTCCTTGTTTCAGGATTTGTCCCCCAAAAAACAGAGGCAAAACTCAACCACTGTCTTCAAGAGCACCACATTTCATTTCCCCATTATTTATTTCCCATGGATAAGAAAAGCTGGACAAAACAGCTGCTTTAGGTCTGTGAAATGCAGAGAGATGGATGGGCAGAGAGTTGGATCCACACACGGGAGAAGCTCCAAGAGTTTCATTCCTCTTAACAGCTAATTTCCAGAAATGAAACCTGGGAGAAAACGCAGAACTCAAAGGCAATTCCTCAGTGAGATTGAGGCAGAAATCAGGAGATGGGAGGAGATTCTCCCAGATTTCTCCACAAAGACATCCATTGGTCTTTTGTAACTACAAAATTTATCACTCCAAATTTCCCAGAGAGCAGACCTTGGGGAGAAGTTTTCTCTTGAAAAATCTCTTAGAACGAAAAAAAAAAAAAAAAAAAAGAGTTTCAACAGTATTGAAGCATTTCTCAGACACATTTCAATTCCATTGAATTTTTGGTGCTTAAAATGCCTTCCTGATTCCAAGAAATTAAAAATAGAAGGAAATGCATTAAAAGAGACATTTTCATTTTGCAGCTGAGAACAACTCTTGAAATTCATCTTGAATTAGAAAAAAAAAGACCAAACTTGGAGCCAACTTGGAGCGCACTCCTGACTGAAACAAAATATTGCAACCAATTGTTGGGAGCCAATTGCTCAATTGGCCTCCATCATTTTTTTCCAAGGAGTCAATCTGCCAGAATGCATAGAGAAATGTTCATTTCCATCCCAAGCCAGTTCCAAGAATACTGATGAACTGTTTTTATATCTGTTCTGCTTTATGGAGATACACGGATTCTCTCCCTGTCCAAATTTCCCTGCTCTCCCTGTAGCCCCACCTCCCACTGGATGATCCCATGGATTTGGGCTGGCTGGTTGCATCACTACCAAGAGCATCCAGGCTCATCCCTCCACACCTTCGTCCCATCTCCACCTTCAGGTGATCAAGGTGTCCCTGTCCATGGAGGGTTGGAACTGGATTAGTTTTAAGTTCTCTTCCAACTCAAACCATTCTGGAATTCAAGGATTATTGTCATTATTTTCCCTTCCTTTTCCATCCTATTAAACAGATTTTATCTCAATTACCCAAATTTACTTTTTTATTCCTAAATCTCTCCCTATCCAACTGAATTGAGGGGGATTGAGGAAGTGTCTGTGTGACCTTGACAGGTTAAACCAAGACCCTTCCAAAGAGACTTAGACCAACATCTTCAAACCTAGGATGGAATGTTTCCCAATTCCCTTCTCCCAGTCAAGGATGTTTTCTACTCACAGATAATCAGATAATTCCAAGCCTTATTTTTCCCTGGAGCACAGCTCCTTGTTCTGGCCACTGCCAGAGCTTTCCCATGGAATCCAGAACTGGACCACAGCAGGGAAACTTATTTTTCCACCAAGGTGGAAAAGAGGTTCATTTTCCAGGGGCTCATTCCTCTTGCCTGCAGAGAAGGACCCAGAGGGAATGACATTCAGGATGGTATAATGCTGCAGGGAGTCTGCATATGGGTCTATCCCAAGGATATTTGATTTTTTTAAAGGAATACAAAGGTCTGCAGCACAAATCTGATGAGGAGCAGCTGTGGGACCTGGGAGAAAAAGCTTAGAGAAAAAGACGCTCAGGAAGGACCTTCTTACTCTCTGCAATTCCCTGTAAAGAGGGTGGAGCCAGGGGGAGGTTGGGATCTGCTCCCAAGGAGCAAGGGACAGGACAAGAGGAAATGGCCTCAAGCTGTGCCATTGCAGGTTTAGGTTGGATATTAGGGGAAAATTCCTCACTGAAAGGCTCTTCAGCCCTGGCACAGGCTGGACACGATCTCTGCAGGGATTTAAAAGCCATGTGGATGTGGCACTTGGGGACACCGTTTAGTGGTGGCCTTGACTGTGCTGAGGAATGGTTGGACTCAGTGATCCTGGAGGGTTTTTTGACCTTAAATAATTCTGTTATTCCAGGACACATCTAAGAGAAGAATGTGCTGGTAAGTGATGGGGAAAAGCACATAACAGACAACGCAGAAGAAATTATTCTGGAGCTTGAAAACCGGGAGCATGGAGACATCAGGACAGAGAATGCCAGTTTGGGAACTGGTGGAAAAGGGAAGAAAAGGGAAAGGCACAAATTGATTCACTGAAGCAAATCCTACAGAGGCAGAAGAAGCAATAATTTGCTCTGCTGACCATTCGGGAGGGGAGAGGGGCCTGTGGGATTGGCCTCTCCCCCCTGTCTCCCTCCTCTCTCTCCCTTTCTCCCAGACAATGGAGTGAATTAAGTTTGCCGAGTTCCATAGGAGGCATCGGGCGTCAGCTCCAATTACTCACCCTCTGCATCATAATTACTGCAAATGGTCCATTAAAGGAAAATTATCATCAATATGATTTTATCAGACAGCGGGGAAATGAATAAAGGAAAGTGCTTATTCTCCCATTGTCCTGTTAATAGAGACGTCTTTGAAATGGAGGATGTGAAGGATTCCACCTCTTCCAGGAATGTGGGATGCAGAGGGGAACTGCAGGTGATCACACACAAACAGGCTTCATCTTTTGGGATGGAAGTGGAAATTCAGATCCCTGCCTTCCATCTGATCTCTGATTATCCAGGCAGTGGATGAGGAGCTGGGATCCTTGTGCAAGGTCTCTGCTCAGGACACCCTCACAGCACCATCCTTTCATCCCAAGGGATCCAGTGTCACCTTCAGCTTTAAACTCAGCACCAAAATAATTTTAAGGGAGTTGAAATCTGTTTGATGTGGTGGTATTCAGTCAAAGGTTGGATTTGATGATCTTGCAGAGCTTTTCCAGGCTCAGTGATTCCATGATTCTATGAATCCAACCCAAAATGCAAACACAGATCGGGGCCACATCACCCTTATCATCCTCACTTTGCTGTGAGGAGGCTTTTCAATGGCTCCATCTGGGATCAGCCATGCCTGGAGAAGGTGGGATCAGAGTTCCTCATCATAGAAACATTTTGGTGCTCATCATGCTGAAATTAGGCCACAACTTAAGGAAAACATCAACTAATTCCACCTCCGGGTCAGAAAAGGTGATTGGTTTGTGTACTCTTGGATTCTGGGATGCTCAACCTCCACCTTCACAGGTGGGAATTGCTGTTTTGAAGGTTAGAAAGCTCAACTCCCACTTCCCAGGTGAGAATTGAGTTTTGGAGATTGAGAAGATCAATTTTCATTTCACACGTCGGATTTGCTGGTTTGGTGGTTAAGAAGCTCAAGTGTCCCCCACAGAAGGAGAAAAGTCCTGGATGTTCAGATCACCTGAATGAATTCTCTCTGCACAATTATCCTGTTGGGAAATGCCAAGATTTAAGCAGAGATGGGGATGGAATCCCTGTTGTTGTGATTGACCTTCTAAACAGTGATCAACAGACACAAAGCCATGAAGGGAAAGACAGTGGGGTTCTTCCAGAGTTGAAAACATGGAACAGGGAAACCTTTGGATTTTGAAGTTATTGCAGAAGAGGAATAATTCATGAAAGGTCAGGTCTCTCATCCTTACTCTCTTTGGCAGGAGTAAGGATGAAACTTCATGAGATTCCTTGTGTACTCTCTTGAACCTTCCTCTGGAAGAACCATTTCCAGCTGAACTAGTTCTGCATCCACACAAACAGATTTTTTGAGGAAAACCACACCAAACTTCATCCATCTTCCATATCTTTGTGACTCCTGTGCAAACAGATGGATCCGATCCTACAGCAGGTTTGTTTTCCTACCCATGTTATGGAGATGTGGATAAAAGGTGTTTTGATGGGATTAAACAGGGTGTGTGCAGTGGAGATTCCTCTTTCCCATGGCTTCACAACAAGCTGATCCAGTTAATGGAGCTGAGGGAATTTTTCCACTCTTCCTAAGGCAGAAAACTCCATCCAAGTGGACAATTTATTCCCTCAGCTTTGTGGATGGCCCAGATTTAAACTCCTGGATGTGCAGGAGGATAAAAGCACCATTCCAATGGCTACACCACTGTGACAGCTCCCAGAACAGAAGGGATGAATTCCAGCCTTTAAGTGACTGGGACAAGGACATATCTGAGCTCCCCAGCTCCAGGGAAGTGATATCCAGCTATTGTGACTCCTGGCTCACTGATAAGAAAGAGATAACACATTTCAGGAGTAGGTCAACAGACCCAAACATTGGTTGCAACCCTTTCCTCCAAGTTCTATCACCCCCAAATTGTTGAGTTTGGAAAAGACCTCCAAGATCCTTTTTAAACATTGTTAAGATTATTTTTAAAGACCTCTCAGATCTTTACCTGGCTATTTACAGTCTCCTTCTCTCATCTCCCTCTACAAACTTCGCTTTGCATGAGAGGAGATGGGACTCGTGGGGCCAAGTTATCCCAACACTGCAACATCCTTGTGTGAATAAGGTGTTGGAACTACACTGGGACCCACTTGAAAGATAAAGTTGCACTGGTGGGATCACCTCCAGCACCAGGAGATGTTGTCCATGTCCCTGGAGCTGTGACCAGTCCCAGACTGGGACATCCATGAACTAGCAAGATGTGCTACCACAGGGTAAAATGTCATCAGTGAACTGGAGGTTGGGTGGGCACAGCCCCAGCTGCAGGACCAAAGAGCATCCTCCATTTAGTTGCCTGACAGATTCCCAGGGAAAAGCAGGAGAAAACCCTACCTGTTCCATACTGCTGAGGTGACCTGCTGCAACAGGGATGAGTTTTCCCTCCTCCAGCACATCCGTGGCAACACACCACAGCAATGCGGAATCTTGTAAAGCTTGGTGAGCTGGTCGAACCCCTCCCAGGGCAACCAACCCCACTCTCCAAAAGTCCAACCCCAACCAACCCCATTTTCCAAGAGTCTCCCATCACAACAAGTCCTGGGATAGGGCCTGGCACAGCAAAGGAAGCATCCAGCCGGAGCAGGAAGCCGCCTGCGGGGCCAGGTTTGGTAAATCTGTGCGGAGCTGCCTCGGTCTCAAGGGTAGGAAATAGTCAGGGAAAGGAGTAAAGCCGATCTGCTGCTCTTCATTTCACAGCTGTAGTGGGATTAACGGAACGAGGGCGCTGGGGTAAAGCTGCCCCTTTTATCTCATTCAAACATGTTGCTAATTCAGCACAGCACCGCAGCCAGGAGCAGCTCCCGGCCTAATCCACTGTAGCGTTCTCACCCAGCGTGAAGAAACGAGAATTTTAATCCGCTCCCCACCCCCTCTCCACCCCATCAGATGCTCCAGCGGGCTCTGCCTGGCCTAACCAGGCATGGGGACCCACTCCACACCTGGAATTCCATTTCCTGGAGCCTTTGACCATCTCTCTGGGACTTGGGAGAAGATGGGATCTGCAGCTTGCATCTTCTGCTCCATGAGCTGTGGGTGGTCCCCATGGTGGCTAGAGGAACAAAATACCAAGAGCATCAAGGGGTAATGACTCTTGAGGGAGTTCAGCTGATTGCTCTGGGTTGGTCTAAGGATCTTCTTCCAAATTAAGACACCAGTGGAGAGGGGATTTTACTGTAGCAAACAGCGAAGCACCATGCAAGGTGCCACATTGGCCCAGTCAGGCCTCCAAACATGGGAATTTAGGAAGAGGACCAATCAGCAGGTGAGAGGAGATGGACGGGTTGGGTCTCAAGACCCTGTGGGCTCCCTCTGAAGGACAATTCTAATTCTGCAGGGGGTCAGAGATCCCCCTTTCAGGCAACTTCTGCTTCTCATTCAACAAACTGTGAAATGTTCCTTCTTCTGGAAACAGCCCCTGAAACAGCTTCCACCACAAGAAATGCTACTTGAGATGCTTCCTTGATGAAAGCCTGACCTCCTCTACCCCGAAACCTTTCAGCCATGCCCTCTTTCCAAGGAAATACTCATCCCCATCCTGTGTTTTCACCTCTGAATCTCAAACTGAGGCAGAGTGGCCTGATGTGACAAATGACAAAAATTAAGTGGAAGAGGAAGTTCTGTCTCATGCAATTGTCAGAGTCTACCAGTGTGGACCAACAACACATTCCTCAGGTCCCACCAGACCCAGACTTAAGCATAGCTTAGTAAGACTCACCTAGGATTGTGTAAAACCAGTAAGAGACAGGAGGGTGCCACAGCACCGTTGGACCCTTCTTTGCAACCAACATCATTCCCAAAGAAGGCAGTGACAGCAAAGCCTCACACATTTATGAACCTCGAAGTCACTACTTCAACCTACTTCACTTCTGTTGGGAATTTTTCCATATTGATGAAATCCAGATTGCTCTTCTTGTTTCTCCAGCCAGAATTTTGGATGTGCCACCATGTTCACACCAAGTGAACCCCTGGGTCCTCCCTTGCCATGCAGGAGTTCTCCAGATATTCTCTGGATTGAGCCAAGCATGGAGCTGTCAGACCTGGATTTGGGGCAGCCTGAAGCCCAGCTAAACTCATGAAAGAACTTATTCTCAGGGGATGTATTTGCTCAGTTTATCTTCCAGAGGAAGCAGCAGAAGTGATTTTTGGGGGAATAAAGAAAAAGAGATAGAAATAAAATAGACAAGTGGGAAAAATCAGCATCAGCTGAAAGACCAGTTTGGGAAAAATCACCCAATTTAGAGTTCAGAAAATCTGGGTATACCCAGAGGGTCTGAGGCAGAGTTGTCCCCCCATGTGGTGGGACACAGCAAAGATCCACAAGATACTATGAACAAAACAGGAGTTCTCATCCTGAGTTGGGCATTCCCGACTGTGCAAGATAAATTCACTCTTTTCTCAGAGAATTCTCACAGAATCTTGGAAAACACCTTCCAGTCCAACCTGTGAGCAATCCCCTGCCACATCCAGTCATTCCTTGAATGCATCCAGGGATGGTGACTCCACCACCACCCTGGGCAGCCCAATCCAATGCCTGACAACCCTTCCCATGAAGAATTTCTTCCTGATGTCCAGCCTGAAGCTCCCCTGGCAGAGCTGTTTCCTCTTTTCCTGGCACTAATTGCCTGGGAGAACCTTCACATCCCTTGGGGATTGATCCAAAGGTGCAGCCCTCCCATGGGATAATGTGGCAGGGAAGCCCCAGCTGACTGACCACGGGGCATTCCCCCATCCCTCTGAGGACTTTTGGGATCGAATTCAAAAATCCCAGACTCGCCCATCCCGATCCAAATTCCCCTGCCCGGTCCAAGGCTCCTCCCTCTCCACAAATTCCCTGAACCTCTTCCAACTGCTCGGCAATAAAAAGTGCATTATTAACACCCCTCTGTCTGCGCTGCCTCGCTCTCTCCGACGGGCAATGAAACCTCCCTGAATTATCCTCGGCGTGCCTGCGATTTAATTACATTTAAAGTCAATCAAGAGCCTCTGGAGCTGAGTGGCAGTGTAAAAGGTTGGAGGGGAGGGGTGGGAGGAGAGGATGGGACAAAGCCCCCCACAGAGCATCCATTTATTTTCTGTCCCTCCTCCCATTCCCCCTCCCTCCTCCCCACTTTTCTGAGCTGCCTGGGGAGCAAAGTCCCACAGGGGAGTAGCGAGGGAGGTCTGGAAAAAAAAAGGGGGGAATAAGGCAGAGCATCCGCTTTCCCTGCTCCCCGCCTTCCCTGCACCCTGCCACCTCCACCCGCCGTGTCATTGAGGGATGGCACGCGCTTCGGTTTTAATTAGGTGGCGGTAATTGCCTCGGTGCAGAATAACATTGTTCCCGCTGGTGGGAAGCGAGAGGGTCTTCAGGCTTGGCTGCCCCCAGGAACTGGGGGAGGGAGGCTTTCCTTGGATGCTGCTCCGGGAGTGGAGGACCCGGAGTGAGTGATGAGATAAATTCATTGCTCCTAAAGGACAAGGGCTTAACCCTTGCGCCCCCACACCTCAAATGAGCCTGGATGTGTCCAAAATCAGGAGGGGAGAGGCTCTAGTTCTGGACATGGGCAAGGCTGGCATATATGCAGGGTCCCCCTGGGGCTCTGCTGTGGCTCCCTAATATGTGTCCCTTGAGGGGGGGTTCAGAGCATCCCAGGAAGGAAAACAGGGAGCAGAAACCAAAGCAATATTCCCAAAAAGTGTCAGCAGATGGGAATGCAAGGATTGTCCCAGGTCTTTCAGCCTGGATGTTACAAAACACAGCAGGGTCTGGGGCAGGACAGAGCATTGCCATGGAGCCCAGGGTGTTCCCACACCTTGCCGAAAGAACCCCTAACACAGGAAAAACAGGGTCTTTGGAGCCCCAGCCTCATCCCCACTCCCTGGCCTCCCAGTCCTGGTGGGCAATCCCCATCCTGATCCCTGGAGACACACAGGTGGAGCCCTGGAGGGTGGCATGGTGGAGAGATCACCCCGGTCTCTGCCAGCCCCTGTGTCCTCAAGCCACCAGGGTCTGGAGCAGCCAGGTAGAAAACGTGTCAAACCCTATGCTGACAATTAGGGACAGAGTGAGTGAATATTCCATGCTGTGATCCTGCTTAATATTCAAATCCAGAGGATCCACTGCACCCCAACATATTCCCAGGTTCATTTCCTCCCGGGAGGCTTCCCTGGCAGGAGATTGGAGCTGACTCAGGAGCTGCCCTTTGCCCTGAGCACAGGGGGGGCTCTCTGAAACAAGTGCTTAGAAAACTCCCACAAAGGCTGGATGTGGTCAAACATCTCCTCCACTGCTCCGGCAGCTGGGATAAATATTTATGAGGGATGTCAGGGTTGTGTTTCAGGCCACACGCCAAACAGAAACCACTTGAGGTTAGCGAGAAACTGCCCCCTTTGGCAAATTATTGGATAAGTGTCCATTACAGGGGCTGACTCCTTCCTCCCAGGCAGCTGGGAGGGGATGCTCTCAGAGACAGGATATTGGATGAGCTCGTGGCATCCCCGCGTTCCTTGATGATTGCTCATAAAATCAGTCATCCCTTAAAAACAGCCCTCCCTTGTCAATATTTAACTGCAGGCTGCAAGGGGGAGAGGCCGTGCCCAGCTTCCTGCTGCTTCCAGCGCCTGAAGAGCAGTTTGTGGGTTTGGATATTGCTGTCCCAGCCTGGTCAGGATCTCCCCCACCAGCTCCAAAGCTGCCTGTGGTGTGCCCATGGTCACTGCTGGCTCATGCCAGATGTTGGAATTGATGTCCAATCACAGAATCATGGAATGGGTCAGGCTTTAAGGAACTACAGTGGAATCATCTGGTCTCACCCCTCATCTCCAGCAGGGTCATCCCAGAGCACCCAGCACAAGGATTGTGTCCAGAGGGCTCTGGAATATCTCAAATGAGGGAGACTCCTACCCTCTCTTGTCTCTGTTCAGGGCTTGGTCACTGCACAAGGAAGAAGTTCTGCCTCATGTCCAGGTGAAATTTCCTGGGATCAGTCCCTGCCTGTTCCTCTTGTGCCATTGCTGGGACCCCAGAGCAGAGCCTGGGCCCTCTCAGAGCCCTCCCTGCACACAGGGACACACAGGGATGAGGTCCCCTCTCAGCTGTGTCTCCTCTAGAGGCTGAACAGCCCCAGCTCCCTCAGCCTTTCCTTATCAGGGATGCTGCAGTCCCTTCATCATCTTCGTTGTCCTCCACCTGGAGCTCCATGTGCCTCCTGTCCTGAGGAGCCCAGAACTGGACACAGCACCCAGATGTGCCTCACCATGGCTGAGGAGATGCTGAAGCAGCACAGCTGGATGGTGTGAGCTGTTCAGTGCCACTGTGGTTTGGGGTCATCAGGTGAGGGGACAGCTGTGTGGGCAGGATGCCCTGGGACAGCATCTCCCACTCCAGAGCCTGGTTTGGATCCTGGACACAGCCTGGGTCCTCTCTGGACAACCAGAATCCATCGGGATTGGGGCCAGGACTTGGATGACCATTAGCTGAGCTCCAGCCAGGAGGAGGAGAAGGGAAGGTGATAAAGTTTAATCTGTTTTGTTCATCATGGAAGAACCAAACTCTCTCAGGTAAGGATGAGATGGAATACGGAGTTCATTGGCACTAGGGATGAGGGAATCAGGACCAAATGAGGAACAAGCAGGAGAAACCCAGCCTGTGCTTAGGAGATGGATTCAGACTCAGAAAGCCCCATCCAGATGGAAAGGGGAGATTAGGGAGACAGGTGGAGGAACAGATCCCACCTGAACCTGGCAATCCAGCAGAAGAAGGTGAAGTGGGGAGGGAGATTTCACTGGCAAAATATCCCATGGTCAAAATATCCCATGGGCATGAATCCATGGCTGACACCAGCCTCAGTCAGGACAGGTACAAGGTTTAGGTGTCCTAAAAGGATCTTGTGGGGGCAAAGAGGGAGAGGAGGCACATTCCCAGTTATGATTCAAGCATGTTAATGGAGTTAAACCTCTGGCACAAGGAGGTTTGCATGGAAATTCCTCCAAAATCACTGCATGGTGTTGTTGGAAGGAAACAGGACCCGTGAAACTCCAGGCTTGAAGATCTGCTCTGATCAGATTTCTTCTGTCTGATAAAACCATGGCCCTAGAGATCTTTCCTATGGATTAAAATGTCTTTCCTTAGTAGAAAGTGGTGGGTCATAAAGTCAGATGTAAATAACCATCCATAAAATTCATTTGCAACAGTAACAGAAGTGATGACCTGGCACATTCCCGTCTCCGCCTGTCAAAACTTCCTGTGCAGCACCGAGAGGATGGATTGGAGATGGTTTGATGAATGTATAGATGGGTGAATGGAAAAACTCTCCAGAAATGGATGGAGACAAGATCAATGGGTTCCCAACCCCACTCCGACTCCTGTCAGTGCATTTCAGTTCTCAGACAGACCTGAAACATTAAGGTTTCCTAAAGCTTTCCTGCTTGGAAAGGGTGGAAAAACACTGGAACAATTCCAGGGGGGTGGACACCTGGAAAAATTCCACCCCTGGAAAAATTCAGAGTCAGGTTGGATGGGGCTCTGAGCGACCTGATCTGGTTGAAGGTCTCCTTGCTTCTTGCAGATGGCCTTTAAAGTTCCTTTGTTACGCAAAGTATTCCATGATTTTAGGACTCTATCCCTGTTCTGATGTGTGGAGCAACAGGATAGGGGCAGACAAAGCTTAGGAACTGATCTCTCTTGGAATGGAGAAGAATTTCGATTTCCAAAGGATGGTCCTATAAAATTCCTCTTGTGCAAACCCTAATTCTAATCCAAAGAGACTCAATATATCTGGAAATTATTTCTGCTTCTCCAGTTCCTCCACTCCCACTGCAGGGACACCAAACCACTGCCATGGAAAACCAGGAAGAGAGAGGAAGATACCCAGGGATGGGTGACGGTCCCGTCTATGACTAATTGCTCATTCCTTGGATTCCTACACTGAGTTGATGATGCTGCATCTCACCAAGCCAAGCATCAATTTTCATTTCCCAGATTAAGCTGGACCAGGCCATGGAGGGCTAAAGGTGGATCCATCCTCAGGATAATCTGGAGAGCACATCCATGAATGTGGTGGGGAAAGGGATACGAGCTCTTCCTCTCTGTGCAGAACAGGAATCTCTTGGAAATCTCCCTCAGTGATCTCCTGAGCCCAACTCCACTGGAATAACTGCAGAGGGGACAGAGATGGGAAAAAGAGAGGGAGGTAACAGACAGACACAGGTGGCAAGGCTCTGGAAATGCTTGGACAAATCCCACATGTCCTTAACATCCCCCAGATCACCCATGGTGCACCAAGGAAGTGTCATGTGAGAGGAAAGGGACAATCGTCCCCTGATGGCACTTCTATCTCATCCCCACTTCCTGCTCTTCAAGCCACCAATTACCCAAATTAAGTTTGGTTCCATCCCAGGAGAATTTTTCACCAGCTTAGATTATTCCCAGAGTTTTTCTGTTGACATTTATCCAACACCTTGTCCCAAAGGGTTTTGCAGGGATTGGATCTAGGTGTTTATCCCTGGAAATTCCAGCTTTTCCAGAAGCCCATAGCAACAGAGCAGACCCAAACAGGAAATAAAAAGCATAAACCAGTAAAAAAAATTCCCAAAGTGAAGTTTCGGGGCAGAATGGTGTTTAATCTGTGTGTATCCATGCTTTCCTAGCTTTATCCATCAGCTTGGCATAAAGCCACTGATTCCCAGGTGTTCTTGCAGCTGGTGTTTGTAAAACAGGGATGTTCCTTGGGAAAGATGGGAAGAAGGAAGGGCTGTGCAGGGTGGGATGTTCTCCCTATTCCCAGAGAAGCTGGGCATGAATCCCTCCAGAACTTCCAAAGCCCTGCCAAGCCTCTGGCACAGAGCTCCATCCCCCTGCAGCAGTAATACAGTAAGTGCTGTTCCATGTAGTGCTCCTTTGGTTTTCCAGGATCCGAGGGGACTCTGACACACAGCATTTCTCTCCAGCAGTTATTGATCCCCAGCTCTATAAAAATGATGACACTTGACCCAGGTCTGTGCTTGGCTCAGCTGGAGAGCAGGAAGAGCCAGGCACAAGCTGTGGAGGGAGGAGAGGAAATTCCACAGGGTGTTGGAAGGTTTGTTCAAAGATAAAAGCTGGAGGTTTCTTCCCTTTGGGCAGGATGGAAATGGGAAAACATTCACCTGATGATGGAGCCACTCAATTGTTGTGGGGCTACAGGGATTTAGAGCTGAGGGTTTAAAGCAGTTTTGGCCAAAGGTAGAATCTTCTAGTCAGTTCAGAAACTTCCAGTAATTCAGATTATAATGGAGTTGGACATGGATTGTTGGGGTTTTCCTGTGCAAGGCCAGGAGTTGCACTCAGTGATCCTTGTGGGACCCTCCCAGTTCAGGAGATTCCGTGATTTTGTGCTATGGATTCAGGGTGTGAATGTGGGAGGATGGAGACATGGCTGGTGGTGGCCCTGGAGAAGCTTTGGGATTGTAACAATTGCTTCCCACCAGTACTAAAAACCTGGGAAGAACAAAGGAGAAAAAATAGGAATCACCATGGAAATCACAGAATCCTTTTGGCTGGAAAAGACCTCTAGGAACACTGAGTCCAACCAGGAATTCATAAGTCTCGAGGCCAGAGGACTCCTTGGGACTGGGAATGCTTGAAATTGTTGGGACAATATGGAAGGACAGAGGAGCTGGGACAAAACAGCAGGAAAGCACAAACAACACTCCACTGTGGAATCCATGGAATTGTGTCTCTCTCTCCTGCTTCTTCAAGCTCAGACTGGGATGATGATCCCAGTCTCCATCAAACCCTTCTGCAGGACTTTCCTTTAGATAAGAACAGTCCATGCACTGAACATGAGAGCCCAGATGAAGATGCCTCTGGAATATATGGAAGTGGATTTTCTCACAGCCAATTTATGTCCACAGGCCTATCCTTGGAATTGCAATCCTTTATCCTAAACTAGCCCAAGGTCTGGATGTAAGGCTTCGAGCCAGGAGTTTCCACCAGAAGCAAACAATGAGGGAAAACAAGCCATGGATCAGCTTACAGATTCATGGATCAACTTATGGATTCACGACTGGATTTAATCTTGTGGATGGAGATCCATGGAGATCCAACATGAGATCATGTGCTGTGCCCAAGAACATTGAGATCTCTCTCTGCTGGAAAAAGTGAGAAGCCTGGCTTGCAAAGCATGGAAGATGCATGGGCAGCTGGGACTATGGATAAAATCTCTGGCACCACTGCTGGATGGGGCTGTTCCCAAAAGGGATTTTGGAGCTGTCCCAAGAGGCCACGTGGATGGAGCCACTGGGATTTGGGATGCAAGGCAGTTTGGCAGCACCAAAATGGGCTGGACCATGCACTTGGCACCCAGGTCAGGGAACTGTTGATAGGGGCTGGGAATAGAAAAGCAACAGCAGGGATGGATTAGTCCCATCCAGGGAAAAATGAAGGGTGAGAGTGTGTGGAGGGGCCTGGAAGTCAGCTGGAAGTGGGTGAGGTAGAGATATGTTGAGTCCCCACTTTTCTTCTCACCTGCCCCAAATCAATCAACCCTCAGAGAAGAGTAGAGAGAACATCTTGGGTCCAGCATCCTGGTCCTGCTGATCCATCCCAGGCTGCCAGTTTGACAGGGAAAAGGGAGCAGAAATGGTCTCTGTGAGGCTCCTCTCTCCCTTAGCTGGCTTCTCCTGCCTGGATACTACCCCGGAGCAGGAAAAAAACCCCTTCAAACAGAAACTAATCCTTTTGCAAAGGGCCCTGAATTAGGACCTGAAGAAAGAGCCTGGCTCAGATGTCTGTCCCTTGCCTGGAGCTCCCAAGAAAAAGAGGGAAACAGAGGGATATGAGGGAAGCTGATGTTCTGCACTTCTTGGTGCGCTGAGTTGGGGAGGGCTTTGCTTCCAGCACAGGCGGGTTATCAAGGGATTTGCTGCTGTTGCAAAACTTCTGCATGGATTGGGAGGGGGAGGGAAAGGTTTTCCAGCAGTCAGCAGAGCACGATTTAGCATCTGCAGAGGCGAAAATGACCCTTGCGATTCCACTTCCTTCAGGAGACCTGGATTTTAAACTTCCCTGCTGGAGAGAGATGCTGCTGGGCTGGAGGGTGATGTGGAAACACAAAGGACCGCTGAGGGGACAGGGAAAAGTCATTATTCCAGAGGGAATAGCAGCTATAATTAACAGCCTCCACAGAATTCCAGTCTGAGGATGGGATGATGGGGATGCTCCTGCAGAAGGAGCCAGGAGTGATTCATTTGGTGCTTGGTTTAACCCTGATGAAATCTTGAATGGGAGGGTCTGGATGATCATAAAACAAGAAAATGAGGAGATTTTGGGGTGACCTAATTGCAGTTTTCCAGTACCTGAAGGGATCTACAAAAAGACAGAAATGAACAGTTTACCAGGGCCTGGAATAACAGAAAAAGAGAGAATGGTTTAATACTGTCAGAAAGTAAGTTTAGATTGGATATCAGGAAAAACCCTCCATGTGAGGGTGGTGAAGCATGGGCACAGGTTGCCCAGAGAAGCTGTGGCTGCCCTGGATCCCTGAAAGTGTCCAATGCCAGGCTGGACAGGACTTGGAGCAACCTGGGATAGTGGAAGGTGTCCCTGCAAGGGGACATGCCAGAGGAATGGAACAAAATGATTTTAAAGGTCCCTTCCAACCCAAACCATTCCATGATTTCTTGAACAATTTAATTGAAGCCAAGAGGGTTTGGGGTTTGGAACTACATGAACTTTAAAGGTCCCTTCCAACCCAAACAATTCCATTATTATGATTCTACAGAAACTTTGGATTTATATCATGCAGGAGGGACCATTTCAGGAATACAGACAGGGAGAAAAACAGGAAATGGGATGAGGATAAAAAACTTTGGAGCGACAAGAAAGGCCTTGGCAGAGAAACATCAGTACTCCAGGTGGACCCTGTTGAACACAAGCAAGTCAGAGATGGTGGGAGAAGAAAACAGCAGAAGGAGGAACATTTGGGCCTTATTTTCAGGGAATTGCAAAGAACAGGAGAGGATCCCTGACAGGATTTGTGGGGAAATTTTTGGCATTTTGCAGGGAAACCCAGGCTCCAAACCTAACATGTGCCTGACCTCAGGGGGAAAGCTGCTCCAAACCACACTCCAGATCCCTGCACATTGATCCAAGCCATCCAAAAACCCTTTTGGTCCTTTCCCAGTGCTGGAGAGGGGACGTGTCCATCCTTCCTGATCTGCTTGGCAGCTGCATCTCGGCCAGGGCCCCCTGGGATGCAGGGAGCTGGTTCTCAAATGTCCCCTGCCTGTCCCCCAGCTGCTCCTCCCCTCCCGAGGGCACCTCACCCTGGGACTGCTTGGCTCCCTCGCCCCGAGGGCAGCGCCAGGTCCCCGGGGTGCTGTTAGAAGACACCTTGGCTGGCACCCAGGGCTGACACCTGATGCATCCCCACCTCCTGCCGGGACCTCAGCCCCCACCCATGGGCTTCCCCCAGGGTTACCCGTGGTCCTGCAGAGGGAGATCCACCAGAGCACGGAGTTATCCCAAAGGAATCACCCCAACCATGAGGCAGTAGCATTATTCCCACTATTCCCTGCACTTCCATAATGAAACTTTACATCCCCAGGGTGGAGAAGGGTGAAGGTTTCAAGGTGCAGTTTTACAGCAGGAAACATGATGGTCTTAAAGGAGTTTTCCAGCTTAAGTGATTCCATGATCCGTGCTGGAGCACGCAGCTATTTGGCCCGGGAAGGGTTTACGTCATGGAGAGAAGATGCCATGTCTTACCCAGGGGCCTCCCTGCTGGAAGGAGCATCTCCAAATTCCTGGAGGTCCAAATTAACCGGCACAGACTGTGCTGGGAAACATAACAAGCCCTGAGCTGCAGGGATCCGCTTACACCGCCGGGACCTGGCCCGGGGGAGCGCGAGGCTCTGGCCGCGGATCCCTGCTCAGCCAGGGGGACAGAATCTATCAGGCTCCAAAGGAGCACAGCCAGAGGGCCCAGCACAGAGCTAAGGAGGGACAGGTAGGGCTGGGATCAGTGGAATTCCACCTGGTTGGGCCATTCAGCAACATAGGCAGGGTTGTGGGATCAGGACAATTGTTCATCTGAGCGGCACTCAGGGACACGGCAACACTAAGAGCAAATCAGACCTCACCATGTCCCTCCATCTCCTTGCTTTCCCTATAACCATTATGGAATGATTTGGGTTGGAAGGGACTTCCAAATCCTGAAGTTCCACCCTCCTTCCATGGGCAGGGATAACTTCCACTAGACCAGGTTGTTCCAAACCCCATCCAACCTGGCCTTGGACACTTTCAGTGATGTGGCAGTGGGGTTTTAAATGTTCCTGTCCTTTTTCCAGGCTGTTGGATCTCCCATCTCACCATTCCTGCACATGCATAGCAACATCATCCTGTATCCCACATCAAGGATGCATGGACAGCCCTTGGATATCCTTCCTGCCAGAGTCTTTGCACTCCAGTGCTGTTGTGCCAGGCCTGGAGCTCTGCCAGGAGCCACTGTCTCACTTTCAGGGCCTGGAGCAGCCCAAATTATCCTTGGCAAACTGTTACCAACACCAGTTTTCCTGACCTTTGCCTGTTCCACAGCCACTTCTCCGCTGGGAGCAAGTAGGGATCCTGAGCCAACCTCTGGCTGCTGCTGGAAGTGTCTGGCTCTGACACTTTGTAGAGTTTAATTGTCTATTTCTCATTATTGAACAATTCCCTTATTTTGGGGTTTTGGGCTGTCCAGGAAATCCTGTCAATAGGGATCCCAAGGCAAACTCTGGCTTTGCATCCTCTTCCTCTCCCGCCATCCCTCTGTGCCTGACAACCCCTTTGGCATCACTGGAGCCAGAAGTTTGGGAGCTGGAGGGAGATCTCTGGCTGTTTTGAGTGCTGTGCCTCTGGGAATGTTGCCTTCCCAGGATGGGAACTGCTTTTCCAAGGGCAATAACCACTCCCTGAGGGTTATGGGGGTTTTTCCCACTAATCATAATTTTCTCCATTAATCATTCCTCAAAACTTCCTGGTTTTTTCTTTCTTTCTTTCTGATTAGAGGGGGAGGATGTGCAGGAATGGAGAATGCTCTGGAGACAGGCTGGGAGGATGGGAATACTCACCTGGAGAAGAAAAGACCCTAAAGTGCCTAAAGAGGCTCCAGATGAGCTGGAGAAGGACTTCAGATGAGGGCCTGCAGTGACAGCACAAGGGGGAATGGCTTCCCACTGCCAGGGGGCAGGGATAGATGAGATATTGGGAAGAAATTCTTCCCTGTGAGTGTGGTGAGGTTCTGAAATAGAATTCCCAGAGAAGCTGTGGCTGATGCACCTGTGGAAGTGTCCAAGGCCATGTTGGATGGGGCTTGGAACAACTTGGTCCCCCTGCAAGATCAGGGATATCTTCAAGCAGATAAGGCTGTTCAGAGCAGAACCCTCATCCCAAATTCTTGGAGATAGATAGAATGTTCTGGCCTGGGCCCAGTGGAAAAGAGCAGGTGATCAAATTCCACTGCCCAGGAACGTTGTCTCCCACTGTTAGAATCGTCACTCTGGCTGTAGCAAATAGCAGCCACAGAGGGGACAAAGCAGAAAAATCCCTGCCCTCTTGTCATGCTGGGAAAGGTGCATGATCCCTGCTGTTATTCCCATTCCCAGCCAGTTCATCCTGCTTTACTGAGCCCATCTCAAGCTGGAAAGCATGGAAATGGAATTTGAGATGTGCTTAGAGTGGCACTGCGAGGTTTTTCATCCCACAATTACACCAGCATTAAATACCCTGGGTTGTTCATCCTTCACCTTCTGGAGCCGGGGAGGATGCAGCTTCCATCTTCCTCAGGAGAAGAAAGGAAAGAGGGAAAGAAAAGAAGGGAAGGATCATGCCCAGGTAAATCCACAGGAAACTGGGAATACTCAGCACAAGACACAAGGAGTCCTGATGCCACTGCTGGCTCTTCCAGGACATTTCCACCTCGTGAGGCTGCAGGGAAATAAATGATGGAAATCTTGCTAGGAGTGACCCCTAAAGGCTGCGAGGCTGAAGAAACCCAAAGAGAGGGATTTTCCTAGGGAAACGAGCGTGCTTTTGCAGAGGGAGGAGAGAGAAACGGCTCCTGGTTTTTTGTATGTGGTTGTGGCCCTACAGGGATTCCTGTGTGCTTGGAATTCAAGGGGATGCAGGACTGGGATGAAGTTTTCTGGGACAGGGCTGGCTCTGATGTGTTTTTAGAGGATGCTGCTGCTTCTCGTGTGTCAGAGCCCTTTCCTTACTCTGAACAGGGTGTTCAGAGCCATCAGCAGTGGCAAACGGGGCAGAATTCCATCAGTTGTGACCTTTAAGTCTCCTCCAAGGCTGCTCCTGTGCAAAAATTCATTCTCAGGGATCTGAGACCTCCCCATGTTGCCATCACAGCTGCAGAGTGAAGGAGTAGGATCCACCCTCAGAGAGGTTGCACTTCGATCCTAAACGGGAAAGTCAAAACGCCCCAACCCGGGGATGTTTTTAAACCTCCTCACGGCTCAGGGTAACCCGAGAGGCATCAAAATTAAAATCACTCATCAAGGATGCTGGCAGGGGGAGATTAATGAACCTCAACCATGACATGTGCTCCCAAAACTGTGAAGTGAGGAACTCATCGCCTGGAGGCCCCAGCCAGGAGAGTCCCAGGAATAAACAAAGCCAAGGAGCCCAGCCAGCCCCGGGGTGCTTCCCATTCCTGCCCTGGGGATAATTTTTTCTTCATTTTCTCTGCTAATCATTCCTCAAAACTTCCTGCTTCTTTCTGGGCAGGACTTTTTATCCAGAGTTGATTTTGGCTCTGTCCCACGAAGTCCCTGTTCCTCCCATCCCTCCCTGATTCATTTGGTGCACAGGGAATTATTTTGAGAGGACAGAACAAGGTTTATTGCAAAATCTGAGTTTAACATGACATGGAGCCCCAAAACTCCCTCCAATGTGCACTGGTGCAGGGCACTACAAGGATTTTGGGAGAAGTGGGGGAAGTGGAGCAAAAAGGGGAGAGAAAATTCCATGTGGAGAGGTCCCTGCCCTGCAGAGGGAAAATCAGGTGCTCTGTGGGGCAGAACACCACAAGGATCAGCACATTTAAACCCCAGATGCAGATTCCACACTGCCCTCCACACAAATTTATGAGGATTAGTCTTCCTGATAAGAAAAATCCCATTTAAAAAAACTTGGCCTGAGCTCGGTTCTTCCTCAGGGATTGTTCTCCAGGGCTCTGCATCTGCCAGGGACCACGGCCTCGTCACAGGGTCCCATGACCTTGGCACATCAGGAGGGCCCCTGGGGATGGCAAAGCAGCCAGGAAGGAGGGAAGATCCTGTGGATGTTCAGGCTTTCCCTGCAAGGCACAGAACCAGACCCGGAGCTATTCTGGGTGTCTCATTTTCCCTCCCGTGCTCCGTTGATCAGTTTTCCTTTGGCTCCTTCCCAAAAATCACAGCCCTCCTCTTGACAGGAGTTGTTCTTCCCCTTCCAAGGTCATGCAATCTCCAAACCATCCCTTCCATGGGTCCCAGGAAGCTCTGAGCACCCACCACTCACGTCAGCATTCCCTGGAGCCAGAGGTGCCTCCATCCCTGAGCGTTGGAAAGGAAAATGTGGCCGCCAAAATAAGAAGGAATCTTGGAAAGATGAAAGGTTCTGCTCTTTAGAAGCAGTTGAGGAACACCAAAATGTTGCCTGATTTGTGAAATATTCCTCATTCTCCTCATGTCATTCCGCCCCTTCCAAGAGGAATTAGAGACCAAAATTCATGGTTAGGTTGGTTTGGCCTACAGCAGTTGCATAAACAAGGTCTGTGCCCACAAATCCCTCAGGATGCTGCTTTCCAGGGATGGCTTCTCCATTTTGGCAACATCATGCTCATCCTTCCATCTGTCAAACTTTCTTTCTCCCCAGTATCCCATCTAACCCTACTCCCTGTCAGTGAGAAGCCATTTCCCCTTGTTCCATAACTCCAAATCCTTGGAAATAGCTCCTCTCCATCTTTTTTGTCACCTCCTTCATGTCCTAAAAGGCCACAATTAAGTCACCCAAAAACTTGTCTTTTCCAGGCTGAGCATTCCCAACTCTCCCAGCTTTTCCAGATGTTCTCCATCCCTCTGACCATCTTGGTGCTTCCTCCAGACTTGATCCCAAGCTCCACATCCTTCCTGTGGTGGGAGACCCAAGCTGGGTGCAGCATTTCAGGTGGGATCTCACCAGAGGAGAGCAGAGGGAAGGAATCCCAATCCACCTTCTGAAATTCCCAGGGATCAGATCACCATGACCTTCCTGCCTGGGCAGGCAGTGGGCAAAGACGAAATTCCTGCTTTGGATGGAATGATCTTCCAGGTTTTTCCCTTCTCCCAGCAATCTAGAAAGCTTGTGACATTTATGACAATAAGTGTCTCTTAATGCTTTACCATGTACATTTGATAGAGAAGTTAACACAGCCACTTGTTGTAGTATTCTGCAATTCTAAATTAGCAATATAATGGATAATCCTAAACTTATTCTTACTAATATTAACAAAACTACAATTGGATGACACAACTTATTAAAGACTCCATTTGCAGTTGGTGACTACTCAAAGATCACATCTCACTAGTGATGATCTATGTTTTGTTTTATTCTTTGTAGAATTCTGGTTATTTCTTTTGTATCATGTTGGACAGTAATTAAAGTTTTCTTTCCACTTTCTTGGATTTCCTTCAAGATCTCTAGTAGGTCTTGGTGCTTAATTAATTGTTTTACTAATGTAAGGTCTATCTTAATAGGGGTAGGTGATAGTCTGTGATACATTGCATAATTGGTTTTAATCAACTGGGGAGATGTCACGGGGGCCAAGTACGAAAAATCAGACTCTATAATCTTAACAAAATTACAAATACAGAAATTAGAATGATTTCTACTAGAGAAAATAACATCGTTGCTATCAAATTTTACAGCAGCACAGGCAGTTCTCAGGCATACACACCCTTTTCCAGTATATACGAGCACAGTTTTCTGGTCAGTGACTTGATGAACTTCGAAGTGGCAAATACTCTGTCCAGTGTCTAAACACACATCTTGGGCATTAATAGTTTTAGATTGCTGGGAGAAGGGAAACACAAAATTCTTTGCACCTGAAGGACCATTGGGAAGGCTTGGAGCATCCTGGAGGACAGTAACCTCCTTCTGAGACTCCAATAAAACTGTCTGGTCTGGGAGACAAATCCAAACCAGTTCAAGGACAGTTTGGATGGAGCTTGGAGCAACCTGGGATAGTGGGAGGTGTCCCTGCCCATGGCAGGAGGTTGGAGGATCTTTAGGGTCCTTTCCAACCCAAACCATTCCAGGATTTTAGGTGTTCCAGACCTTGGAACACCCAGCTAACCAGCCAGGAGTCCACAAACCACTGGAAATGGGCAGAAATTGTGGTTTCTTCCCCAAAACAGGGGTGGGAACTCCCAGCCTCAGCTAAATGGGATCAAGAGGATCCATCCCAACAGGCTGGGTGGATAATGACCTCTTCCCAAAGCACTCATGAGAAAGGACTTGGCCAAAAACATCCAGAGGGAGCCCACCATCCCTGCATTTATTTGCATCCCTCCATGGCAGCTGTGGGGCCGCTTTTTTGTGTGTGGCCAAGAAATCCTACTTAGGGTTGATGGACAATTTGTGTAGGAGCCAGAGCCTCGCAGGAGGGAGGCCCAGGCAATTTGAGGATTAAACTTGGATTTATTGTTGGGAAGCAGAGCCAGGGTTGGTGTTTCCATGGAGGATTTACCTCCTGCAGCATCTCTGCCATGTGTCCACGATAAACCTGGCTATGTGAAGTCTCTTCCAGGTGGGATTATCCTGGTTTTCCTGGTCTTGCAGCAGGACCTGGCTTCAAGGTTCTGGCCACTGAGTTCCTCTCTGGTAGGGAATATTGGTATCCAAGTGCTTCAGGCTTTGGAGAAACTGAGGAATAGGAAATCACCCCCTGAAAGAGAAAAGAGAGGTGTTGGGGAGTACAAGGAAAAGGGTAAGGATAAAAAGGAATTAGGAAAACCATTCCATTGAGGCACAAGCTTCAGACCAAACCTTGTTGTTAAACTGAGCCTTGGGCTTGACCAGCAGTTTAAGCCTAAAGGTTTAACAACGTTTAAATTTAATTGACAGCTTAAGTGAAAGAATTTAATAAAAGATTCCTATAAAATTTACAACAGTGACTCACATGTTCAAAGTATTGGAGGATAAAGACAGGAACATTCAGAGTACCCTCAGCCCCAGGAATGCAGGAATGGAGACTGGGGGGAGATGTTGCACTGGTAATAATCATTAAAAAAGTGTGGTTTTGTCACTGTAAATGTGAAGTCACGGTTTTTAGGGAGTGGGATCACACTTGGAAAAATGCAAATTGTCCCTGGAGCAGCAATGCACGAGCAGTGCTGGGATATGGATGCAGAAACATCCGGGAGTGGAAATGTCTTTTATGAAAACATGACCAAAAAATCCCAAGAAATCAGGTGAACCAACCCTTCCCTCATTCCCACCTGGATGAAAAGCCATTCCAGTGCAGGATTAATTTAATAGAACCAAAACTCTGGATCTTCCCCAGAAAAGTGTTCCAGCTGGATGAACCTGGTCCAGGGCTCCTCTTCACTTCCAGTCACATGGAGCTGGGAAGTTGCTCCATGACTTTCTCCCCTGGCTTTGACTGGTCTGGGTGGCATTCCAAGGTTTGTCATGGAAGCAGAGGAATGTTTTCAGGGAAACAACCTATTGGACATGGTTGTGACAGGTGACAGGGTTTGGGAGAGCCCAGGTTGGCATCAATGTGATATTGAAACAGGTCTTGGTTCCGTCACCTCAGGAATTACCTGCTTTTCACTGGTTAAAATCCCACTCATCCCATTTTTTCAGAGAGGCTGGAATTCCATTGCCACCAGCAGATGCAGAATATCCAAACAACAGCTTTTCACGTCCAACAACTTTCCAACAAACAATTTTCCAACAGAAACTCAAAAGGGGATGATTGAAGAGCTTGACAACTGTCCCAACATGGGATCATGGCATTGTGGGAGGAATTTGGGAAAGGGTAAAGGGATAAACTCAGCAAACAGATAATAAGGATGGGCCAGAGACACCCCACAGCCAGATGATGGATAACCAGTTGGCAAATGGACACAATCCTGGAATACTGCACAGCAAAAGGAACACATCGGGGAGATGAACAAACAAATGGAAGCTGCCTGGTGGAGGTGGATAGATGAGTAATGAATCCATGGCATTGGATGGATACCACAGAGAGGAGGAGGGATCTGTTTAATCCCTTTCCCACTCTCTGAGTCACTTCCCTTCAATCCCCCTGGATCCCCTTTAAAAATCATTTTCAGAACCCGCTCCATAAACATTTCTAGAGGGGGGTTCAGGAGGAGAGGAGTTTGTTTCCAACAAGAAAATGCTCCTTAAACAAACCAGGCTGGGGTTTAGGGGGGGCTTCAAACGCTCTCACACAAAACCTCCAAAACTAAACCGAAACCTGGGGAGCAAAATCAAAAACCAAAAAGAAGAATTAAAAAAAAAAAAAAGGGAAAAAAAAAGCCCCATATTTTCGAGTCAGCTGAGAAGTGACAAAGTAATTTGCTCCTGGCAGTCTATCCCGGCAGCCTAATTCCCAGTGACACCATTCAGCTGCTGACTACACGAACTGTCAGACTCAATTAGCCGGGAGCCAGCGGCGCAAAGTGTTTACGGGTGCGAAAATTCCCTCCGCACACTGCGCGGAAGTGGGAGAAAAATCACTTTGAGGGAAAGGGGGGAAATTCAAGCGGCTGCTTCCACGGGAATGGCCTCCTCTGGACCCTCTGACACAGCTGTAAGGACAGGAGGATGGCAAGAGGTGAAGAGGGAAGAATTCAGGAAGCTCGGGGGTGATATTGATGCCTGGAAGTCCCCAAAGCTCCCCAGAGCTCCCTGGAGCACTGGATATCCCCTTCCCTGTAAAAGTGGTTTGGAAAACCAGGGAACGGGCACACAGAGCTCCGTGGATGACATGAATTCACCTCAGGATGATTAGGTCCGTGGATGACATGAATTCACCTCAGGATGATTAGGAGAGGAATTATCCATCTTTCTGCCATCACAGCCGTGGAGATGCACGGATACCATTCCCAGGACACCCTAAATTATCTTCATGTGTCGGGAGGGGAAACAAAGAGAAGAAAAGTGAGCAGAGCAATGAGAGCAGTGCAATTCCCAAAAAATCAGAATCCCTCCAGGAGCAGTGAGAAATAGGAAAAGTGATCCCAGGGTATGTCTGGATGAGGAAAACATTGTTGTGACTGTGTGGAAATGGTTCCTCAGCCCAAAAAGCAGAGGATGAGCAAGAAGCATCCAGTATCAGGAGGATGTGGAGTTGCTGGAGAAATTCCAGAGGAGGCCATGGAGATGGTCCAAGGGCTGGAGCCCCTCTGCTCTGGAGCCAGGCTGGGAGAGCTGGGAATGTCCAGCCTGGAGAAGAGAAGGCTCCAGGGAGACCTCAGAGCCCCTTCCAGTGCCTAAAAGGGTTTCAAGAGAGCCGGAGAGGGACTTTGGACAAGGGATGGAGGGACAGGACACAAGGAATGGCTTCCCACTGCCAGAGGGCAGGGCTGGATGCAATATTGAGAAGGAATTCCTGGCTGTGAGGGTGCTGAGGCCCTGGCGCAGAATTCCCAGAGAAGCTGTGGCTCCCCCATCCCAAGGCCAGGTTGGACAGGGCTTGGAGCAACCTGGGATAGTGGAAGGGGTCCCCCATGGCAGGGGATTGGAATAAGATGGTCTTCCTTTCCAAAGTCCTTTCCAACCCAAACCATTCCATGATTTTAAGGTTTCCCCTTTTGCTACGTTGTCCACTGACAAGGATCTTCCCACCCCTGCCTGAAATCAGTTCCATGTGGAGATGAATCTCACAGTCTGAGGCCATCAGACTTTCCTGAACCCTTTAAACTCTGGAAATTTTTGCCATCATTTCTTCCGGCTGGGGAGGGATAAGCACTTCCAGAGGGGCTTTTGCAGTGGGATTCATCCACGTAGAAATCAGCAGGAGGATCCTGGCCTGATGTTTCAGATATCCCAAAATACCCATGGAATTGGGCTCTGGGGTGAGGCTGGATGAGAACCAGGGAGGCAGAGAGACAACTTCTAGCAAGAGCAGGTGGTTGAGGGGAAAAGATTTTGGTCTGGGTCCAACCCATATCCCTGACCTTTAAACTTGTCCCTTTCCAGGGATGCCTGGCCCCTCTCCATGGAGGGGAATTCTCCTTCCACGCAGAACAGGGTGATTTGAAAGATGGTGTTTACTGAGATTGCCACCAGCTCCTGGTGGGATGTCCCAGCCCTTATGGGATGGGGAAAATCTTCCCTTACTTCGTGTAGAGAAACTGAGGCAGGAGATAAATTTTCCATTTCCCACTTCCACATTTTCCTGCCAGGTGAAATGCCAGGCAGCAAAATCCCCCTTGGAAGAGGTTGTGTCCCAATAGAGCCGGAGGAGGGGGATGCCATTCCCAGGATGGCTCTTGGGAGAGATCTTGGAATTGCAGAGGACACGAAATACCAGGTCCCGCTCTGTGGATGTGACCTCAATCTTCTGGCTCCAAATCCCGAAATGCAACTTAATAGGAGCTATTTCTGCCCCTAAGCAGCAGTAACCTAAAACTGGGCCCTGGGCTGGCTCAGGCCCTGCTCCCTGCCAGGTTTTCCCAGCCTTCCACAGATCCTGCTCAATGAGTGTTCCCAGGAAAAGGGTTTAAGTCCCATCTTTGAGGGTCACAGAATCATGGAATGGTTTGGATGGGAAAGGATCTTCAAGACCATTCAGTCCAACCCCCTGCCATGTGCAGGGACACCTTTCACTAGATCAGGTCACTCCAAGCCCCATCCAACCTGGCCTTAGACATTCCAGGAATGAGGCAGCCACAGCTTCTCTGGGAATTCTATTCCAGCCCCTCAGCACCCTCACAGGCAAAAATTCCTTCCCAATATCCCATCCATCTCTGCCCTCTGGCAAGGGGAAGCCATTCCCCTTTGTGTCACTCCATGTCCCAAGTCCCTCTCCAGCTCTCCTGGAGCCCCTTTAGGCCCTGGAAGGGGCTCCAAGTTCTCCTTGGATCCTTCCCTTCTCCAGGTGAACATCTCCAGCTCTCCCAGCCTGGCTCCAGAGCAGAGGGGCTCCAGCATTTGAAAAATCTCCATGGATTTCTCTGGATCTGCTCCAGCCACTCTGATGTTGGATCTCAGGGCTGGAGGCAGCTCTGCAGGTGGGGTCTCACCTGAGTGAGGCAGAGGGACAAAATCCTTGCCTGTCAATGGACACCAATTTCAGCTGGACATTAATCCAAAACAGGCACACCCTGGAGCAGGACTCCTGCCTCTCCCACACCGAGAATTGCAGCTTGATAGGAAACTCCCCATCCCTGGAATTGTCCACAGCCAGGTTGGAAAGGGCTTGGAACAACCTGGGGTAGTGGAAGGTGTCCCTGTCCATGGCAGGGGCTTGGAATGAGGGAGTTGGAGCATGATTCCAAGATTTCGTGAAGCAGAACAGTACAAGGAGGAGACTGGGATTCCTCTGACCTGGAGAGATCCCTGGAACATCCCCCTGTGAGCTCCAGCCCATTCCAACTCCACTACCCTTGGAATTAAAGGATGCAGTTGGCCCTGGAAGACGAGAAGAAAAATGTCCCTGAAAAGCACCAGCTGTTTTGGAAGCAGCTCCTAAATCAATTTCAGGAAGAATTTCCTGAAGAATTCCCATTGGAATGGGCTGCCCAGGGAGGTGGTGGAGTCTTCCCATCTCTGAAGGAATTCAAAATCCATGTGGATGTGGCTCTGGGGGACACGGTCAGTGGTTTCCTTGGCAGTGCTGGGGGAATGTCTGGAATCACTCTTTTCCAACCTGAATAATTCCATGTTTCCCTGACTTCTGACCGGATGAACCTGAATTCCAGATCCATAAATCCTGGTGGAGACTCAGGAATAAAAAGCTCTTCACTGCTGCATTTTTGAGATGAAAAATGGAGAGCAGAACAACAGAAAAGTCTCTGTGTCACTCAAAATTCTTTTATTCTGCATCAAAGCAAAGCAGGGGACTTTTTGGAGATTGCACTGTCAACACAAAAAATTATGGGGAGCATTTTTCTTCCTTTTATAATTATTTTCCTCCCTTTTGCCCTCCTTTACTGATGGAGAGAAGAAGGAAGGTTGTTTTTCCTCATTCTGGGGGACAAAGAATTAAAAAAAGAAAACAAAGGACAGGTACAGAGACAATCCCTGACAATCCCTTTGTCTTTGTTCAAAAGACAAAGTTGCTTTTCTGTTTGGGATTTTGCACAGAAATTCTTACCTTTCACCAGCAGAACTCAAATCCAGGAGCATCCCTGGCTGTTGCTGGGATTGACTCCAAAGGCAGGCGCTGCCTGATGTGCTCTGGACTGCACTGAATCTTTATTTTTTATGAAATCATGGAATGGTGTGGGTTGGAAAGGGCCTTAAAGATCATCCAGTCCAACCCCCTGCCATGGTCAGGGACATCTTCCACTATCCCAGGTTGCTCCAAACCCTGTCCAATGTGGCCATGGACACTTCCAGGGATGGAGACAGCCACAGCTTCTCTGGGAATTCCATACCAGGGCTGCAGCACCTCCCAGGGAAGAATTTGTTCCAAATATCCCAATATCTGGCACTGGAAGCCATTGGAAGCCATTCCCCCTTGTGCTGTCACTCCAACCCTTGTAAAAAACTTCTTTTCATCTTTTTTGTCACCTCCTTTAGGTCCTGGAGGGCAAAATTAAGTCACCCCAAAGCTTCTCTTCTCCAGGCTGAACACACCCGACTCTCCCGCTTTTCCCTCGCATCCCTCTGATCACCTTGGTGTCTCCTCTGGACTCCCTCCAACAGCTCCATGTCCTTCCCGTGCTGGGGAATCCAGAGCTGAGGCTGCATTCCAGGTGGGATCTCACCAGAGAGGAGCAGAGGAGCAGAATCCCCTCCCTTTTTTTTGGACAAGGATGTGATGGGAATTCCCCTCTGAGGAGCCATTCCAAGGACTTAGGAGAGGCTCCCCTGGAGGTCCCATGGAGAGAGGAGAGGTGTGGCAGGATGAGCACAAAAAGACAAAATTTTTTAATTACAAACTCCCCGCTCCTCACTGGGGTAGCCGCGATGAACAAATTCCACCCTTTTATGTTGTTAAAATGTGCATCCTCATCCTGAGAAATTCAAAGCCAGAGATCCCTGTGAAACTGCACCTGAGTCATGCTGGAGCTGTGGGAATCTGGCTCTGTGCTGACATCTGGGTTTGATAAAACTTCTCTCAGAGTAGAACCACATCTCCAAAATCCAAATGCAAATCTTCAGCAGTGGATGCTGGAAATGTAAGTCATTAACAAAGGAGGTAATTAACAGTGGCAAGAAGGAGGCAGCACTTTCATTTCTGTTCCTTCAGCTTTTGAGAATGTTGCTGTTCATGGGGTGGTCCTGAGGAACCAGGAATGGGTTCAAGGGAAAGCTCATGGTGAAGGAAAATGACAAAAATAAGTTATTTCATGGAATCATGGAACATCTTGAGCTGGAAGCGACTCACGCTGATCGCCCAGACCAATTCCTGACCTCCAGGACATCCCAAAAACCCCACACTGTGCTTGAGGGCATTGTCCAAACACTCCTTGAAGTCCATCAGGCTTAGGATTGTGATCACTCCCCTGAGGAGCCTATTCCAGTGTCCAGCCACCATCTGGGCAAGGAAATTTTCCTAATACCGAGCCTAAACGTCCCCTGACCCAGCTTAGACTCAGAGCAGCTTAGTGAGATGTTCATCACTCTGTGGGGTTTCACTAAATCCAAATCAGCATATTTCAGGTGAAATTTTGGGTGACTTGGGGTGTCCTGCAAACCTGGGGTGAAGATTTTGGTACCAAGTCTGATCTCTCAAAGTAAATCATGTGAGAATTTAGCACCTAAAGCTGAGCAAAAATCCAATTCTGTGTCCAAACTCCAGGCTCATGTCCAAGCCTCTCTACACTGGGACACTCCAGCACATCCAGATGTTCATCCAAAGCCACTTTTTGGCCCTGGAGTTGTGGACTGAGACTCATTAAAGAGGAAATTCATTCCACAAACCCATTTCATAAGCTTGGAAAGCCAGGACAAGGAGGAATGACTTCACAATGCCAGAGGGCAGGGAGAGATGGGATATTGGGAAGGAATTCTTCCCAGTGAGGGTGGGGAGGCCCTGGAATGGAATTCTCAGAGAAGCTGTGGCTGTCCCCATCCCTGGAAGTGTCCAAGGCCACATTGGATAGGGTTTGGAACAACTTGGGATAGTGGAAGATGTCCCTGCCCATGTCAGGGAGTTGGAACTGGATGATCTTGAAGGTCTTTTCCAACCCAAAACATTCCATGATTCTGTGGATGGATGGATGGATGGATGGATGGATGGATGGATGGATGGATGGATGGAACAGTCACATGGAAAGATGAGTGTATTTTATACTTTTCAATGCATAAAACACCAGGAATAATTCCCCTTTAGACTCAAAGATCCCACCAGACAAACCCCATTAAAAAGGGTCGCATCC
The DNA here is from genome assembly GCF_027887145.1 of Ammospiza caudacuta. Taxonomy (NCBI): domain Eukaryota; kingdom Metazoa; phylum Chordata; class Aves; order Passeriformes; family Passerellidae; genus Ammospiza; species Ammospiza caudacuta. The sequence continues at coordinate 154,454,030 of NC_080593.1, forward strand.
CACATCATTGGTGCATTTAAAGTGACAACCAGGCCACTTGACAGGATACAAACTGCTCCCACAATTTATCCAGGAGCTCCCATTCCCACCCAGGCAGGGAGGAGAGAGGTGGGATTTTGGTGATGCTGTCAGCTTGGGATGCAGGAGATGGGAGCTCAGGTGCTGCTGGGTTTTGATCCAGATCCAGGAAGGGACGTAGGGGATTCAATAAATGTCATTTGCCAGCACAAATTTGGGATTCGATCCCTCTGCCATGGGGCTGGGACACTTTTTTTCCCCACACGAACACCTGATGGGAGAGGGGGAGGTGACAAAACCCCTCTCCTAGGCAGGATCTCCTCTGGAGCTGAGTTTTCCAGAGGCTGGAGGAAAGTTGTGTGCCAACAGGGGTGACAATCGGGATGCCACAGAGCTGAGTGGGGAGGGTCCACATCACCTCTCTGAGGATATCTGTGGAGCAGGAGAACACCTTGGGGAAACACTGCAGCTTCTCTGGGAGCCATCTGGGAGAAGCAGGAATTTTCAAGTGTGATTCATCTGCTTTCCTGCAGACATCAAAGTTCATAGGAGATGAATTGACCCTCCAGCAGGGACTGCTTTTCTCTTTGGAAGTAGAGGCAGTCGCAACGAGCATAGAAATCGGCTTTTGGAGGGATGATTCCCTCCTGGAACCTCGTTTTTTTAAAAAGAAGAATCAGCCACTTAAAACACCCATCACTTTGAAAATCCCCCAGGAGAAGAAGCCATTAAATTTCATTGTCACCCCTGTTGGCACACAACTTTCCTCCAGCCTCTGGAAAACTCATCTCCAGAGGAGATCCTGCCTAGGAGAGGGGTTTTGTCACCTCCCCTTCTCCCACCAGGTGTTCATGTGGGGAAAAAAAGTGTCCCAGCCCCATGGCAGAGGGATCGAATCCCAAATTTGTGCTGGCAAATGACATTTATTGAATCCCATACTTCCCTTCCTGGATTTGGATCAAAACCCAGCAGCACCTGAGCTCCCACCTCCTGCATCCCAAGCTGACAGCATCACCAAAATCCCACCTCTCTCCTGCCTGGAGTGATGCTCGCCACAACAGGAGACAGGAGATAATCCTCCCCAAATTATTCACGGTGGCAGGAGCTGGGAAAAGCAGGGCGGGAGGAAGAGAAGGGAAGGAAAGAAGGGGAAAAACACAGACGACAAGCTTGTCACTTAACTTCTTAAGCAAAAGCCACCAAACCGTGCAGTCAGGCGCCGAGTCGGGTTTCTCCCAATTAAATTTAACAAGTGACGCCCCTGAATCTTTCATGAGCACTCAGAAATTTTAGCCCATCTGTCTTCACGCTCCCACACGTTTAAACACCCCGAGCCTCCAGCCATCAAGCCCTGCGTGTTTGTCCCTCACCGACGGCACCCGGGGGACTTCAAACCCGGCTCGGGAGGTGGATGGTGGCCGCGTACCCGGGCTGAAGGTGGCCAAAAACGGAGCCACCGGCCCGGCACGACTCGCCCGGTGCTGCCGCGGCATCCTCGGGGGAGGCATCGCTGCGTCCCCCGCGATTGTCACTTTAATTATCTGTCGCCCCGCGTCGCGCCGGCAGGGTCCCCATCCTGAGTCAGGCTTCAGAGCTGGCTCCCAGGTCTCGGCGTGTTTTGTGAGCAGCGGCGGCTGCTTTCAATTAAAAGCTGCGAGGTACCTGAAAGAGGCTGGTGGATGCCGGCGGGGGCGAGAGCCGAGACGGGGAGAGAAGGGAGGGAAGGGAAGGGATGGATGGAGGGAGGAGGATGCTGCCGGGTTAACCCGGGGGGCTGCAAGGCTGGGAAATGCTGGAAGCCGTGGGGACCTCGCCCCACAGGACAGGGAGGAACATCATTTCAGGATGATGATCATCCCAGTGTTTGATCCCAGGATGGTTTTTTCGGGGTGGAAGATCGGTGCTGTCGCTCCCACGGGCTGCCCCATCCTGCTGCTTCAGCAGCAGCGTGATGCCACCAGCACAAGGCTGGCAGATGCGGCCCCGGAGCTTCTTGATCCTGAGATAAAGGGATTGGGAGCCGTGGGGAGTCCTCTGGGATTGCAACCGCGGCGTCCTGGCCTCACCTCACCCCTTGTGGGGCTGTGGAGTGATCCCAGAGTTGTAGAGTGGATTGGGTTGGAAGGGACCTGAAAGAGAATCCAGTTCCAACTCTCCTGCTGTGAGATATGGGAAGGGACAAATGTGGTGACAGCAGGTGATGGAGCAGGATCCAAACCAGCAGGAGGAAGAGGCTCCAGGGATTTGGGACACAGCCGGTTGTTATCTGTATCTTCCTCTTGCCCCATGTTGGATTCACATTCTCTGGGACATAATCAGCCTCTGGACCCCTCAGAGATACCATTCTGATTTTTTCATGAGTGTTTTGGTCAGTTTTTGCTGTCCTTGTCACAGGTGGAGTGACAGCACCTGGCTTTTTCTCCCTGCAGCACTGCAGGCAGGGCAGGGCAGGTCCTTGTCACCAGCAGGCAGCTTCCTAAATATTTTACAATTTAAATTGCATTCACAGCACATGTTCACAGTCTAAATCCACCTTGGTTATTTCTGGATTTTGTGTTTTTATTGCCAGACTCCATAACTGGAGCTTTCACTCCTGGTTTTGTTCAGCACAGGAGCTGCTGGACCAGGGGATGGTTCCGATGGGGGAGCAAAGCAATGCTCCCAGGAATGTGGGTCATTTCCCAGGTGGAAGGAGGTGTGATGGGAGCATCTTTTCCCTCAGAGGAGAGATCCCTGCCAGCTCTGCCAGCTCTGGGTTTGATTAGAAAGAAATTTTTTCCCAGACTGGGGTGGCTACTGGATTATTTCCAGTCATGTTGAGCCCATATCCAGATGTGTTGCATCCCTTTCCCTGTTCCTCTGGCTCTGCACAGCTTTCCAAACCCTCTGGCAAACCCACTGCAGACCCATCACATCTCACCTGATGCCTGACAGCTCCTTTCCCTTCTCTCTTACAGAGAATCCATCATTCCTGCTTGTCCAGAGGAGCCACAAACCTTCTCATCCCGAATTTCTCCCAGCTCTGGGGTTGAACCATTCCCCGTTCCCAGCCTTCCACTTTGACACATCCTGATCCCTTTAGGGGCAGGAGCTGCCTGTTGGGAAGCAAATACATGAACACCTCTGCTGTCCCACAGGGAATGAGACAATCCTGGCTTCCAGCTCCTGCACAGCTTGGAACAGGCAGTGCCGGGCCTCTGGAGGATGGATCCTCACAGGCATCGGGACATGAAACTGCCTGATGTGTTCCAGGGGAATTCCTGAGCCAGGACAAACCTCCTCGGGCACCATTTCCCTTTGTTTGCATCCTGCCCAATCATTCAAATCCTCTTCCTGCCTCTTGTCCTGCCCTGGGGGCTGCCAGGACCCAAAGGCTTGGAAAAAAATCCCCTCCAGGTAAGCACCGACCTGCAGGGACCTGGGCAGGCAGACAGCTGGGAAGGCAGATGGAAAAAAGGTCTGGTGTGCCTGGAGGGCAGAAATCCCCCTGGGGAAAGGGGGATGATTAGGCTGCACTAACGAGAAGCAAAAGGTAGAGATTTCACAGAGTTTCCAACACTTGACAGGGAGCTGTTCCCAGAGGATCTCCATGAAAACCCCACAACAGCAGCATTTCCATGCCAGCCACCTCGGGGGGACAATCCCACCGGCCCTGCTGGGGATGGAGCAGGTGATTTAATGGCTCCTTTAGCATTTACCAGCTCTCAGTTTCTCCTTCTCAAAGCTGAGCTCGTGTTCTGAGACCAGGCTCTGGCTCCAAGTCCCATCCCAAGCCAGCAGCACTCGGGGCTCCTTTCTCCGGAGTGATGGGGATGGCAAAATCCAGCCTTTGAGTAAGGAGAGGGATTAAGAAATTCCCCCAAGCTCAGCTTGTTCTGTGATGCCCCACAGAGTTTCTTTGTGCTGCCTCTTGCCACCAGCAGTTGCTGCGCTGAATATTCCCAAAGATTTTGAGGACACAGCTGTTTCTGAGGATACAGCCTGATTCCATCCTCATTCTTGGAGTCCCTTGTGGGAAAAAGCAAGGTCCTCAAGCCCTTTTTGCTCTGCCAGGTTGAGAAACCAGCTCTGGCTTCACAGGTTCTTAAGGCTTTGCCCCACTGTTTTGAATTCCTTCTCATTCCCAGTCCTCATTCCCTCTCAGTTCAGGATAAGGACATGGACACTTAAAGTCCAGACAACTCTTTAATCCAAGAGTTATCTCACTATCCCTGATGGAAAGAAATCCATGTTCCCCAGCCCACATCCCCTCCAGCCCTCTCAAAGAGCCTGTGGGAAGCCTCATCACGGAGCAGAACCCTCAAAATTCCCAATAGGAAAAAAAAAAAGAGGGATTTTTCAGTCAGAAAACCCTTTGGAGCAGCATGGCCTCCTCTGAGAAGAGCTGGAAACCTTGGACAACGACCACCAAAGAGTAAAATACCCTTCCCATGCTGTTCCCTTCCCTGGTTGTTACTCACACTGGCCCCCCTTGGATCAACAACAATCTCTTTCCTACATCTTGTAGGAGTTTTTATCCACCAGGAATTCACATTCCCAGTCCTTCAGGGCATCTCCAGTTACCTCATGGAAGGAGAGAGCCACAAAGATGCTCCGAGGGCTCAGGTGTGGTGGGTCAGCCAAGAATCCAGAGTTGTCCTGATGGTCCAAAGGTTTGGTGCTTCTCCCAGTGATGGGTGGGATATGTTGGGATGAGATTTCCCTGTGGTGGGGGTTCTGTGGATGGAGATGCCATGGGAATGCTGTGACCTTCTGAAGGAGGTTTGCAGGGTTATCAGAGGTTGGGAATGTCTCCTAGAGGATGTCACCAGAGCAGTCACACCCTAGAGGTCTGTGCTGGAGGAGGCTTGAACTGTGGGAATTTAAACAGCAGGGAAACACTAGAATTCCTTGGGGAAGAGGAAGAGTAAATGTTGTCTGGGAAGGGAGAAGAACAGGGTGATGAGGAAAATTGAGTATTGAAATCTTTGAAATCCGTTTTTTTCTTACCCTTCTTGTGATCAGTGCTCAGGGCTGAGGCCACTGCTCTGGCTGCATCTCTAGCCTGATTATTTCATAAGGCAAAAGCACCTGAAATGCCTTGAAATGGTGGCTAAAGGGGCTCTGAAGCATTAACACTGATGAGAGCTGGGTCTTAATTAATTCTTTATTATTTTCTTGCAGGCCAGCAGTGGGTTCGGAGCGCCAGCCAAGAGGGAGCTGAGGTCATTCCAGTGCCAAGGAGAATGACATGCCAGACAAATCTCTGGAGCCAGGGCAGTGTTCATGTGGAGGAAACATCTCCAGCAGTTAGGGAATTGTTTCATTCCTCCTCCTCCCTCCACCTCTCTGCTGAGGTTGCCAGGAGGGGCTGTTCCTTCCCAATATCCCATCCAACCCCACCCTCTGGCAGTGGGAAGGCATTCCCTCTTTTCCTTCCAATCCAAGCCTCATCTCCAGCCCTCTTGGCGCTCCTTTAGGCTCTGGAAGGGGCTCTGAGATCTCCCTGGATCCTTCTCCAGGCTGGACATTTCCAGTTTTACCAGCCTGGCTCCAGAGCAGAGGGGCTCCATCCCTTGGAGTATCTCCATGGTCTCTTCAAAAATTCCTTTTTTTTGGAAGTTTTAGGTGCCCTTAGGAGCTACATGGCTCCTTTTTGGGGTAGAGATGGTTTTAATCCCTGCCTCTCTCCAGCACATTGGAGCAGAGCCAGCTGCTGATCTTATATCCCATATTCCTCATTCCCAAAGATCACCCAAACTGGATCCAAACAAAACCAGGAGAAGGAGCAGGAGAGGAGCTGCTGAATGCTCACTGTGATGTGAAATCGGCCCTGGCTGTGTAGGCAAAACTCATCCCACAGGAAACATGCACATCAGGAGAGCAGAGCTGCCCCTGGACACTGCCCATGTTCTGGGGGAAGGATTCACATCAAGTCCTTTCTAGAGGAAACTGCCAACCTTGACAGGTGACAGCTTTGACCTCCCTTGACAATTGCCCCAATTTGCTCAGCTCTTTGCTTTATGGACTCTGGCCAGGTTTGCTTTTCTTTTTTTTTTTTTTTTTTTTTTTTTTCCATAATATTTTCATGCTATTTTTATTTTCATGCTATTTTTTCCAAGCGAATTTAGCTCCATTAGAGTGGCAACCCCAGTGGCTTTTTGGCCACACACCACTTGTGTCACCACAAGGTGCAGAGAAGCCTTCAGTATAAAAAGTGGCTGCTTTTAAAACCACCAGCAAATATTCCAGTCCCTCCACCTCTGTTTTCCTCACAATCCAGGCTAGGGAAGCCTAAAAATTTGATATTTCAGCTGTGGTGGCTAAAGAGGCCTTGGGGGTTTATCTCATATCATTTTATTTGTTTATCAGATCTGCCTTGTTCTTCACTTCCATGGATTTTTTTAAAATTTCCTAGAAACTCTGGTGATGAAAAAAAAAAAAAGAAAAAAAAATCTGTTTAAACTGCAACTTTCTTAATGCAGCGCTTAAAAGCTGATCCACTTTTCTGCATCCTCTGATTAATTTTTTGGGAGCAGATCAAAAAGGTTGAGATTGAGTTCTCCCGATAGCCTTGGGTGCCAAACAAGTTGGGAGAGAAACACACGCCTCCCAAATGCTGGAAAAACATCCAGTCTGGATTTTTTTCCCGCATTTCCATATCCTCATGGATTTATTCCTTCTTGTTTTGGGAAGTGAGAGACAAAACTGTAGGGATTTGGCTTTTCTCCGTGGGCTGGAGGAGTTGTGAGGATTGAGGGACAAGAGGAGCTTGGTGGGGACATGTGGTGGCCAACAGCTCACTGTCATCCATCCACCATGGAATCATGGAGTGATTTCTGTTGGAAAAGCTCTCCAAGATCAAGTCCAGCTCTGCCAAGGCCACCACTGACCATGTCCCAAATGCCACATCCACATGGATGTTAAATCCCTCCAGGGATGGTGACACCACTGCCCTGGGCAGATGTGTCAAGGCTGGAAAATGCTTTCCATGAAGAAATTTTCCCTGATATCCAACCTAGACCTGCCCTGACACCACCTGAGGCCATTTCTTGTCCTGTCCCTTGTTCCCTGGGAACAGAGCCCGATCCCCACCTGGCTCCATCCTCCTTTCCAGGAATTGCAGAGTGGGAGAAGGTGCCTTCTGAGCCTCCTTTTCCCCAACTCAAACTCCCTCAGCCACTCCTGGTGCTCCAGATCCTCCCCAGCTCCTTCTCTGGACATGCTCCAACCCCTCAACACCTCCCTGATGCTCAGATCCTCAGATCTCCATCCCTGGAAAGACTTCTGCCCCAAATCCTGATCCAAAATTTCCCACTCTGTTGGTGCCCCTGAGTCTGTCCCCAAAATCCCAGGAGGATTTGCTGCTGGCAGCACCAATTTCCCCGTTATTCCCAGTTTTTAAGTGCTTAAAACTCATCCCAAAGCCCCAAAATTTCTTGTTACTCTGGCTTTGCCCATAGGGCTGTGCTGCCTGCAAAGCTATCCAAGCATCTTCCAGTGTCCCATCCCAATCCCAACCCCATTCCACCCACAACTGGTATTCCAAATTCCCAAAGGTGTGATAATTTCCCTGTGACATCTCCCAGAAGAGCATCCAGCATTCCAATGGCCACAAAGTCTTTTTTTCCAGCCTAAATTCACCCAAACCTGTCCCATCTGGCCCTTCTGCCTGTAGGATTTCAGGATTGATAGGGATTTTTCCATGGGGATCTGTGTCGGGCAAAGGGGGATGTGTGGAGGATTCCTTCTGTGGCTTGGGAAGGGTTAAGGGCTTGGAAGTTGGAAGATGCCACAGAAGGAGACCAGTGACCCACTAACAGCCCTTTGCATCCTGAATAATTCCCAGTCTCAGGTTTCTGGTGAATCCCAGGGGAAGAGAGAGACTGGGGGGAAAATGCTGACACTGAGGAAAAATGAAAAATAACAACAAAAAGGACCCAAAAAAAAAAATCAAAGAGAATAAATCAGAGGTGATTACACCGAGACACAAAGGGATCACAAGAGAGAGAGAATTCCCCCCCTTCCCTGCACCTTTCCTGCTTCCAACCCCTGTGGAGAACTCGTGTCCGTAGGGAAAGGAACACAGCCCAAAAACAAAATGAGTGGGGCCAGCAAGGGTTGAGCAAAATCCTCCCCCAGATCCTATTTTCCCATGTTCTCCTAACCACAAGCTCTCTTAGGATGTTAGGGAAAGGAGCTTGGAGATCCAGGTGATGGAAAATAGGGATGAAAGAACAGGCACATGTCAGTCCCTGCCTCAAAACTCCCTTGGAAAACGCAATATGATAAAATAATAATGATAAAAATATGATAAAATAAATAATGGCCCTCAGGATGGGCCATATCACCAATCCACCCCACACAGCCGTTTGCTTCCAGGGAAACTGAGGCACTGGGACAATTTATTCTCCAAGAATGGGATTAGAGATTCTTAGTGGGAGAAGATTCCCGTCTGGCCTTCCCACTATTCCCACTGAGGCTCAACACTGCCTTAGGGCGATTCATTATCCTAATTATCCACCTGACGGGCCTCATCCAACTTCCAAATAAGGAATGTGGGATGTCAGGAGTGGCACATGGGATCCCACGCTTGGAAGGGAGGTCCCCATCCTAACGGGTTTCCCATATTCCATAACATCTTATTCCCCCTCTGAGCATCGTGGGGTGGGTTTGGGACCAGGATGATGCTGCTTGGTTCAGGATGTTCTCCTTGCTGGAAACAACATCCAAAGGTGCTCCAAGAGCACCAAGGAGAAGGGATAGGGATGAAGCTGCATGGGAAAGGGTGCCAGGACAACATCACTAGGATTAGGGAATTAACAGCACCTTCCCTTTTCCCTGCTGATCCATGGGAAGGGACACATCTGTCCCCACAGCCCCAAAAGCTCCTGGGGATGAGGAACATTCCCAGCCGGCAGTGCGGGAGTCACCGGAGCTGATTTCCCAGGGCGCGGGCACAGCTGTGAGCGCCGGGAAGCTGCCAAAGTCCAAGAGGGAAAAATCCTGATTAATATCGTCCTCCGGTGGATGCCGTGCTGCAGATGTGTGGCCTGCTGACTCGGCAGCTCCCAGCAAGGAGACCTCGAGCTGGGAAAACTGACGGGAGCGAGTCTGTGTGCACAGATCCGAGTGTCACAATGATCCTGGGGGACAACAGAGCACAGGGGCAATGCAAGGATGCTGTGTCCCATCCCATAAATTCCCATAAAGCTTGTTCCATCCTCTACTATTCAGTGGCACTCACCATTTTGGGAACAACATCCCGACCTCAGTTCCCTGTGGAAAGGCCTGGGATAAGCTGCCTGTGGGCTCAGGCAGGTGGCAATGAAGCCGCTTAATCAGCTCCTGAACTGGACACTGACCTGATAAACACAAAGGCTTTTATTCCAAGTATTTTCTTTTGGAATTTTATTTTAAGAGAGGCTGAGACTCCTGGCTCTCATCCACAATAACACTGGACAGCTGCGGGATAATCCACCCTCATATTACCCATTCCTAATTAAACCGGAGAGCCTCCTTCCCTGCTGAGGTGACCCATTGGAAATTAATCAGCAGGGGACCAATACCAGAGCAAAAATCAGGGAGAAAGACATTGCCTTCTCTGATTAGACAGGGAGGAAAAGTCTCCTGGAAAACAGGAATCGACTGCCGTGTGCTGGCCTGGCACGTCATCGATCCGTGCCGTAGCATTCAGGAATCCTAATGAGCTTCCACAGAGGCAAAAGAAAATAATTTGTGTAAGAAAATGGGGTGTTATTTCTAGGAAGAGGTGGTTCAACACCTGGCTCGGGAATTTCATCTCTAGGGTGGTCAGGGTCTGGCAGGAGATGTGGTGATCAGGAAGGAAGGTGATGATCCATGGGCATGGGGTGGAATTCCCAGCTGGAGATGGGATTTGGGAAGGCTGCCTGGTGCAGAGCCAGTGGAATGCTCTGACAGGACATGGAGGGGCCAAACAGGACACACAAAAAGGGAAATGTAGGGAAAAATCTCCATATGAGGCTCCATCCTTCCCATCCATCCACCTTCATCACATTACCCATTCCTCCCACAGCCCACTTGCTTCCCATTGCTCATCCCTCCAACCCAAACTCATAAATTCCATTGCCTACTCCACTTCCATCCATCCATCCATCCATCCATCCATCCATCCATCCATCCATCCACCCATCCATCCCAGAATGACCAACCCCAGCCCTTTGCCCATCTCTCCAACTCAACCACATTCACCCCTTCCATTGCCCATCCCTTCTGGTAAATCTTCCATCCATCCCATCCAACTACCTCCAACCCACTGCCTATCCTTCCCATCCAACGACCTCCATCCCAAAGCCCATCTCTCCCATCCAACGACCTCCATCCCAAAGCCCATCCCTCCAATCCAATCACCTCCATCCCTGAACCCATCCCTCCCATCCAACCACCTCCATCCCACTGCCCATCCCTCCAATCCAACCACCTCCATCCCATCCTTCCCATCCAACCACCTCCATCCCAAATCCCATCTCTCCCATCCAACCACCTCCATCCCAAATCTCATTTCTCCTTGTGATTCCTGAAGGGCCCAGCCCACACTGTGGCCACCAAATGTCCCCTCCCACTCTCCCCACCCACCTTTTACAGAGCACAGGAGAGGATCACCAGGGGGATGAGGTGCCAGATGTGTCCAGCTGTTGTACAACTGGGCTCATGCATCTTTAACCACTGCCCCAAACTCTGCTGGCTGAGCATTGATGACGAGAGAGAAGGAAGCCAGAGCGGGGTTTCCGTAGCCTCCCCAGGACCTCCACACCTGTCTTCCAGCACAAATGGCTCCATGAATATTTCATCCCTGACCTTGTGGCTTTGGCAGCTTTTGCTTGGTTTTCATTGCAGTTTTTTCCCCCTCCTCCTCTGCTCTCTGCCCGATGTTTCCTCATCCTGCAGTAACGACCCATCCCAGGAGACTCCTGGGACCCCCACGCTGCTTCCTGAAATATTTATGGAGCAGGAATCTCTGACCAGGGAAGCAACTTTGTGGTGCCAGCATGAGAACAGCCCCCACACATGGAGTGGTGGAGGATCCTTCCCCAGCCTGTCCCAGAAGAGGGAACATGAGGAGCCATCTCCAGCAGGAACGTTTTTAGGGATAACATTAAATGAGCTCCTAAATGCAATTAAAAATAAGTTCCTGAGCGTCTCCTCTGTGCCCTTGGAGAGAGACAAGAGGAGGGGAGGGGAGAAAGAAGCAGCGGAGCCTTTATTTTAGGGATTATGGATAACCAGAAAAGAAAAGTGTTTTAATTTTGGTTAATTCCCTCTTTTTTCCAGTGGAAATGCCATCCCTCTGCTGAGGCAGAACCTCAGTGGTCACCAGACTCTCCAGGGATGGAAGACCTTGCTCAGGTCACCTGGGGCCTTTTTCCTCTCTGTGGTCATGGCTTGTGTCTCCTTTCCCGAATTCCACAATTTCTGGTGTGCTCTGGACCTGCTGTAGATCATCACCTTCCCAAATATGAACCAAGCCCAGCCTGGGTCCTTCTCTTCCCATTATTACAGGATTTCTTGCCAGGATCACAGCCATGAGCAGGGAAGGAGCAAAACTCTCCCCCATTCCTTTTGAAGAGCAAGCAGAGGGGGCAAATCCCAATTCCACGGCTTCCCACCCCTCTGGGCAGCTGGAGAACATCAACCCACCTGAGCAACACGGCCCTTCCTTAAAACTTAATCAGCAGCCGATGAATTTTTCATGAGGACAAACAGGCCAGGTAGACGGGGCCCATCTTTTATTCATGAGCAGCAGGGGAGGGAAGGCTGTGGGCAGGGAGATGCAGGCTCAGTCAGGTCTCCCAGAGAAGTTCTTATGGCCAAGAACTCCATGTCACCAGCTCCAGGGATGAGGGAGCAGGAAAACCCCAGGGAAGCAGCATGGAGTGAGATGATCCCAGGGCTGGGGTGCACTGGGAAAACTCCTGCCAGCTCAGGAAGAAACCCAACCCAAAGCTTCAAATTTGGGCTGAAGTTGAGCCTAAAATTTGCCTGAATTTTCATATGGGGATAGGTTTTGGACAATTTTTGGGCTTGCTGGGGAATGTGGTCACAGATGCTCCCAGCATTTTTCCCACTCCACTAATAATGTCCATATCAGGGAGTCCATGGTTTTTGCCACTTTCTTGGAAAAACATCCCTTAAATCCAAACCCTGCTCTGAGTTAAGCAAGATGGAACAACACTGACCAGGACATATCCTGAACTTCCTGCCAGGCAAAAATCTCTCCTGTGTCCAGTCTTGGAACAACACCTGAATCCAATTTCCAACCCATCCCCAAACTCATTTTGTATCCAAAGCCCAGGCAGGGCAGGAATCACGTGCTGGTCCTACCTGACTCTGTTCACATGTAACAGTCATGAATCCCTCTGTAATAACGAGTTTAATTAAACACAGCCCGGCCACAAAGCCTGTCCTGACATTTAACTGGCACCTGAGAAGATGCTAACGAGAAAGACGTTAATTATCCAGCTTATTAGATGTCCGCATTATTAACATAACCCTGACAGAATTAACTTGATACAAACTATCCCACAAATATTAATTGCCTCAAACTTCCTCATAACTCGGAGGTATTAATAAGGCAGTAATTATGTATGGATTGGAGAGCTGGAAGTTAATGACATGGCAATTTGATTTGTCTCAGAGAAACGCGATAAACCCAAGGAAGTGTTCTCCGAACAATCAATGGATATTTAATTAACGGACAGGACTTGTCGGCGTAAATCGGAATTAAACGCCCGCGACGTCTTGTTCCAAGTGTTATGACAAAGGTTCCCAAGATGTGGCAGCATGGAAGAGGTCTCTGTGCCATGCTGACACTGCTGGTGACAGCATCTACAGCCTCCACTCCATCCAGTGCATAAGGTTGTGGATGTGTTCCTCATAAAATTGTTGGAATGGCTTGGGTTGGGATGGACCTTAAAGATCCTCTCATTCCAACCACACTGCCATGGGCAGGGATACCTTCCACCAGATCAGGTTGCTCCAATCTTATCCAATCTGGCTTTGGACACTTCCATGGATGGGGAATCCACAGCCTCTCAGGGAAACTGCTTCTTCTTCTTCCTCCCTGGTCCAAGGAATCCTTGGGCTGCACAGAGTTGATGAGAGAGGAGCACTCCCATCCCCCTCTGCTGTTTATCCTCAATCCCACCTCCATCCCAAGCCCAGGTCCACAAACACATCCCCACCAGGTGCCCTTCAGCAATGGTCAACCCTTGGGAAAAGGGTTAAAGTCTCAAAGATTTGAGATTTCCCACTGCCAGAGGGCAGGGTTAGATGGCATATGGGGAAGAAATTCTTCCCTGGGAATGTGGGGAGCCACTGGCACAGGTTGCACAGAAAAACTGTGGCTGCCCCATTCCTGGAAGTGCCCAAGGCCAGGTTGGACAGGGCTTGGAGCAACCTGGAATATGGAGGGTGTCCCTGACCATGGCAGGAGGTTAGAACTGGATGATCTTTAAGTTTCCTCCCACTCCAAAACATTCCATGATTCTATGCACAGGCCCATATTTTGGATCCACACACCATGGCCAAAGTGAAAACTCCAAATAAATCTCCATCCATCCATCCATCCATCCATCCATCCATCCATCCATCCATCCATCCTTCCATCCATCCATCCAATCTGTCCTGATGCCAGCAGGTTTTTCCTCCCACCCAGCTGATGAGAGAGGTTGTCCTCTCTCTCCTGTTGTGTTGCATCTTCATTGGGATGGGCTTCACACCTCTGGCAGTGAGCCCTGACTCTGTGGTGAGGAAGATGATGGTCCAGTGCCATCATTTCCATAAATTTCAACTCCTCCAGCAACCAGACAGGCAGGATGAGCCCCACAGGAGCAGGGAATGAGCCGGTACTTTGGCACAGCCCTGCCAAAAGGAGTTGGCAGCACATTCCCTTCACATTCCCGGCCTCCTTTCCCCTCTCTTCCAACCTCTCTTCCCTTCCCTTTATGTAAATGGAAAATAACAATCAGTTTATTTTTGCTTGTGCAAATTACAACTCCCAGGGAGCCGCCAGCTGCCAGGGCTGTGCCGGAGCCGCGCTCCAGCCTCGGCCTTTTCCATGAATAAATAACCTGGTGGGGGTGGGAAGATACTCCCTCTGCTTTCCCTCCGCTCTCATCCATGGAAAGGAAGGATTGGAGGGGGGTGAAAACCCAGGGAACCTTTGGGGTTTATGGTGTGGGTAATTAAACACTGAGCTGACGATTTAATTGGGAGCTTGGCAAGGAGGAATACAGAGTTGTGGGGATGGAGAGGGGAACAGGGGCATTCCCAGGCACTGGGGATGGCGACTCCAAGGAAAGCTGCACTTCCCAGACAGCTGAGATAGCAAAGGGCATTGGCTGGCAGGATCTGATCACGTCTGGATCTGAGGACTGACGCTGCCTTGGAATGTTTCCCACTTGGCAGTGAGCTGTTCTCCCTGCACACACATGGATGTGCATCCTGCATCCCACAGCTTGCATCCCATATCCCACCTGCTTTATCCCACCACCTGCACACACACAGGCAGTGATGGGTTTGAGCTGGAATTCCTGGCATTTGCTGGTGTTGCGTCCTTGATGGAGTTTATCCGGTCAGGAAAGGGTGGGCAGTGCCAGGCTCCTTCTTGATCCTCACAATCCAGAGTTTCCCTTTCCTCCTGGATCAAGGGGCAGTGACAACCAGCACACAGCCTGCTGCAGGGAGCATTCCATATCCCACATTCCATATCCCATCTCCTACACCCCATTTCCTGCATCCCAATTCTCATATCCTATTTGTCACGTCCTTTATCCTGCATCCCACATCCAAAAGTCTCCATCCTTGCATCCTGTACCCTATATCCCACCATCTGCATCTCACACCCAATGATAAATCCTGTATCCCTGCATCCTGCATCCCATATCCCTCATCCCAATACCTGCATCCCATATCCCACCTCCTGCATTCCACACCCAATGTCCTGTATCCTCACATCTGGCATCTCACATCCTAAGTCCTGCATCCTACTTCTTCCATCCCACCTCCTGCATCCCATATCCTGAATCCCACTGCTTCCCTCCCACATCCAATGTCCTGTATCCCCTTCATCCCACACCTGCTGTTCTGTATCTGTGCATCCTGCATCCCACCTCCTGTGTCCCATATCCCTCCTCCTGCATCCCACACCCATTATTCTGGATCCAACCACCTGCATCCCAATTCCCACAGCAGCAGCAGCATGCCTGGATGGAGCAAACCCACCAAACCCAAGGAATTTGGGATAAAATTCCATCTGTGGTGCTGTACATGTTATGCAGGGGGGTTTTCCATGTCCTGGATTTCGGGAAGGACCTCACTTCCTGCAGAGTTTAGGGATGACATCAGTGGAACTGGGATGCGCTGCCCAGGGGAAGGCAGAGAGCTGGAAAAAATTCCAGCCTTCAGGATGAGCTCTGCAGTGCCAGAGTCATGATCCCATGGCAGAGCTCTGTTCTACCAAGGTGATAAATGGGGATAAATTTATTTTATATGAATATATTTTTACATAACATGGGCAGAGTGGTGTTTGTGTCCCAGGGATGCAGGAATATTGAGGAGGCAGGCAGACACAGAGCATGGAAAGGAAGGAATGTGCAAAAATCAAACTCTGGCCGAGTCAGAATATAAAGATCTACTGGAGCCAAAAAATTCCAGCTCCAAACTGAGCCCAGGCTCGGCTCACAGTGGCTCAGGCCTGAACTCGGAGCCAAATCCAAGATTTTTTTTTTTCCCAGGATTAATTTGGCTGAGATTGGAATTAATTCCTGCTTTTTAAGTGAACATTACCCCAGATTCCTCCATGCCCAGCAGCCCAACCTGCTTCCATCCCAGGACTGAATTCCAGGACTTCTCACCTTACAGAGATGTCGGGATTTGTGGAGATGTCGGGATTTGTGCAGATGTCGGGATTTGTGTGAACACCAGAGCAGTTTTGGGACAAACCTGTGGGGTGGGAGCATCAATAACTGAGGAGGAAGGAGCGAGGGACACTTTGGAGATGCCTCGCTGATCATCTTCTTTTGGTTTTCCACCCGATTCCAGCGATCCCAGTAATTCCTGCTTGGAGGTGGCACAGAGCACCCTGCACCGCTTCAAGGGGACTTTGCCAGGGGCTGTGCCCAATCCCCAGCATCCATGGATAAGATGCTCCAGGGTACTGCTGTGTTTGGGGGTGAGCACCCCCCAAAATCACCCCTCTGCCCCGTGGAAAACTGACAGGCTGGGAATCAGGAGGAATTCCAGCCATTTCCCAGTTCAGCGATGCCCACTGAGTGGGCAAGTAAAGCTTGGAAATGGGATTAAGGAGCTCTGCAGGAAGGGAACATGAAGAGGATCCCCAGGGCTTGTCCCCATGTCCCCATCCCAAATGCCAGGCAGCCCTTGGAGCATCCTTTTGGATTTGGCTGCTGTTTCCACCCCTGGAAAAGGCTGAGCATGGAGCTGAGGATGCAGGAGATGCCCAGGATGAGCTGCGGGACTGCAGATCCTCACAGGAGGGACAGCGTGGTGTCCTGAGGTCCTGCTGCATCCCCCAAAAGGCAGCAGGAAGATGGAGAAGGAGGCTCCAACCGCTCTCAGGGATCAGGAAAAACAAGGGGAAAGCTTTGAAACCAGGTCAGAGTGACCCCAAGTGCCACACGTCCTCCTGCAGCAGACGTGGTGGCACCTGCGGATGTCGCAGTCCTGCGGCACACGGGTGACACACGACCCTGTCCCGCCACATCCCCATCCCAAAACATGTGTCGACACGCTTGGAATGCACACACATGATCCTGCAAATATTGCAGCCATCCCAATAAGCTGCAAACCCAAGCAGGGACCACCCAGACACCCCCCAGAGCCCGGGGTGCAGGAGGGGCTCAGTCCCAAAAAGGAGACAAGTCATAAATCAGCCAAATTTAGGCTTAAACTACTTTGGGTTTTATTATTTATTCAGCAAAGCTAAATCCCAGAAAGCCGGGAGCTTCAGGAGCACGGAGAAATTCGGGATGATGGGGCAGAGGGGTGCAATTCCACCCCAAAATCTCCCCAAAAATTTGTGGGATGGGGTCCCCCAATGGACAACCAATATTAATGGGTGGCAGAAACACCCTGTGTCCTGCTCCAGCTATTAGGGGATTTCAAGGAGAGTCTGGGGGAAAAAAAATCAGTGGGGAACTAAAAACTAAATCAAAGTGGCGCAGGGAATTGGGGATCCTTTCGGGATAAAGAGGAAGGGATAATACCTGGATTGCTAAAATAATCTGGGATCTTTCCAGGTTGTTGCACCCCAGAATAAAACCAAAATGAGAGGGCGAAGGAGAAAATTTGGAATCTTAAATCGCTGCCTTCGCTGTGCCATGGAAGCGGCGAAAGGATTCCGGAGCAGGAGACGATCGCAGTCACCCCACGGGCACCGCGCTGTGTCCTGGGGTGACACCCCGTGGGACAATGCTCCCACAAAACTCCACACAGACCCCAAAGTCAGCTCTGCTTCCCCAACCAGCCCCAGCCCAGCTGGGAAAAGGGGCAATGACCCCCAGGATGTGCCAACAGGGAATGGAGATCCAGGAGAGAAACATCCAGGAGTGAGGATGGAGACGGCAGGGACCGAGATCCCCCGGTCTGGTTTGGGGAAGGTACCAGCCCCAAATACCTTTTCCTCCCCAAATTCTTATTTGATCATGACCAGGCAGCTGGATGTGCTCTCCCCCCAAAAATATATGCCAAGAGAAAGGGATATTGGGAGAAAAATTAGGGAATTACCCACCAGGAAGCTGTGATTCACCTCCAAAAAATTCGGGGACGCGATGTCCCGCAAGCAGCTGCGTAAGTTAATTTTATTTAGAGCCAGGTTTGCGAAGTTTCCCTGGATCTAAATAAATACAGGAATAAGGGGTGAATCCCCCACCTTTCAAACCCCCCTTTTTGTCCAGCCCTGGGACAAATCTCCCTCTTTGCATCCCAGCTCCCATCCCAAAATCCAAGTCCGATATTGAGCCGAGCTCCGGCTGCTCAAAAATCCTGTGGTCACACAGTAAGACACCAAAAAGCCAGAAAAAGATGAAGAAAAAGGGGAGTGAGGTTTGGGGGTGCAAAAAAGGCAAGACCAGAGGGTTGTGGAGTTGCAGGCACCCCACAAATCCAAGGAAAAGCCAAAGGGGTTACATGAGCACAGTGGAGATTTATGGAAGCGGCAGGAGGGAACACGCCACATCTTGGGGACTTGCAACAGCAGAGCCCGGGCAAAAATACAGGACAGAAAATACACCTAAATATTAAAAAAGCACATAAAATGCCCAAAAAATGTGTTGTACCAAGGGTTGGGTTGGAATTTGTCCCGCTGAGTCCAGGAAAAGCTGCAGCTGTACTTGGGGTTTGCGGCAAAAGGAGAAATAACCTTAAAAACAGTCCCAAAAAGTCACAAAATCTCAGTAAAATACCAGCCCAAAAGGTTGGATTAGGGAAAGTGTGGGCTTGGTACTATTTTAATTAAAAATTCAAGCGGGAGAAGCCAAAAGATGAAAGAAAAATAATTTATTACCGTTGAAAATCAAGCCAGCGGCTCATCAGGACGGTGTCGGACAAGCTGGAACCAAACTGGATCCGGTGACTTCCCAGCAGCTGCAGGGATGAAGGTCTCCAGGACCCTCCAGCCGGGAAAGAAAACCAAAACCACCCAGAACCCGGCTGAAAAAAAAAACAAAAACAACAAAACAAAAACAAAACAAAAGGCAGGAAAAGTGAAAAGCCAGAGTTCAATGAGGCAGAGGCGACGCTCAACACCGGACTTATCTCAGCGGGAGCTCGGGGAAGGTTTTGCATCAGCACCGGGAATCAAAGGGATAATAAACAACCCCCAAACAAAACCCCGATGATGCGTGGACTCCCCCCAAAAGTTGAGAGAAAACCCGACCCAGGCTCTAGTTGAATATAAGTTTTTATCTTGATGCAACATCATTAAAACCGTCACAAATCGAAACAACAGGTCGTTAAAAACGCTTCGCACGATCAGTCCCTAAAATGCACCAGGCTCCCAAGCTCGCTTTGTCCGCAGGACCCTTTTGTTTTCCCCCCTAAAATTTGTTGTTTTTTTTTTTTTTTTTTTAATTTT
This sequence comes from Ammospiza caudacuta, assembly GCF_027887145.1. Lineage (NCBI taxonomy): Eukaryota > Metazoa > Chordata > Aves > Passeriformes > Passerellidae > Ammospiza > Ammospiza caudacuta. The sequence goes on from NC_080593.1 coordinate 154,473,162, forward strand.
TTTTCTCCTTTTTTAAATAAGCAACTCGTTAAAAAAAACAAACAAACAAACAAACCCGCCCCGCTCCTCCGCGCAGGATCGGTCCCGCTTTCGCTCCAACGATTGCACGAATTCTCAATCCTTTTTTTTTCCTCTTGTTTCCACAACAAATAATGTGCATTTTCTTGCCGTCTGTTTTTTTTTTTTTCCTTTTTCTCCAAACATCGAGGTTAAAATAAGATTTTCCGTTTCCCAAGGGTTAATAAATAAATCTGGTGCATAGTGAGATAGCAGCCAACCGTTTGCAGTCCATATATTACTATATTGCCTTTCAGGTCACCCTAAAATTGTTACCTCTTCCCCTCCCGCCCCTCCCCACTATTTTTAAGAGCATAGATAATTTTAAATCTCTATAAAACAGTATTATTTCACCCAATCGATTCCTGTATATAGTGCATTCGGCTTCTTCCCAACATCGTTAAATTAACTCGGATATTATTTGCATGCTATTACATACAAACTTTTAAGACTCGTGTAATTTTTTTTTCTCTTTTCTAAAGGATTTTAGGTTTTTTTTGTTGGTTTTTCTTTTTTTTTGTTCGTTTCCTTTTTCTCGTAAATCACCAAGCAAAATATAGGCTCAAGGAAAAAAAAAAAAAGAAAAAGAAAGAAAAACAAAAAAAGGCAAAAAACGAACTAACTTTCTACATATTTACAAGGGTGAATAAGTTAAACGTGGCTCAGGTTTGCCGGCCGGGAATGGGGGGGTGGGCGGAGGGGGCCGGGCAGGGCGCAGCGCTGCCGGGGACCTCCCCGGCCGATCCGTGGGGGATCCCTCGAAGAATAAAAATCCCAGTGGAGGGGAAAACCCGCAGGAAAAGGTGGGGAGAAGCCACCTGGATGGCGCTGATGCTCCCGGGCAGGGGGGCGGGTGGCCGTACACGTCCCGCATGCAGGGCTGCCCCCCACTCCCCCACCTCGGGACCCCCCACCCCGAGTCCCGATGGGTGGGTGCGTGGTGGGAGGGAGGGAGTTCAACTTCCCCTCCCCAAAATTTCGGTGGGGACTTCATAATATTATTTTTTTTTTTCTTTTTAAATATAATCGGCGGGTTCGCTCTCTACCCGCATGAGGAAAACAAAAAAACAGAAAAAGGGGATCCCACCCCATCCCACCAGCCCGGCTCACATGAAGAAGTCAGCGGTGGCTTTCGGGGCGGCGGATGGGGAGGGCTCCCGCGGGAAGCCCCGGCCGGCCAATTTCTCGTATTTTTCTTTGTACAGATCCCTTTCCTTGGCCAGGCGGGTCACCTCCTGCTTGAGCTGCTCCACCTGGCTCTGCAGTTGGCATTTCTCGTTCTCCAAGATGTGCCGTTGCTGGACCCGCTTGTAGCGGCAGGATTGAGCGTAGCCCCGGTTCTTCAAGGTCCTCCTCTTCTGCTTGAGGCGGATCACCTCCTCCTTGCTGAAGCCCCGCAGCTGCCGGTTCAGCTCCCGCACGGACATACTCACCAGCTGATCGTCGGAGAACCGGTCCTCCAGGCGTAGGTGGTGATGATGATGATGGTGATGGCCGGGATGGTGATGCGCAGCCGGCGGCAGCTCCTCGCCCCCGAAGGGCTGAGGTCGGAAGGGCTCGTACCCTTGGTGGTGATGATGATGGTGGTGAGGGGCACCGATCAGCGCCTCCACCGCGTCCTCCGGCGTCAGGTTGAGAGCTTCGGGGTTGAGGTGATGCTGGTAACCCGACATCCAGTACAGCTCCTCCAGCTGCTGTTTGGAGCCCAGGGAAGCGGCGGTGGTAGCCGGGGGGCCGGGGGCCGGTTGCCCACCGGGGCTGGGAGCGCAGAAGCTGGGCGAGGAAGGCACGGAGGAGCAGGGCGTGCTGAGCGGGGTGGACGACAGGGACCCGGCGGGCAGGCGGTGGCACAGCCGCTCCGCCTCCGCCGGCTCCTTCTTCACCTCGAACTTCATCAGGTCGAAATCGTTCACGTACTCGATGGCGAGGGGGCTCGTGGGCAGCTCCGCGCTCATGGCCAGCTCCGAGGCCATCTCAGTCCATGGAGGGACCGGGGGGGAAAGCCCCCGGGCACCGCCGCTCACCGAGGGTCCCGCGGGCTCCGGGAGCCTCCTCCGAGCGGGCTCCGGCGCAAGCGGCTGCCCAGACCGGGCTCCGGGACCCTCGGATGGGGCTTTGCCGTGGGGTTCAGCGGGGCTACGGCACCCTCCGATGGGGCTTTGCCGTGGGGTTCAGCGGGGCTCCGAGACCTTCGGACGGGGATCTGCTGCCGGGCACCGGGACCCTCCGGCGGGGCTCCGCTGCGGGGCTCAGCCGGGCTCCGGGAATTCCCGACGGGACTTAGCGGTGGGATTTTGCGGTGGAATTCAGCCGGGCTACGGGACCTTCTGACGGAGCTCTGCGGTGGCGTTCAGCGGGGCTCCGGGACGCTCCGACCGGGATCCGCTGCGGGGCTCAGCCGGGCTCCGGGACGCTCCGATGGGACTTTGCGGAGAGGTTTAGCGGTGTCCGAGATGAGGCTCTGCTGCGGGGTTCAGCCGCGCTCCGGGACCCTCCGCCGGGGCTCTGCTGCGGGGCTCAGCCGGGCTCCGGTGCTCGCCCCGGACGGGACTTTGCGCTGCGGTTCAGCCGGGCTCCGGGACCCCCAGCCGGGGCTCCGCTGAGGGCTGCGGGGCAGCCACCTCTCTCCGTCGGGGGTCGGCTCCGCTGCTGCGCTCCGGGACCGTCCTCCGAGCGCCACGGCTCTGCTCTCGGGCCGGGCGGGCTCCGCCGCTGCCTGCGGCCGGTTCCCAATGGCGAGGAGCGGGCAGCGCCCTGCCCGCCCCTTCCTGCCTCCCCTGGCACCTGCCCCGGCCCCACCTCCCCGGGCTCCGAGCCTTCTCCTGCCTCCTCCTCCTCCTCCCGCCGGGACACGGCGCCCTGGGGGCGGGGGCCGCTCCCCTGCCCGCCCCTGCCCGCGACCGGCGTCCCCGCCGCCGGGAGCTCAATGGAACTCGCCGCCTTTTATACGGGGAAAAGGAGGCACGGCCACGCCTACTGGGGCGACGCTAAGCGCTTCCAGCCTATCAGCATCCCGAGAGCCCGCTTGGATTTTCATATCCCCATGGCAACGCCCCTGGGGCAGCTGTCAATCTCCGGAGGCGGGGAATGCTCCGGGTACCCCCTGGACCCTCTCGGCCCCCGCATCCCAACGTGGGGCTTCAGCTCTCACCCTCCGCCCCGAACTGAGTGTGGAGTGGGGAGAAACATCCTAGAAATCCTGATTTCCTACTCCCCAAAAAGGGGAAATATCCAAAAAGGAGTTACTGAGCCTAAATCGGGTTCGGTGCCACCTCGCTGAGGGACCACAGCATAGGAATGCAGCCCCTTCCCCACCTCAGGAACAACCCAGGGTCCTTCCCCGAGCACTTCCATCCTTGCAGAAAGTCAAATAAATATAATTTTGGGGATTTTTCGGGATTTTCCATAAACTATTGGTGGTCAGGCTGCAGCCACGTGTGCCTCTGTACTCCAGCGCTGCCTCTGGTTTCAGAGGTGGTGTCGCACCCAACACAGGTGACATCCACACCTGACACATGAACGGGAGTGCCACCAGATGGAGGAGCAGGATTGCCATCCCAGCACCTGGAAAAGGTGTCACTGGCACCCAGAGGCAGAAGGTCAGGGGATTTTTGGGGTGCTCATGCCACCCCTGGATGAGGCCCTGGTTGGGATGTGGCCTTGCTGCTCCATCTGCAACCTCAGGGCTGCTGCAGCCTGGGAGGAACAGGACTGGGAAACTGAGGCACGGGGCAGTCGCCATGGAGTGGTCCCACCTAATCCCAAGGGATGAGCAGGTTCATCCCACAGTCTGGCAACACCCATCCACTCATCCCATGGGGATTCAGGAGTGTCTCTCACCTGCAGGATGCATCCTGGGCCCCACTGCATCCCAACCCAGCTGCATCCCACACTCCTGCGTCCCACAGGCAGCTCCTTGGGATGTGGGGGGTGACATTCCCCTCATCCAGCCAATCCTGCTTGGAGACTTGGGGACAGGGGACACTGCTCTCCATTAATTGACCATAGGGTCAAATTAATGCAAAAAAGGTATTTTTTTGAGGATGAAAACCTTTATCCCGCTGCAACTCCAGAGAAACTGAAATCCCACATTATTGCTTACACTGGATCTAGCCTCTGAGGAGGGGGGTCCATCTTTCTGCTGCTATTTGGGTCAGGGCAGGGGGGGCATTTATTCCCCTTGGGAAGGGTCATGGATGCAGCCAAAGCCCTAAACATGACCCTCATTCCCTGGTGATCCTGGATGTTATCCCATATTGGACACAGATATCCCACTTTGGAGTCCCCAGACTTGGGCATGACTTGCGGGAGAGGGCAAAGAAGTGGACAACAAAAAAATCTTTTTTGTGGGGTGGTTTTAACCCTTTTTGCTTCATTGTGTCACCCAAAATCCATCACCATCCCACCTGTGTGGCAGGATACCGGGATCCTGCACTGGGAAAAGATGGGGTGCCACCTCCTTTTCCCTGGCACCACGATCGTCCCCAGAGCTGCTCCACCCTGGGGGCACCTGGCCCCCACCAGCAGCTGCCACCCAAGCTGGGACAGGAGCCACCAAGGGATTAGGACCGGGCCAGGGTCCAATGGGGCCGTGGCTCCCCAGCGACACCCCCGGGGTATTTTTAGGAAATGCCCATGGCATGTCCCCAACCCTCCCCGCCACACCAGGCCCATCAGCTAAGTTTACTCACAGGCGGTCAAGTGACATAACCAGGTTGGTGGCCTCGGCTTGGTGGCAGGATGGCGTCACCTTTCACTTTTAGAGCTCGTGTGCCCCATCACTCCTCGGAGCAGGGCTGGGCGCCCACCTGGGGCTGCCTCAGTTTCCCTGGATGGCACACAGCTCCCACTTGGGGTGTTGTCGGTTTGGGGACAGTGACCTCACCCCATGGGAGGGTGGTGTCCACCACGATGCATCCCATGGAGAGAGGGTGGGACCATCTTGGTGATGCTCCACCAGCACCTGCCGCACAACCCAGTGGTGCTGCAGGGTCAGGAATTTCGGGGCGGAGTGGGGAAATCACATCGAGAGGAGGATGAGGATGAGGCTGAGGAGGAGAAGGTGGAGAAGGAGGAGGGCAGGGAACAGCCACCCCGATGACAGGCAGAAAACCGATCCTGGCGGGTGACGTTCACCCGGCACCTGCTTCCCCGGCAGGGGACCAAGAGCGCTGCCAGCAGCACCCGCCGCGGGAAGGATTTTCCGGGAAATGTTTATGGAGCCCTCCAGAAACTCCACCCTGTGCCAACCTCCCAGTCGCGGCACTCCCCAGGGAATGTCCTTGGCGGGTCCCCGAGCCCAAGAGTGCACCCCCGGCTTCGCAGCGAGGAGGGATAAATCCCATTGGAACCCACTGCCGAGGAATCGAGGATGTTGGAGACAAAGGGGGAACCCACCAGAGTTCAGTGACACCTCTCCAGGGGCCGCGTTTATCCCTGCTTGGAAATTAATCACCCCCAAGCAGAGCTTTAATGACAGCCGGCTGGAAATTCCAATCCTCGCCGGGAAGGGAGCAGCGGTGCCGGTGGGCGGCGGAGCCACCGCTGTTCACTGCCTCCTTTAATTAGTGCAGCACGAGGATTATCCTCGTTAGGGATCCAGGGAAAACCAAAGCTCCCGGCCACCGCTGGACATCCCTGAGGATTCACAACAGCACCGTCTCCTCCAGGGTGGTTTTTAGGGAATTTGAGCTTTTTTAGTATACCGCCACATGAAGAATCATTGTTTCTGGGTGAAAAGTTTTAATAATTAAAAAAACCCAAGGATTTAGGGATCAGAGTGACTCCTCCACTGGATCCAGATGGATATTTGATGGGATGTTCATGGTGAAAAAAGAGGAAAGCCACAGGGAGGCTTTTCCATCCCAGGGGAGGGAATTCTTTTATTTACATATCAAAACACAGGAGTTAACAAAAGACATTTTCATATCAACAAAAATCACGATGCTTTTATTAAAAATCAACTCGTTGGACACACCCTGGGGCACAAGTGACATCCCAGGGTGAGGATCTGCTGGTCCTCCAGTGCCTGGGGGATGTTGTGGATTTGGGATGGTGACAAAACCCCTCCATGGGCGTCACTTGGTGAAGGGAACCTCCCTGTGGGGACTTGTTTTGGAGATGAAGCCATTGCCCATTGGCATTACCTACACTATCTCTGATCACATCTGGATCCTGCATCCCCACGGAGCCGCAGTCCTTCCCAATTCCCTCTGATTCCTTTTCCCCACAGGATTTTGCCTGAGGGGCTGTGGATGAGCAAATCCCACAAATCACATCTGCGTGGGAGAACAGCACCTGCCACACCAAAAATCCCTTGGAAATTTTACCTATGGATGCAAAACCCCATTGTTCCAGTGTTCCTTCACTCTGTTCCTGCTTGGATTTGGCGAGTCCCCAAAATCCCCAAACCCTGGAGAGTTGGCTTGGCATTCCCAATGGAGCCCAAACCCCTGCTGGGATAGGGAGAGGAGGGGGTCGGGTGCATTCAGGGAGATCCCAAAATGCAGATTGTGATTTCAGCATCACTCCCAACACACTTCCACGAGGGATGCTCTCAGCTCCAGGAAACCTCCCAAAAGCAAGGGGATGGAGTGGGATGGGCTCTTGGAATGGTGGGATCAGGGCTGTGGGGGCTTTACACCCGTTACATCCCAGTACAGTGACTTGTCCCTAATATGTCCTGATCTGGATGTGGGAATGTCACCTGATGGCATTAAACCACCCCAGGTTCCCATATCCTGTCCTTGTGGCTGGGACAGCACCGGAGGATGGATGAGGATGGGAAGCTCTTCCCAGCCCCACAAGCATCCAAGGAGGTGGCAGGACTTGTCTTCAATAAACCATCTGAAAAGGTCATTTATTGGTCAATTCAAAGATTCCAAACCAAGCTGCTCCCCTGCAGGAACGAGCGGCGCATTCCCACGCTGCCGCACGGCTCCGTGTCCCAGTGACATCCCGGAAAAGCAGGAGGAGGAGGAGGAGGAGGAGGAGGAGGAAGGGGGTGCCATGTCTGGACATGGCATCCTGAGGTAGGTGCCAGGTTTGTTCCCTGGCTCTCCAGTTCCTGAGCTGGTCGGCTGCCACAGGGATGGAACTCACAGCCGGGGCTTGATCTGCAGCCGTTTGCCTGGAGGGAGGGAAGGGAATGGTGATGGTGGGAAAGGGGGGAGCACAGCTGGATATTCCCAGGCTTCTCCTTGCCTGGTCATGGGAGGGGGTTAAAACACTCGGAAATCGGGAATGTGGGTGGTTCTCCGCCCTGGCAGCACCCACTGGACTCACCTCTGCCACCCACAAGGGAGCTCTCGGAATCCTGCAGGGATGCCCTGGGGAACATTCTCCTCCTTTTGGTGTTGCCTGGGAAGGAAAGGAAGAACAGAGGAGAAAGTCACTGAGGTTGGCTCAGGTCACCTTGGGAATCCCTTGGAATGCAGGTGTAGGAGTCTCTAAAATTCCTCTTCTGTTTCACTTCCCCCTTGGCCATGTCAAGGATGGAAGTGGCTCATTCCCCAAATCCCTGAGCATCCTGAGCTCCCTACAAGTGGCACTCAGAGGTCACTTCCCACTATGGAGCAGCAAATCTGCTGCAAAACTCCCAAGTTATGGGTGAAAAAGAGAATTAAAAAGGATCCAAACCTTCCCACTGGTGAACATCAGGACCTGCTTTGGTGCTGAGATGGAGCCAGGAAGAGCTGAGCACCAGCAGCCATCCCTCCAAGCATTCCCAGCATCCATTCAGGATGCTCCAGGTGATGTCTTCTTGCTGGAACATGATGCTTCCTCCAAAGAGGGTTCTGGATGCTCATGGAGAGCCAAAACACCATGAAGTGCCTCTAGGAGGTGACCTCCTTGTAGGACAAGTCCAGCATCATCACATTGACCAAGGTGGAAAGAGTGAAATTCTCCATTTCAACCACAATGTTGTGAGTACCTTTATGCAGATTCTCCTATTTTCCCTCTCCAAAGGGTTTGGAGAGGTCTTTATGGGGCTCCACGTACCAGAGTGATGGGTGGGAAGGAAAGTGATGGCCACTTGGCCACCAAGATGAATGAGGATGGAAAAAAAGCACCCACAGGTTTAGTGGGAAAAGTTCCCCTTCACTTGGGATTAATGGAGGTGGAGAAGGTCATGGAGAAGATGGAGGGAATCCAGCCCAAACCCCCTCCAGATGTTCTGTTGCCCGTGCTCCTGCAAAATTCTGCATGACACTTCCCAAAAGATGAACCCAGCCTGGATGTGGGACCAAAGACACCTTCAAGCAGCCTTGAGAGCCCAAAGGAGAAAGTTTTTAGGGCAGGGGAGGCAGGACAGGTGAGGACCCAACCATGGGGAGTATCCAAGAGTTTTCCTTCACTTTCCAACTTGGATAAACAAACTTGCTGGGAATTGAAGCCACGCTGGCAGTGATTCATCGCTCTGGAGTTAATTTATGGAAAATAAAGAGGGCTCATTTAGCACCTTTCCACCCTCAGTATAACTCCCATACATCAGCGGGACGCACGGCAGACACGGCGGATCTGGATATTCCTCACCGGCAACTCAGCTGAATCTGGCTGGGATTTGGGAATGGTGACATGGAGCAAAACACCCTTGTGTCCCCACCCTCCCAATTTTTCCCTTTGGCATCCAGACATGTGGTTTTCCCAGCCTGGGATCTGCAAAGCCCAGCCTGGTTGCTGGAATGAGGGTCCAGAGCTGCTGGCTGTCACCTCAAGGGGTCAAAATCAGCAACTCCACATTCCTGCCCCATGGTGTGAGTTATCAATAGGAATGGTGGGAAGAGCTGAATTCCCTTTGGATGAGCCAGGGCAAAGTTCCTTAGCTGATATCCATGAGGCAGCTTAAAGCAGGCATGATTACAGAAGTAGAAATATGGATTTATTTCTTTGGGAGAAGAAGGAAAAAGGTGATTTTTAAATTGACCACAATTAACTTCCTGACTTTTGTACAGAGCACACAGGGCCAAGATACTTCCAAAGCATCCATGCTTGATTTCCAACAAATTCCTCAAAAAATGAAGGTGGGAATGAGAAAATAAACCCAAAATAGGTCATGAGAGGGCTAAACTGGTTCAGTTTTTCCCATTGGATGGAAGGAAATGGAGGAAGGATGGCACAGCCAAGGGGTGAACACCACATCCCAAAAAAACCCCCGGGAGGGAAAACCTGGACCAAACAGGGGTGTCACTCCACTCAACCCTGGCAAAGGAAAAGATATTTTTCCAGTTTTGTGCTTGGGAGATCCTGCAAATGGCGTGATCAATCTTGGGTCGCATCTCCAGCTCCTTCACTCTCTCCCCCCGCGACGCCTTTCCCGGCATTCCGGGAGCAGCGCAATCCATCTTCCAAGGAACCAGGTATATAATTTCTAGTTAGCGAAAGCAACCCCTTTTTCATTCCAGAGATTGAACAGCTTCCGAAGGAGAGGAACTGACGGCTGGATCAAGAGTTTTCCATCGAAACCCAGGCGGTTTTCGCTGAGCTTGTCAGGCTTGTCGGAGAATTAGGACTTCCAGCGCTCTTCCTCCTGATGGAAATCAACATTTATTTTGCCTAAGCCTAAGAAGGTGTCAGGCAGACGGAGAAACTTGCCACTCTTCTCCGGGAAAAAAGAGGGGAAAGGAGGAAATCTAATAGAAATATATTATCAAGTCTGAGGAGTGGACAGTGCAGTAAATCACACTTCAGGTGGCACCATTAGATTTTTCAATAAAACCTGGTTTTCCCCCAGCCGGAGCTGAGAGGCTCCAGCTGCATCCAACAGGGAAGTTAAAACCAAATTTGTTTCATCCAGATGCTGATCCGAGAGGGATTGAAAGTGATTTCAAGGTGGGGAATCCTCTCGGATGAAGGGTGAAAGAAGGTGGGTCTGGGCCTGGGGCCCAAATCCTCTCCCTGCTCATCATTCCTGATCCATGAGGGATTGATTAAAAACTGGGTTTCTCCACAAGGTGGGGAGGTGGAAGGCAGCTGGAGATGCCCCACATCAGGGGTGAAGATTTCCAAACCCCAAAGCAGCAAGATACAGGGAAAGACAACTCCCTTGCAGCTTTCCAAACTTTACCATCCAGCAGGAGAAAAGCTGGAATTTTGTTGGTTTTCCTTCCTCGACAACCTTTGACCTGATGGAATGTTTGGTCTCCGTCATTCTCCCGATGCCAGCAAAGGGTTTCATCCTGTCCTGCATCATCCTCCAGGAAGGTTCAGAGCACCGAGATGCATCCCAGTATTTCCCTGCTGGATGCTCAAGGTTTAACACCATGAGGAGAAATTCCCTCCAAACACACTTTCCCTACTTATTCCCAGAAGAAAAATATCCTTTAACCCTTTCCAGGACACCTCAGGGGAGTCCAAAGGCTGAATCTGCCTTGGAATGGTCTTTTCCTTTCACTGCCAAATGCTCCTGGAGACATGTGAGCTGGGAAATGCCTTTATATATTTTTTTTTTAATTAAATAAAACTCGACAACAAAAGATGGGGTGTAAAGCCCAGCAGGAAGGGCTACATCCCAGAATTTCTCACAAATGGTTTTTCATGTGGAAAAAGCATATAGGGAGATATGGATATTATATATATTGGATCTCCTTGGCTCCATCCTGCACTAAATCCATGTGGTGACAACCTGCACTAGAAACTCATCCTGCTGCTCTTCCACCCAAAACTTTTGCCACAGGTGGATGAGACCCTAAAAACTGAGTCTAAATGCACCCATCCCTCAAAAGCAGGACAACACGGATCCATCAAATTTCTTCATGGAAAGGGCTGTCAGGTATTGGAAGGGGCTGTCCAGGGAGGTTTGGAGTCCCTATTCCTGGACATGTCCAAGGAATGATGGGATGTGGCACTCAGGGCTCTGGTCTGGTGACAAGGGGAGGATTGGTCACAAGTTAGACTTGATGATCTCAGAGGTCTTTTCCAACCTCAATGATTCTGTGATCCTTCCATCTCCATCCCCTACATCCAACAGGCACCTTTGGGCTTGGGATACCTTCAGCCTTTGGGGTGCCACAGATGACTCAGGTGTTGCTGGAGGCTGGATTTGAATCTCCTCATGTCCTGGTGTCCCTGAGTAGCTCCCAAAGTCAGAAACTTCACTGTGATTTAATTTCCTTATTGCAAAGCATCCAATTTAGAACCTGCCAAGTCTCGTTCCTTTTCCAGGACTGAAATCTTTTTCTTTCATATTGAGTTTTTGCCCATTTTTTCATGGAATCCTAAAATGGTTTGTACTGGAAGGGACCTTAAGGACCAATTTCCATGGGCAGGGACATCTTCTCCTAGTCTGGGTTGTTCCAAGCCTCATCCAAACTGGCCTTGAACACTTCCAGGGATGAGGCATCCACAACTTCTCTGGAAAACCTGTGTCAAGGCCTTACCACTCTGGAGATGTCTGCGACCACAAAGAGAAATCAATTCCCTGTATTTTATCCCCATTGCTTCCTCCCAAAAGGAACAAACTGCACCAAGTCCTGCTGGGGTCAAAGTGATGCCAGCTCCTGTTATTCCAGGACAATCCCTTCGTGTCCAAGCCCTCCATCCCCAACCATGCAGATGCTTCAGGGAAAGCTCCAGGGCATCTTCTGCCACTGACTCAACTGATCAAAGACTTGGTTGCCTCACTTGGCTACCAAAAAAAGTTCTGGAGCAAAGATCTGCTGGCAGAAGAAGCACTGAAGAAGATGCTGAAGGCAATGAAGATTCCATGGGACCCAAGGGGAACTGGCCACATCCACATGGAGACTGGCAGCACTGGACACCTTCTAAATTAAACTGGGGTTGTCCTGTGCAGGACCAGGAGTTGGACTTGACAGTGCCTTCTAAACTGAGATATTCTCTAATTCTCACATTCCTGGAGCTGGGAATGGTTGGACCAAGCCCCGCCACCAAGGCGGCGGCGAAAGTGGCAGTTCCCTGTTGGGGTCATCTCAACCACGGCGAGAAAAGAGGCGAAAATCCACAAAATTCCCAAACTTATCCCTCCAGAAGTAGAAGCCGTAAACAAATCCAGAAGCCGCCGCACCTCCCCGAATTCCTTGGAAGCCGAGGCGGTTGAGCGTGCTCAGCGGAGCCGTTAAAAAAGACTGGAGTGAGCATCTTCCATTAACGTTACGACCGTGAAATATGACAATAAAATGACGGCCGTATGGTCCCAAATTTGCAGCCCGCCGAGCTGCTCGGGGTTTATCGTCACTCAAACGTGCAGAGAGCTGTAAAATGTTTACAGAAAGGGTTGTTTGCGGCTATAAAATCCTCTTTTCTCTCCTAAACAAGGCTGAGCGGAGCCATTTACAAAGCCCGGAATGTTCATCGGGGGAGAGGGGAACATCTGTTCTCTCCAGGAGTTTGCAGTGATCTTCTCGAACAAATTAACTAATATGGGTGCTTTCTAATTAAATTAGCACTCGATTGGAATGGTTTGCATTGGTGCAATTAGCGCGGGGAGGCCAGTTAGGCTCCAGCACAGGCGATTTAACTGGAAGGTGAAATATGGAAAAGCCCATTACCTGGAAAACAGGAGTCAGAGGGGCAGGGAAGCCTGTTCTCCCTCTGGCTCCATGCTCCTGGGTGGATAACACAAGGTGAAGGATGGGATGCCACCAAAACCACTCCTCCCATTTGGGATGTTTGGCTGGGAGCAGTTGGCTATCGCTGTGCTGCATGGATTGGCTTTTTGGAAGCTGCTTGGAAAGCACCAGCGCCCTCAAATTACAGAATCCCAGAATCATTTAGGTTGGAAAAAACCTCTGAGATCAGCCTTTATCCGATCACCACCTGGTCAACGAATCACTCTTCCAACCTCGATTTCCAGGCTCCTCTGGAGGGTTGGGAACACGACAGTGGCTCTGCTCCATGCACGCAGAACACATCCCTCCTTTCCAGTCCCCTTTCCCTATATCCTGAACCCAGACCCCCACTGAGACCCTGCAAGCTCATGCTGTTGCCCACGCTGGTCCTTAAAGGTCATCTCCAAACTCCCTCCCTTGCCCCTCCCATGTTTTTTCCTCATTCCTCTTGCATTTCACTGGATTAAAAGGGCATTTTCTCCAATTGTGACCGTTTAACCAAGGAATTAATCTCATTCCTTAATGACAACCTGTCCTCCTCCTTATTTACCATCCCGATAATTTGTGTGTCAACTTCAGGCTTCACAAGCACAAATCCAACATTATCGCTGGCACAGCTGCCCAGATCCCACCCCCAAATCCCACCTCAGACTCCAGCTATTTCCTAGAGGAAAAGAGCTATACAAGGACTCATCCTGACCACCTCCTCAGCTCCAAACTCAATCTCAGGATTACCAAATATTCCAAAGGAATACAGGAATATTGGAAGGGATCCACAAGGGTCATGGAGTCCAGTCCAAGTGATGTGGCCACCTCAAAGCATTTGGTCCTTTAGAAGCATCAATCCCATGTTCTCTAGGAATGGTGGCCAGGGCTCCTCTTATCCCATTGGATTTGGGGGTTCCCAGGTACTGGGATTAGGATGAGATCCAAGGATGGGCAAACCCATGGATCAACATTCTCATGTCCAGACTCAGCACGTCATCGCTTTGGCAGGGAAATTGCTTCATCATCAGATAATTTTACAGCCATCTGCAATTCCTGCCTGGTTTTCCTTTCCCATGGATCCTCCAGCATCTGCTTTCCCAATTCCATGAACCTCCCTGGGCAAAGGAGCACAGAGGGATGAGTGCCCTGACCTCGTAGCTGCCAGCTTCACCCAGTCTTCCTGATGACATTCCCAAATGAACCAGCTCCTCCTCCTCATCCTCCCACCCAAAACGCCTGGAACTCATCCTCCCTTGGATGCACACACTAGAATTAAGAGGAAAGGGATGCCCTTGCTCATGAGTTACTCCCAGCTGCCAAGTGTACTCCAAGGCATTTCAACAGTCTTCCTGTCCATGAATTAATTGTTCCAACTTCATCATGGAGACAAAAATCCCGGTTAAATCGCTGCTTTAGGAACACTTCCCAAGATCAAAAGGGAGTTGAACCAGGGCCAAGGAAAAGGAAGAAGGGCAGAAGAAATCCCTGGAAAGGGAAGCTGAGTGTTTCATTCTGTGTTGTGGAGAGGAACATTCCCAGCTGGAATGGTCCCCTCGATGTGTCCACCACCCTGTGGTTCAACAGCACCCGCACTCATCTGTGACTTCGGGAATATGTTGCTAATCCTGGGAATTCTCTTTCCGACAGCGTTAAGGCATCTCAGCCCTCCCTGGCTTGAAGTGACTGAGCCAGGCACAGCCTCACAGATTCTTATGGATGATCCTGTAAATGCTTCAGCCTGGCTTTTGCAACGGAATTCATCCCTTATCCCAGTGGGATCCTGCTCTGGCTGCATGGAAAGCAGGGATCGAAGATGGGAAAGGCTCACGTTGAGCCAAATCTTGTGCCAGCACAGCTGGCAATGGGAATTTCATCGTTACTCCCACAAAATATTGTGATTTTTGAGCCCATTCCCCTGGATGGTGTTCTGGAGATGAAGCTGCACATCTCTCTGGAGAAGGATGGGAGAAGAAAAGGGAAATGTGGAGCATCATCCAGCCAAAAATCTCCCACTCAGAGCTGGGAAGAATCAGGCACAATTCCGACCTCACCATCTCCATCACCTCTGCTCCTGGGGGTGCATCCCTGGAATACCTCAAAATCCCATCCCTTTAGGGATTTTCCCATGGAAGAGCTGAAAGAGGAGAGGAGGAACCAAGGAGAACACTGGAGAAGCAGAAGCTGCTTGCTCTCATGTGGCAGAATTCCTAAAAAGTTCTGCTCATCCTAAACCGTGTATCCCAAAAATTTTACTGATTTCCAAAGTAGATAATCCCAGACGAACAGTTCTTCCTTCAAATTTCCAACCTGCAAACACTCCACCCCACCTCCCACTGGAATGTTTTTATTGGAAAGCTTCCAAGCTATTTCCTGCTGGGAAACAGGTGTGATGGATGGTCCAGAGGTCCCCCAGAGGCAAAGCATCCTTGCATCCCACTAAACACCTTCTCTATAGGGCAGTGATGTGATTCCATCATGGAAATGAGACCGGATTCATCACTGGATAATTTACAGGATAAGGAATGAGTTGATAAAATAAGAGGACAAAGTCCTGACACAATTTTGGGAATGTACACAAGGATTTGTGTCCAGATGGGAATCCTGACTGCCATCCCAGTTTGGACTCCCAGTCTTAACTGGTTTGGTGACTCACAAAGAACATGGATCCCATAAAAAATACGGAGAACAGCAGAGAATAACTTTTTTCTTGGAAAACCAGAGCAGCTCCAAGTGGAGGACGTGAATCCTACCTGGTTCATCCTCTGGCTCGTCCTCATCCCTCTCCTCTTTGCAGCCCAGGGAACCGGGAGATTCCGGGGATCGGAGGGAGATGAAGGATGGCAGCTTTTGCAGGCAGCTGCTTGGCTTGGGCTCCTCCTCTTTCCAAAACTTCACCTCTTGCTCTCCACTGGAGGGTCCAGGAATTTCCCCGTCATCCTGGAGCTGAGCTGGATCATTCCTGCAGGAATGGGAAAAACAACAAGGAAAAGTAAAACAATGGCAATGCTGGACAGGGCATCATATGCAATGGAAGAGGCTTGGAGCTCCCAAGTATCCATCCAAGGACATGCTGTATCCTTGATTTCCCTGGAGCCAGCACAGATTCAGCTGGAGTTTCTCCCTCCCCACCTGGATTCCCTGTCCTGCACTTCCCTACAAGGTTCCCAGCTCCTCAGATTCTTGTTCAGGTGCTGGGCTCCTGTTTGTGATCGAGCAGAGGGAAGGGGAGATGGAAGGCGTGGGGAGCTGGGATGGCTTGGAGGTGTCCTGCTGGGCTTGGCTCATTCCCAGACCTGCCACTCTCTTCCAAGCTAACTTGACACTCCAGCTCCTTTGACATCTCCCATGACGGTGCCAATAAAGGAAAAAAACAACCCTGGAGCAGCTTCCAAGCTGGGGCATGCTCCCTTCCCAGCGGAGGATGCCAGGAGCCTCCCAACCAGGCAGGCCTGCACTCATTCCTCCTTCCCTAAAAAGAGCAAGGAGCTATTTTACACCTCGTTCACACCGGGAACGTGAGCTGGGTGTCATTCCAAGGCTCTTCTGTCACCAGGGATAAGTTCGGAGAACCCACGGAGCTGCTTGTCCCCCTCTGCTACCTTACAAGGCAGGGCCAGGATGAGGCCCAGGCCCAGACCAAGGAGGATTCCAGAAGCATGGACCAGCCTGGCAAAGCTCCCAGGTCCCTCCCTTTCCATCCCACCTTCACTCCCACCTCCCGCTGCAAAAAGCCATGGAGAAGCCACGCACCCAAATCCATCCTACCTCCTCCCACTGAGAAGGACTTGGAGATTTTGGCTTTTTAAAGCCAAATTTCCATTTGGCTTCAGTTTAAATTCCATTGGGATGTTGTCCTGCATGCAGGACTTGGGAGTTAGGGCAGATGGTGTGCCAAGCTCAGGAAAATCCTGTGAGGATGAGAATGGACACATCCATCATCAGCCTGTGGCTCCACCCTGGCACCCAAAAACATCAGGGAGAGCTCAGAGAGCTTCCAAGGATTAACCAAGGGCTCAGTCCAGCATTAAACTTTTCCAAAGCCTCTTATCTCCATGTCCATCCTCATTTCTGATTCTCCTGCCCCTCCATGCCATGGAGAGGGCTCAGCTCTGCTCTCCAATATGGATGTACGGAAGAGGGATGATGTTTTCCTGTTTCCCACATAACTATGGATAACCTGGACCCACTTTCAGCAGTGGAATCTCCATGAGGACTCCTCCATCTCCAAGAGGAAGATCTACAAAAGCCTCTAAGGTTCCTGAAGGTGCTAAAGCCCTGGATGGCACATTCCTAAGGGTGAATCCACTCTTTTCTCTCCATCACCTCTTCCTCAAGCATGGACACTGCCCATCCCAGACGTGGCTCCATCAGGAAACACCCCAGTGACCCACACCAACACATCTTAAAATAAACCAGGATACAGACATAACACGCATGGAAGAGGAAAAATCTGGAGCAGGTTGGGAAGAAAACTGTTAAATGAAGCAAAATGAGCTCCTTCCTACCTGCCTGATGCCTCCTGGATCCGTCTCCACTTGGAAGGGGGGTTGTTGTGGTCTCCATCACCTCCAACCTGCTGTGGGTGACGTCTCTTCTGAGGGTGCAGAAGTTTGCACCGGGCACCCTTAGGGCAGACCCCCTTCTTGGCAAAGTCGGGACAAACCAGCGTGTGCTTCTTCTTGCACTGCCAAGGAAAGAGGAAGCAGAGTTGGAAAAGGCAGGGAAAACCCTGTGGGAGCACAGGAATCCACAGCTGAGCTCCTTCAGGTGGCACCAATACCTTGCTAAAGGGAGAGAGGGATGGGTTCGCGTTTCCTTCTCCCTATCAAAACAATATTCCAAGAAAAAATACTACTAAAAATAATATTCTAGTCTGGTACATTCCACATCTGCTCAAAGTTTTCCAAGTGCTTGATTTTATGGATTCAAACCACCAAAGCAGTGATTAACCCCTGGAGAAGTCCCAAGGAGATTATTTGGGCTGGAGAAGCTGGTTTTGGAGATGACACAGGGTTTTGTTGTCCCAGACACGCTTGGAACTTGGGAAAGTGCAGGGAACAGCCAGAACAAAATCCTTTTAGGAGTTATTTTGGGATTGCTGCCCGGACCAGCCTTCTGAGGAAGATGGAAGAGGGCTGGAGCTCAATATGCTCTTCTCAAGGCTTGGTTGATGCTCTCCCATCCCAGGAAGCTCAGTGTGCCCATGGAATGGAGCTGTTAAAACAACAGCATTGAGATGTTCATCAATAAAAATGCTCCTGCACTCCCAGCTCTGGATTTTGGCAACTCTCAGCAGCCACCAGTGGTTCTGGTGAGAATGAGGTGTCATCAGTGTCCCAGAGCTTCCCCACAAGGTTTTCTGCTGGGATATGGCACTTTTTGGCAGTGGGAAAGGCAGGAAGAGAGGCAGGCAGGGAAGAGGAGATGCCTTCAGCTGGGACTTCCATCTGGGTTCCTGGGAATGAAGGAAAAAGAACAGCTTCTCTATAATCTCTGTTCCCAGCAATCCAGAGAGCTCATCCCAGCATATCCCAAGGGATGAAAGGTGGGAGCAAGTCCTGGACTCTTCTTAGTCCCATGTGGACTCACTCCCCCCAGGATGCTCCATCCCAACCAGTTTGCCTTTTGCATCACATTGTGACATCCATGGAGAGACAACCCAACACATGTCGCACAACCAAAAATTCCCAACTCCAACATTCATTCCTTTGTTGACCTCCTGGCGTAATGTGGGTCCTTCCACACTTGGATGCCCAAGCATCCCATTCCTCCATGCTACAGACACTCAAATTTTGGGGAAAACAAGAAAAATCCATGGGGAAATAAACACAGGGAGGGTTTCAATACCACCATTCTGCCCTGTTTATAAAAATCCATCCTGCCGACAATGGCGGAAGAAAAATCCATGGGGAAATAAACACAGGGAGGGTTTCAGCACCACCATTCTGCCCTGTTTATAAAAATCCATCCTGCCAGCAATGGGGGATGGAGGTCAGTTCCTGCCCTTTTAATGCAACTTTACTTTGGGGACGCAGGAGCATCTCCCTGTGCTGACCTTTGGGATTAAGCAGGATCCCTGCCGAGCTCTCTCCTGGAAAAGCAGAAGGATTTGGCAGCTCCATCGCCTGGGGCTGAGCGCTGAAGTCGGCGGTGGAGCAAGGAGCTCGTGTGCTGGAGGCTGGGGATGGTGCTGAGCAGCAGGAGGGCTGGGATCCACATGGACACACGAATATGGGCTCAATGGGGGGGACAGCTCGGTGATAGTGCTGCTTTTCCATAAAAAACCCCACATTTAAAACTCCCATTCCTATGATTTTGCACCTCCTATTTCAAGAGTCTGGAATGGGAAGTAACTCTACAACCAACAGGAAACTTGGAAGTAGAGTAAGATCTGAACAGTGCCTGGCTTTGCCATTACTCCCAAATCCTGTGTTTTTTAGGAACATGGAATCATGGAATGCTTAGAAATCATCCTGTTCCAACCCCCTGCCATGGGCAGGAACACCTTCCAATATCCCAGGTTGCTCCCAGCCCTGTCCAACCTGGCCTTAGACACTTCCAGGGATGGGACAACCATAGCTTCTCTGCGAAACCTGTGCCAGGGCCTCATCACCCTCACAGGGAAGGATTTCTTCCCAATAGTCCATCTAACCCTGCCCTGCAGTGAGAAACCACTCCTCTTTTTCCTGGTACTCCATCCCTTGTCCTAAGTACCTTTCTAGCTCTCTTGGAGCCCCTTTAGACACTGGGAGAGCCTCTAAGATCCCCCTGGAATCTTCTTGTCTGTAGGCTGGACATTCCCAACTCTCCCTGTCTGGCTCTACAAGATATTTTCTTCATTTTCTCATTCCACAAGATATTTTCTTCATTTTCTCATTTACCTACAGACAGGATACATGCTGGACCAAAGAGAAAAGCTTGGAAAAGGCGGCAACCAGACAGGAATTCAAACACAGGAATTTCTCCCAAAATATTAGCAAGCAGAAAAGCAAATCCCTCAACCTGATAACTTCTTTTAAAATAAATGGGACAAAATTAGGGAAGAGAAAAAAATAAGGAACAGCCCATTAGGGATTGAAGACTGGAATGAATGCATGGGCAGACCTTCCAAGCCCACCTGGAAAGGACAATCCCAGTGGAGCACAAGACTGTGGAGATGGGCCTTGGTGCCAGGTCCTGGTCTGACCATCCAAAGTTCCTGGAATCACAGAATATTCTGAGTTGAAAGGGACTCCCAGGGACCATCAAGTCCAAATTCTTTCTCTGCCCTGCATGATCCCGGAAAAGGATGTGAAATCCTCTTCTGTAAAGGGGTTTCCAGCACAAAATCGACTTGGAAAGGAGAAGAGCAGGGAAAAAAAGTCCTGACCCCAAAAAGCCACATGGATGCATCACTGCTACATCGAGGAATTATGCTATTTTGGGAAAAGGCCAAGAAGTGTGGCTGTTCCTTCCCAGCAGGGCACCAATTACGGGGTGGGACAGTGCCATGATCCCGACTGGGCACCGGGATCAGGATGTGCCATCTCCTCAGTGCTCCACCCAGCCCCAGCCTCCAAGTGAATCCTTGGAGCAGCCCATGTTTATTGGCTCCATGGTAAAAAGATACTTAATAAAGAAAACAAACCGTGTGCGACTAATCCCGGGGCCGCGTCCCCAGCTCGGGTTTCTAATGGCTTTTCCACACCGTTCTCAGCGCTCCGGCCCTTCTTCCGAAACGCCCCATCCATCCTCGCTGTCCCACAGCTGGGATGGTGAGTCTGGAATTGCCTCTGGAGGCTGGAAAAGCCCCTTCTGTTTATTTACAGTAGCTCTCCTGCTCCTGCCAGATCCGACGTGCCGGGGCTGGGTTTCCACAGGGAATTTTGCTGCCGGCCACGCGTCAGCTGGGGTGAAGCCGAGCGGGGCTGTGGGGTGGTGCTGGGGGTCATCTGATCCCTGACACCTGTTGGGGTGGCTAATTATACCCCCCCTGGGACCCCCGCCAGGCCACAGGTTGGGCCATAAAAAGGGAAAAAAACTCTGGTCCCTTCCACCAGAGAAATGAGAAAACCCCAGAGAATCCCTAAAAAGCCGCAGGGAGGAATCTCACCCCACTCCGGCTCCTTGCCAACATCCCCATGGGCATGTCCCAATCCCAGTCTCCCTGCTGTGGGGTTCCCACCACAGCCTGTCCAGCAACGGTGCCCAGGGTTGGGATGGTGCCCAGCTGGCAGATCTCATATCCAGGACTCCTCCTTGGCTGCCAGGGCAGCTTTGGGTGAAATTCCAGGTGCTGTCAAGGATCCACAAGGCCTTAAATGGTCCAACGGGGCCCAACGTGCTCCAGGAGTGAGACAGGGATGAGGAGGTTTGCAGGGCCAAGCCTTCTTTAGCATGAAGCTGGCAAAGGAGGAGGCAACAACTGGTGGGAAGTCCTGGCCCAGTCTTGGGAATGATGTTAATGAACATTTTCCATGAATAAGCTTGGCAGAAGGGGATGGAGGGTGGGAGGAAGGTGAAGCTGGGTCACTGGGCCAACCAACAACCAACCCACTGACCGTATGGGGTGGGGAGGAGAGATCCCACCCAGCCTCACATTCCTGGCTCATGGGCAGCAGTTTGGCCAGGTTGAACTTCTCAAGTATCTCCAGGCTTAACCTCACCCCCTGCTCCTTTCCCAGTGCTGTGGGACAGCAGGTGACAAGGGCTGGACTTTGATGATCCTTGTGGGTCCCTTCCAACCCAGAATATTCAGTGATTCTGAGATGGCAAAGTGCTGAAGCACTTTTCCCATCTCCTTGGGATCTATGTCCATCCCTCCGTCCATCATGACAGACACAAATCCCACCAACCAGACCTTCAGGAGAAGGGGAGCATTGAAATCCCCAAAACTCAACTGCCTCAACTCCAGTGTTTCCCACTTTTTAAAGCCCTCTTGAGCATCCATGAAGCTCTTGCCGAAGCTATTCCAGGTATCCCCATGGCCAAGCAGTGGGATTAATGGACTGGATGGATGTCAGGCTGTTTTAATGTCCTTCTAAGTGGCTGTTGGGAAGTGATGGCTGGAGGTGCTGGAGCTGTTTTGACGCCGCTCCGAAGTGACAACCAGTAAATGGCTTTTTTCCGATTGCTTTTTTATAATTGGGTGCAGATGGAAACAGCCTTTAAAAAAAATCCCAGCTCCCTGTCATTAAAACCTGGAGGACAATACATCCGAACATCATCCAGACTGGAATAATGATGGACAAATTTAACCAATGTGGTTATCCGAAGGAATTTGCTCCAAAACAAGTTTCTGCCCTCAAAACAGTTTGCTCAGCAAAATGCCTGTAGTGAAGGGATGACTCCTGACGGTCATCTCCAAATGATCAGAGGAATTTGGGATCTAAAAGCTCTCCAGGATCCACTGCAAATCCATAAACCCTCTTCTTTGGAATGTCCAGGAAATAAAACAACATTTGAGCTAAAATACCTCTCAAGCTGGAGAAGACCAAGATGGTGTTTTGAAAATCATTGGGAAAATCATATTTAAGAGGCAGCAAAGCAGCTGGGAGGGAATCCCTGCTCATGGCAGGGGGTAGGAATTGGATGGTCTTTAATGTGTCTTCCAACCCAAATCAGTCTGCAGTCCTAGGATTCTGTGGAACAACAGCAACACCCACTTGGTGTCATCTGAAAACTTGCCAAGGGGGCATCCAATCCCATTATGTCATTAATGAAGGCATTAATTAGCATTGGTCCCAGTACGGACCTTTGAGGGCCACCACCTGTCACTGGTTTCCACTGGAAATTGAGTCATTGACTCAATTCACATCCAGAAGGTGAATTCTGAACGTGGCATTCATCCTTTAGTGGCAATGCCTATGGAATTCAACCATCCCCTGCACTGCTTTGAGGAATCCCATTTCCATCAGGGACCTCCACAATCCCATCCATCTCACTTGAAAGCCACAAGAGAGCCCCTTTCACATGGTCTATCCATCAATGGTAATTCCCAACCCCAAATCTTCACTGCTGGGTGTGGAGAGAGGCAGACAGCCACTGGACATTCCTAACGGTGTCATTTCCATCAGGAATCATGGGGCTCCACCACATGCCTGGTTCCAGATGGCTCAGGGTACCACCAGTGGGATTCTGGGCTGCTTTAGGAAGAGCAAGTTGAGGAAAGTGATGCTGCCCCTCTCCTCAGCACAGATGGAGCACATCTGGAGTGCTCTGTCCAGTACTGGAGACACAGAACTCCTGCAGCCGGTCCAGAGGAGGACAACGAGGATGATGAAGGGACTGGAGCATCTCTGCCAAGGAAAGGCTGAGAGAGCTGGGGCTGTTCTGCCTTGAAAGGTGACACAGCTGAGAGGGGACCTCATCTCTGTGTGTCCCTGTCTGCAGGGAGGGCTCAGGGCATGGACCAGGCTCTGCTCTGGAGGACCCAGCAACGGCACCAGAGGAAAAGGCAGGAACTGATCCCAGGAAATTCCACCTGGACATGATGCAGAACTTCCTCCCTGTGCAGTGACCAAGCCCTGAACAGAGATCAGAGAGGGTGTGGAGTCTCCCTCACTGGAGATATTCCAGAACCCTCTGGACACAATCCATGTGCTCTGGGATGTCCCTGCTGGAACAGGGAGCGTGGACCAGATGCCCCATTGTGGTCCCTTCCAACCTGAGCCATTCTGTGATCCTGGGAATCACCCACTGCTCACAGCATGTGGGGATTTTCTGACAGAGAACAGATGAGATCAAAGGGAGATTCCAGACAAGAAGCAAAACCCCAATCTGCCGGGTTTTGTGTTCAGCTCTACAGAAGTTCAGGTTGAAATCAGGAAGTCTCTGCCTCATCACTACACTCCCACTTGAGAGCTGTGATTCTGTGGCTGCTCTTCTCCCAAACTTCCCAATTTTCACATTTTGTGCCCCACCTCCTTCTACAAAGATATTAAAGTGTAAGAAAGAGGAAATCTCAGCCTGGGATTTATCTTGGTGCTGTTATCAACAATCCCCGGCTATTAAACAGTTCCAGTGCATCCTGATAAGCCCCATCTTTAATGTAAAGATCAGAATTCCATTGGAGATGCTACAGTTAAATTAAAGGAGCAATAAGAACCCTCATTATCCCATTACAAACCAAGAGATACAACTGGAAATCCACAAGATTTCCATAGAGATACGAAGATAGGATTGACCATGGAAGAATCCTGATCAGTTTTAAACCTCTTCTGAAGGCTACAAAGTGCTTCCAAAGGGAAGATCCCATTGCCACAACTGGGATTTATCATTTATTATCAGCAGCATTCGTTACCCAGAGGATGTGGACAAGGATTCAACATTCCAAACCAGTGGGATGAACCTGGAGAAATTTCAGCCAGCTCAAATCCATGCTGGACACTACTGATGACCTTAAAAACAGCCTCATTACCAATCCTACATATACTTTATTTAAAATAAAAATTCCACTTGCTCATCAGTTTGGTGACTGAAGATTTCTGCTACACATTATGGGGGAAAAAACCCCAAATCAAGCTCCCAGAAAACATCTGTCATCCAGAGCCAAAATTAAGGATAAACAAAATTAAGTTGCTTTTGTCGTTGATTTTCATACAGCTGCAGTGGACTATAAAAGAGCTATCAAAGGCAAAGCTCTCCATCAGCTATTTCCAAATTATTACAGAATCAGGGAATTGTCTAGGTTGAAAAATCCCATTCCCCCAGCACTGCCAAGGCCACCACTAAGTCATGTCCACAAGTGCGACTTCCACAGGGCTCTTAAATCCCTCCAGGAATGAGTATTCCACAACTTGCCAGGTCAGCCTGTGCCAGGGCTGGACAACCTTTTGCTCAAGAGTTCCTCAAGGAGAAGCCAAGTTGGTTGGGATTCAATGTGGGATCAAAGGAGGGGGGAAAAAGACCCAGAAACACCAAGATCTGACGGCTGTGAGGAAAGAAAAATGCTGGTTGAACCAGAAAAGTCAGCTAAGATCAGAAAGCATGAACAGTGTTGAACTTCACCTTTCCATGACAAAAGATTAAGGAAAACAAGGATCCCAGGCTGCTGCTCTCCATTACTGGATAATTTAGAGAAAACGCCACAGACATTTAATATTTACTGTTGTAACACAGCTCATGTGGCTTTCTCTAAAGAAATGTGTTAAACTGAATGTATCAGACACACAAAACATTACGTTTCTGGTGGGAAATTGTTGAACTTCCACCAGAAAAGGAAAAAAATAACCAACCAAACACACAAAAAACCACACAAGAACGAGGCTTCAGCTGAGCAAAAATCCCCACATTTTGATTTTCTACAGCAAAATCCAGCAGCTGCCACTGCAAAAAAACACCAAGTTCCACCTGGGGGAGGAAAATTATTCTTCCCAAGGAAGCAGCACTTCCTCAGGCAGTGCTGCCCCTGTCCCATATTTTTTACACAGATAAGGCAGAAATTAGAGCTTTGGTGAAAGCTGTTGGTCCAATAAAAAGATGGATTTCAGGAATAAGATGAGCTGGGATAAGCAGTTCCAGCACATGCCATGGCAGGTCCCCATGTCAAGCCTCACCATCACAAGGTCTGGATGTGCCAGTTGGGATTCCAGAGGGATGGAACAGATTCTCCTCTTATCCATGATTTATTCCAGCCCATCTCCCCGTGCCTTTCCAGGGAAGCTTCTTTGTTTAATCTCACTGTGTCTCACTGTTTAACAGCTCCCATGAGGGAACAATTTACCCACAGGCTCCAAGGCAGGCAATGGAAACAATCTGGAGAGAAGGATTTAATGCAGCTCTGGCACTAATGGGCATGGAGGGGAGAAGATTATTTAATACAAAACAATTTTCCAGATGCAGCAATGGAATCATTGAGTGGTTTGAGTTGGAAGGGACCTTAATGACTTTATTTCAAACCCCTGCTGTGGGGCAGGGACACCTTCCAGTACTCCAGGTTGCTCCAAGCCCTGTCCAATGTGGCCTTTGACATTTTCAGGGATGGGGCAGCCACAACTTCTCTGGACAAACTCTGCCAGGGCCTCACCACCCTCACAGAAAAGAATTCTTCCCAATATCCCATCTAAATCTTTCTTCCTTCATCTTTTGTGCCTGGAAAGCAAATCCCAAGGTACCTGCTCCTTGGGATCATCTATGGATGAGCTCCCAGCTCAAGGCTCTCAGCCTCACAGAGACCCCAGCCCATGGTTTGCCACCAAATCTGGTTTGGGTTGGAAAGGTCCTTAAAGCCCATCCTGCTCCAACCCCCTCACATAGGCACTTTTCCCTACCTCTGGTTGCTCCAAGCCCTGTCCAGCCTGGCCTTGGACACTTCCAGGGATGAGCCATGCACAGCATCTCCATCCAATGTCTCCTCTTGTTTGTCTCTCGCTCTGGGGTCACATCACCACAGACACTTCACTCACTGGTGCTGCCTCATCCCTCACACCCACCAGCCTCATGCCATCCTCTCCTAGAGAATTCCTCCTCCAAGCACCAGCCTCATGTCATCCTCTCCTAGAGAATTCCTCCTCCAAGCCCCTGCACAAGGCCCCATGCGGGAAGAGGGATGTGGAACCACAGAGGAGCTCTGACCGTAGAGCAGCTCATGAAAACATCTCCAAAAAACCCTGGGAAGAACATGCAAGAGGCCCCATTTCTCCCTCTCTTCCCACTTCCCTCTTGGGGCTTCCTCCAGTGCAGGTGGCCAAGCCCAGAGGGGCCTCCCAGCATGACCAGGTCAGGGTGCCAGGCAAGGGCAGGGAGCTCCAGGAAAATTGGGACAGAGATCTCCAAGGTGGGAATCACTCCATGGCCTTAAGGGACACACATAATGTTGTGTTTAGGGACAATCCCTTTAGGAAGCACAAATGGTAAAGGAACTTTCCAGCCCACGACCAAGGAACCTGTAGGAATGCTGGAAACCAAGGTCCTAGTTCTGCCACCATCTCCCTTCTGGAAAGAGAATCCTGGAATCACTTAGGTTAGAAAAGCTCTCCAAAATCATCAGGTCCAACTTTAGACTAATTAATTAATGTTGGGGGTAACATTCCCTTTAAGGAGGATGTGATCATGGTCTTGTACAGGAGCTGTCCCATTCCCCAAGGGTGCATTTAGACCCTCTACAGTCCACATTCCTGAAAAAAGGAGTTGGGAATGCAAAATTAAAGCTTTCTCACTTAATTCTAAATTGCTGGTGAAGCCAGAGCGGGTCAGTCCTGGCGTCATTTGTATGAAGAGCAGCTGGAATTACAGTTCATGGAATGGGTCAGAGGTGGATCAACTTATCTTGAGAATCCTGCAACACATCATAGGAAGTCCTTAAGAGACAACACTGCCAGCGACACATCATAAATTATGGATAATAATGGACATTATTGATGGAGGTCTGCTAAAAATCAGGAATTGTGTTTGTCTGGGAGGGCACAAAGAGGAAAATGCAACTGGGAGAAGAGCCCAGCATTCAAAAAATAAGCATAAAACAACCTAAATTCCTAATTATGGACCAGCTTAGTTGGAGTTTATCCACCCAGGATGCTCCACTGGAGTCACACACCTTCGCATTCCATGCTCTTTGTGCTTCAAACCAACATTGCTCGGACAGGGAAAGGCAGAACGAGGGAAGATTTACTCCCATCCTAAATAATTCACAAGAAAAGGGACTGCGCATCTTTAACAAGCCATCGTTTTATGAAGCAAGGTTAACATTTTTCCTTGATTCAGTAGAATATTATAAACTCTCCGGGGTCCATTTGAGGACTTTCTACTTGGAGCAAAGGCACAGACTCAGCACTTTTTATATTATTTAGAGAATAAAATTAACCCTTAATGGCCCAAGCTGGAATTTCTCCTCCCCAGTTAAATATGGCCCGCTCAGCAATTTCTCCCCATATATAATTACAGGCTGCTATCCATCATCTGGAGGAGAATGCTTTCCCGACATTCCAAAAGTGACGCCGTAAGCACTTTTCCTAATAGAATAAATATTCTAAATATCTCTTTTATATTTTCATTTAAATTGGAATATTTTAAAAATAATTGTAGGGACCCTGGCTGCGTGGTTGGCACTGCGCTGGAGGGAGGTGGCAGGATGCCTGTGTTTTCCTTCTGAGGGAATGTTTATCCTGCATCAAGTCCCCCTCCACGCACTGCCACAAAAAGTAATTAGGCCCAGACTAATTTATTAGAGCTTCCCACTGCTGCTGCTGATGTCCTGCTTCCCTTAAAACTCTCACTTTTGGCTTTTTTCCCTGGTTTTTGCTCTTTGGTGGTTTCTCCTTGGGAAAGGATGGGGAAAAGGCCAGATGGGGTTTAGTGGGACTTGACAGTGCTGGGTTCAAAACTGGGCTCAATTATCTTAGAAGTCATTTCCAGCCTAAATGATCCTAGGATTTCATCCAATGTTGTGTTTGGATTCTGGGACAGGCTGGAGACCATGCTGGTGGGATCTGAGCACCTATGGCTTCTCCTGATGGGTGTACCTCTGCAAACAAGTGCTACCAGGATGGAGAAAAGGAGAAGAGCCCTCTGAGGCACCCACAACTCCTCTGGACAGCCTGTGCCAGGGCCTCACCATCCTCCCAGGGAAGAATTTCTTACCAATATCCCATTTAACCCTGTCCTCCAGCAGTGGGAAGCCATTCCCTGTGTCCTGGCACTCCAGATCCTTGTCCAAAATCCCTATCCAGCTCTCCTGGAGCCCCTTTAGCCCCTTAGAAATGGTTCTAAGATCTCCTCAGAGCCTTTCCTCTTCCAGGCTGGACATTCCCAGCCTTCCCAGCCTGGCTGCAGAGCAGAGGGGCTCCAGCCCTTGGAGCATCTCCATGGCCTCATTTGGACTCACTCCAGCAGCTCCACATCTTCCTTCTTCTGCTGGATCCTAGCTGGAGGCAGCCCTGCAGTTGGGGTCTCACCTGACTGGGGCAGAATTCCCCCCTTTCCTGTGGTCACAGTTGTCCAAGGATGAGCAGAAATCCCACACCATAATCCACAACCCATTTGGAAAACAGCAAAGAGGAGTCAGGACAGTCACTTGGATTCCCAAGGGAACACCAGCATGGCCAACCCTCTCCCTTAGCCACGACACAGAAGGGTGAGATCCTGTGTGTTCCAAATTCCTTTAAACAGCAAATGGCAGCTGGCTCCAAGCCCTGCTTCAGGGAAGCTGCTCCCACAATTTCCATGTTGTGTTGGGTACCAAAAGCTCATGGATGAGGTTGCAACTCTCCCCAGGGTGCACATGAAGTCCGTGTAGGACTTCACTGCACAGATCCAAACCATCCCCAGGACCTGGAGGTGGCTCCACGAATCCCTCAGGCAGAGCTGGAAGCTGAGCAAGTCTGGTCTTGCTCCTAAAACTACACCACAGGATTTAAGGCTCAAGTTTAAACCCATCACGGAGCCAGAGTGGAAAGTAAGTATTAATGCCTATGGATTTTCTAGGTAAAACTGGGAATCCTAAATATTTTCCTGCATTTTTCATCTGTTTCAGTGAGGGGTTTTCAGGGCAGGTGCTTCCAGGGCAGGTGCTTCCAGTTCAAATGAACACACCATGTAGGCTCTTACCAGGAAAACACCAGCATGCTGATGAGCTGAAGCCTTTGACTTCTTTCCCTTTTCTCCCAACCAAACCACTCTGCCAAAACCCTTTGGAAAAGCACAGGACTGTTCTTCACCACAGAACAGTGCAGGCGCTGAGCAGCTTCCAACTCTTCCCTGTGGTGCCATAGCTGGTGCAGGACGCTGCTCATGGCTTTGGCTTTGGCCCACAACAGGTGGGAAAAATCCCTCTTTACCTTTTCTCCCATGGGACAATATCCTTTGAGGAAATCCTGGCACACTTCTGCCTTCCTGGACACGTAGACGTGGCTGTAGGGGCAATTGCTGTTGCTGCAGATCCCCTTCAGGTAGTAGGAACACACCGGCATCTGCAAGAGGAGGAGAAATCCGTCAGCAATTCCCTAAACCCGTGACTCAGAATCACTGCAACCCCCAGACCTGAAATAAAAGCGTGACAAGCATAAAATAAATAGAAATCTTTTGCCAGCCACCGATCCCAGAGGTGTTTTTAGCTCTTCCATTGGTCTCCTGCAAGGTAGCTCCCTGTTATTACATGTTCCTGGTGTTTGGATACGCAGGGAGCGAAGGCACTTCCCTCAGCGTACTTCAGGATGCTGGAGAGAGGGTGAAAAGCTGGAAACTCCCATCAGGAAGAAAATTCCCTCTGGACAGTGTAGGGAAGGGATGGGGAAATGTCATGAATTCTGGGAACACCTTTTGCAAGGAATGATGCAGTGATGGAGATGGGAACAGCAGCACAAGGAACACACCCAGCCCAGCTGCAACATCCCACAGAGAATTCTCAGAGGGAATTCCAACATCTCAGAGGAAATTTTGGCCATCATAAAGGCCAAAACAGCATCCTGGGGGTGCTTCCCATTTGGCTCTTCCATGGATACAGAGCTGGCTGGAAGGGGGTTTATAAAGGCTCCAAAAGGTGGTTCCTAGAAAGGGGAGAAAAAGCACCTCGGCAAGGATTTTGGGGAGGTGCATCATTCCAAGGCATTTTCCTGGAATTCCCCAGGGCTGTGATGCCTGTCCCTGCACACTGGGGCAGGCAGGGATGCTCCAGGAGGGAATGAAATGAGGAGGAGAGCAGCTCCTGCCCTGAGCATTGGAGAAGGAGAGCAGTGGGATACATGGAGCAGATCCCTGATCCCGCGCTCCCGCGTTCCCGGCTTTCCGCAGCGCAACAGCCGACAGGGAAAACCGACGGAGCAAGGATTCTCCTCATCGTCCTCAGAGCACAAACTTCACCTTCTGCCAGCTGTTATCATTAAAAACAAATTACTAGCCTGCTGCCATATTTCAGCATCCTTAACTCACCGGCAACCGCCGGCAGCTTCCCGCTTCCCGCCCCGACGAGGCAGCTGCCACCTGGAATGCGCACTTCCCGAAGGTCCGGCTCCTCCTGCTCCAACATCCCGAATTTCCTCACTGTTTGGCGTGGTATTGATCACCCCATTCACCAGCAGCATCCTGGTCCCACCAGTTCAAGCATCCCCAAATAATATTTACAATCCTGCAATAACCACGGCCGGGACTATCCGGAAAAATCCCTTATCCCTGAAGGGCACATTAAGGGTTGAACTAAATTGCCTCGCTGGAGGCCGAGAGGAAAGAAAACAAAGGGTGCTTTAAAAGAGGAGAGTTTATTTTTAATTGTCTTTTAACTGCAGACATTAACATAAAGGACAGGGCTCTGGGGCGATCTTTGGCAGTGCTGGTGGTGTGACCGTAAACGATTCCCTTAATGTAGTTTTTGATATAGAGCCCAAATTAGCTCTAATAAAAAGGGATAATAAAGGCAGCTCTCCGACAAAAATAAACTCCTCCTCGCTGTCAAGCCCGAGCCATTATCAAGAGGAAGCAGCGCTCTCATTTCAATTAACCTTGTTTGCACCCCAGCACGTCCACACAAATAACAATAACATTAATTCAAGGCACTGGGGCGCTGCGGCCGCCTTCGACAGCTTTGACTCTCTACAAGCTCTGGAGGCAGCAGCTAAATGAACCCGAAACTCCACGTGAGCCTCCAAATTGCTCACAACTGAGTTTTGAAGCTCTATTAGGGAGAAAAATGCTGATTCTTTCCGAGTTCCTCAAGGGGAAAAGCTGTTGGAACAGCAGCGGGCGGCTTCTCGAGTCCTGGCTTCTTGCAACCTTTGCTTCCTTCAGATTTCTTGGTTTCTCCCTATTGCTGGGATGTGCCAGTGGCTCTGATCCACTGTGGAAAAACTCCCTGTGTGTCACTTCAACAGGTGCTTCTCACCAAAGGCTCTGCCTGGGTCTCCTGTGGAGCAAAATTCTTTAAACTGAGAGGCCCTGGCACAGAATACCCAGAGATGCTGTGGCTGCCTCATCCCTGGAAGTGCCCAAAGCCAGGCTGGACAGGGCTTGGAGCAACCTGGGATAGTGAAAGGTGTTCCTGCCCATGGCAGAAAAAGAAGAGCTTTCCCTCTTCCCCAGGCTCTTTCTTCCATCACCAGAGGGTGATGGAAACCACTGGAGTTTGGATCTGCAAAGCTCAGGGACAATCTGGAGCCATCCTCCATCCTGGGGACCACTCCCTGCTTGGAATAAGGGGTTTGCTGCCCTAGGATGGGGAAAAGCTCCCTGCTGCTGTGACAGTTGAATCCATGCAGTTTTCCACAGAAAACAGTGATTTTTCCCATAGAAAATAGTGATTATTCCCACTTTTCAGTGAGGAAACAGAGGCATGGGAATGCATGAAGGCTGAGAAACAGTTTTGTCCTGAAACCAAGAGCCAAACCCGGACAGCCTTTGATCCTTCACCTCCTGGACTGGATATCCCATCCCAGTGAAATCCCATCGAGCTGAGACACACAACAACCTGAACTTTCTCTGACCAGGAGGTTTTGGGATGTCCCTCTCCAATAACCACACAGTGAAATCGACGGGGCCAACGAAATCAGGAATCCCCAAACCACCATATCATCCCATGAGAAAAAAAAAACATGGATTGCATTAAAACCTCAACTCAAACAGCGAAAAGCCAATGAGGCACAATCCTTCACCTGAGGAAAAGGTGGGATTTACTCCAAAAACTCCACAAGCAAGAGGAAAACTGCTTCCTTCCTCTGCTGAGTGCCTCCACCTGCTTTTCCCAGCTCTGATAAATGAGGGAAAAGCCACCTTTGCCAAGAACCACTCAGGTTAATGGGGAGCTCCAGGACCTGGAAAGTGAAGTTGCTTCCTGCTTTAGGAAGCAGCATTCCCATGGCAATAAATCACCCTGGAACAAGCCTGAACTCCATGGAGAAGGTTGTTTCTCTTCCAGCCCTTGCTGATGACAAGGTGGCAAACAGGGAGACCTTTGAACCACCCTCAGGTTGGTTAATCCTGTGAAAAATAATTCCCCTTCCCAACGGAGCATGGCAGGAAAAACGTGCTCCAAAAGCTTTTCAGAAAAATCAGCTTTTCTGCTACTGCCTACTATGATTTTGGTTTGTTAATTAATGATTCATCTTGAGTTTAGGTGATCCTTCATTACCTCAGGATAAAGGTGAGATGGGCTGAGGTCACTGCATCCCATGGGATCCCATCCCAGGGATTCTGTCCCCAAAATGCTATTGGCAAACAG
Organism: Ammospiza caudacuta; assembly: GCF_027887145.1. Lineage (NCBI taxonomy): Eukaryota > Metazoa > Chordata > Aves > Passeriformes > Passerellidae > Ammospiza > Ammospiza caudacuta. The sequence goes on from NC_080593.1 coordinate 154,505,895, forward strand.
CTCCTTGACATGGTCACTCCTTTTTAATTCAGTTTTATTACCACAATGTCACTGTTATTATTCTCAAACTGGAGAGGTGCTGCTAAAGGTTGAGGTTTCCATCATTCTCAATTTATTCACCCAAAACAGAGCCCAGAAGTCAAATCTGGACATCCTCTTTGAGGAACCAAGTGTTTCTGTAGGGGAAACTGAGGCCACATTTCCACCAGGAATTTAAACATGTTGAGGAATATTCCTGGGTAGAGAGACCACAAATTCATTCGCATCCAACCATCACATTCTTTGGTGGATAAACCACCAACTGCAACAGCTCCTTGGGCATGTCCAATTCCCAAGTTTCATCTAGGTTTTTTGCTCTGGGACCAAGAAAGACTTCACCACCTCCTGAAATTCCATTTAATTTGGAGTTCATGGTTCTGTGGACGAATTTCAATCCTTTACCTCAGAGGTGCAGGCAGAGGGTTGCACTTTGTTCACTTGGATGACAAGAAGTAGTTGGCCTCACTAATTACAATAATTTTGGACAAACCAACAGCTAATCCACGTGCAAAGCTTCCTTCATTCCTGGCTTCTTTATTTCTGAAGTCTGATGCTGTTACGGGATGGAAAAAAAAAAAAAAAAAAATTTCCATCTATCAATCCTCATCCCCATTCCTACTCTGACATGCCACGAGCCAGGGAATGCAGCTGTCCCCATCCCTGTTTTATGTACTCATGATTAAGTGACTCTGAAGAGAAATCCATGTAAAAAACATCTGGTGCTCCGTGTCTCATTGGGAGCGACTTCCCGGATAACTTATGAGCTCCCCATGGACAAGGAACGTGCCTCAGCCACCTCAGCTTCCGTGCTGGAGTCTCCAAAGCAACATCCAAGTGGAGATCCCAGCCACTAAACACAGGCTGAGGTGCTAAATCATCACTGATAAACCCAAATTAAAAAAATCTGGATTATTTTTCCGCCTTGTGTAATAAAACCACAGAGCTCCAGACACATCAAGAAGGTGGAAAACCTTCTGATGAAGGTTTTCATCAAGAAATGAAAATGAACTCCAGAGTTGTTTTGCCATGGTTTCAACCTGATTTTGCTGATTGGCATTTTAGAATTGATTTTTATTAATTTATACCTCCAAGCTATGTTTGTTAAAACATCCTCTGACCCCAGCACAGAGGGATTTCCAGGGAAATGTGATCTTAGGGAAGTAGGGAAGGATTAGATGCAACTAAATGGACTTGATTATCTCGGAGGTCTCTTTTAGACCTCTAAGACCTCACAGGTCTTTTCTAGACCTCAGCCATAGGTTGGGGAGGCCCTGGCACAGGTTTCCCAGAGAAGCTGTGGATGCTCCATCCCCACAAAAATTCAAGGCCAGGTTGGATGGAGCTTGGAGCAACCTGGGATAGCGGAAGGTGTCCCTGCCCATGGCAGAGGGGTAGGAATGAGATGATTCTGAAGGTCCCATCCATCCCAAACTATTCCATGGCTCTCTCACGATTCAGGAGCCCGAACAGCTCAGTAAGGAAACTCCAAACTCAGTTGGAAGGACTGAGTGAGGAAAAAGCTTCCTACATCCATCCTTTTGCATATAAAGCCACATTCCCGTTGGGAAGGCACACAGACCTTGTCCTTGGACACCTTGTGGGAAAATGGACAGGTCCCATCCGTCTTCTTGCAGGTGCCACGGAGAAACCTGGAGATAAAGCAGATGGAGCAGGTTGGACACGAGGTGGGTCACAAAAACCACACAATTGCTGCCAAGCTCATTCATAAACCCATTTCACACCCTAAATTAGTACAGATCCCCCTTGCTGGAAGAGCAGCTGATGATTCCTGATAGATTTTGTTCTTCTATCACATTTGGCTGCTCATTAGTAGGTAAAGCAAGGCTTGTACCCCAAAATTCAGACCTGATGCTCCCAGAAGGAGAAAGGTCCTTCCTACACCCCTGATTATTCCAAGTTGCCAAGAAAAGCTGTGGATTCCCATCCCTGGAAGTGTTCAAGGCTAGGTTGGACTAGGTTTGGAGCTTGGACAGTGGAAAGTGTCCCTGCCTATGGCAGAGGGGTGGATTGGATGATCTTGAAGGTCCTTTCCAATCCAAATCATTCCAGGGTTCTATGATCCCATTCCAAGAGATCCTGGATGTAGCTCCAGGTGGGAGTGGCCAATGACCAGGAGGAGCAAAGACAGGCCCAGAACAGGAACCAAGATCCCAAAGCACATGAGGATGTCAAGAGTTTTCCTAGGATTGACCACTGTGAGACTAGATTAACAAAATTATAAAATTATCAGGGAAAGCCAAAGAATGGGATTAGAGATAAATGAACAAGGATGAGGAGACACAAAACTGGGAGAAATCAGTGTTGTCCTCCAATGATCCATGGAAATGAGAAAGGTTGGAGACCCAAAAGACTTCAAGGAGCACAATTCCTGAAGTAGGCAAGGAGTTATGGGAGAATGAGTGAGAAGGAGTAAAATCAGTTAAAAAACCAATAAATCACCTTCCCCTCCTCTATCGTCTCCCATTGAGCTTTGAGCAACTTCCAAGTGATTCCAGCACAGCGGCAATTTTATGGAAAAATTACTCCAGGAGTTCATCAGTGGAGTTGGCTCTTCTGCCCTTTTAAATGACTCATAATGGAGTTTAATCAACTCTTGGGCAGGTCTAATGAACTGCCAACACAGTTCAGTTCTCCTGGAATAAATCACCGACTCTCGGAGCTGCACGACGTCACAGGCTGAGGGATTCAAACCTGCTGGACTGATCCAAATGGATCTGAGGAATGCTCCTGAAGGAATAATCTGGAGTGTGGTCAGGGCAGGGGCTCAAGTCACCCAGCCCAGAAAAGACGGTTCTAAAGGGACTTGAGAGCCCCTTCCAGTGCCTAAACAGGCTCCAAGAGAGACAAAGAGGGATTTGGGACAAGGGATGGAGTGACAGGACAAGGAGAATGGCTTCCCACTGCCAGAGGGATAGATAGGACATTAGGAAGATACTTTTCCCTGTGAGGCTGGTGAGGCCCTGGAATCGAATTCCCAGAGAAACTGTGGCTGCCTCATCCTTGAAAGTGTTCCAGGCCAGGCTGGACAGGGCTTGGAGCAACCTGGGACAGTGGAAGGTGTCCCTGCCCATGTCAGGGGTTTGGAATTCAATGATCTTTGATGCCCCTTACAACCAAAACAATTCCATGATTCTCTGGCCTCTTCTTGACCTCCTCCTTCCAACCCAACAGTGCAGAACCTACACCTGACCCAGAACTCCCATTCCTGTTGTCCTACAGCTCTGTTACCAGTTTGTTTCCCATAGGAATACCCCACAAGGAAGCACCAAAGCCACCCAATGTCCCAGTTCACCACAATTCCGTGTCCATCCCTACCTGGTGCAGACGGCCACTTTCTCTGGATCGTGGATGTAGGGGCAGCTGTCGCCTCGATTGCACTTCCCGAAGCGGTTGTAGTACATACAATATTCCTTCTTTTTCTTCTTCTGCTTGGCTTGACGGATGATGGCCAAGCTCCTCTGCACAGCACGGCTGAAGGAGAAAGAGGGACAAGGTCAGGGAAAACCTCCAGCTCCAACACCACAACAACATGGAGAAGACACCTCAACAGTATCTGAAACAGAGGAGCCCATCTTTGCAGAGTGAAATATTTAGGAAGTTCATGCTCATAAGCCCTTAAATATTTTCAATTTTTGGCCGATTTTACCCCAAATCATTAAAAATCTGCAAGGTTACACCAAAGTCACCAGCAAGATTCCTTCCCACCCCCATAACTCTGATTCTCTCCTTGGATTTTATGAGCATGGAGAGGGTTTCCCACATTTTTGGGGAATATGGTGAGGAAGGAAACATCCTCTCCTTGTGCAGCACAGGATGCAAAGGCTGAATGACCTGGAGGGCTCTTCAGCACATGTCCCACCAGCTGGGCCTGATGCTATTCTTGGCCTTCAAGTGGGCACCTGCTCATGAACCTCAAAGAACGAGCACCTACATGATGGCCACAAGAACAAAAAGTACCACCAAAGAGCAGAAAAGTTCCTTTTTAACTGCCTGGTCCCACTAGAAGCTACTTAAGGAGCTCAGAAGTTGATAAGCACATGTTTTCCATGAGCTTCCAGCTGGAGAGGGAATTACCCTGCAGCTCTTGGGATGTGTGGGACCAGGTGGGAGAGGGGAAGTGTTGAGATCAAGGTGAACACAAACCATGAGGGACACATCAGATCTCTCCAAGTAGATAATTCAGTGGTAGGGCACAGTCAGATCTGGTTTGATGAGGACACAGTGCATTATCCATGAAAAACACAAGTTCAAGGAAATTATTTTCAGAGGAAATGCACATTTTTACCTCTGTAATTGCTGGTTGTCTGCAGCTCCTGGATTAAAAGGAGGTGCAAGGCCAAGTGTAAGGTCCTGGATGTGTAGTGGGTAACCCCAAGCATAAATTTGGTGGAGAATGCGTTGAAAGCAGTCCTCAGGAGGACTTGAGGGAGTTGGTGGATGAGAAGCTCCACAAAATCCAGCCATGGGAACCCACAATGTCCTGGGCTCATCCCACAGTGTGGGCAGGAGGAGATGGGGAATTTCTGCCCCTCTGCCCCACTCAGGTGAGATCTCACCTGTAGAGCTGCCTCCAGCCCTTAGGTCCAATAGCAGAGGGATGTGGAGCTGCTGGAGCAGATCCAGAGGAGGCCACAGAAATACTCCAAGGGCTGGAGCCCCTCTGCTCTGCAGCCAGGCTGGGGAGCCAGGAATGTCCATCCTGACTGTCCAGGCAGACCTTGGAGCACCTTCCAGTGCCTAAAGGGGCTCCAGGAGAGCTGGAGAGGGACTTTGGACAAGGGCTGGAGTCCCAGGAAAAGGGGGAATGGTTTCCCACTGTCAGAGGGCAGGGATAAATGGGATATTGGGAAGAAATTCTTCCCTGGGAGGATGGAGAGGGTCTGGCTGAGCTTAAAACCACCTCGAAGTAGAAGCTGCAGAAAAGCAGCAGCCAGAGCTTCACCAAATCATCCTCCAGTTCAACAGCTGCTCCTGAAGCTCCTGATTCCCTCCTGAGCCCAAAGATGGAGCACATCATTCCTGCTTCCCATGAGGAGTACAGACCTGGCAATGTATCGGCACGTTGAGGATCTGCTCAGGCTGGGTGGAAAGAGCCCAGGACTGGGTGTGGAGTGCAATCTCAGTGCTGGAGAGAGAGAAAAACATGGATCATTGCTTGGAATCAAGAAATTTTACAGGAATTCACATGGTCCTCAGTACCTTAGGCCCACAAAAATTATTGGAGGGATGGAGACCTCTTGCTATGAGGAATAGCTGGGAGATCTGAGGTTGATTGGCCTGGAAAAGAAAAGGTGCCAGGGAGAACCTGGAGCCCCCCTCCATTGCCTAAGGGGGCTCCAGGAAAGCTGGAGAGGAACTATGGACAGGAACCTGGCGTGGTAAAACAGAAGGAATGGCTTCCCACTGCCAGAGGGCAGGGAGAGATGGGGTATTGGGAAGAAATTCTTCCCTGTGAAGGTGGGGAGTCTCTGGCACAAACTGCCCAGAGAAACTATGGATGCCCCACCCCTGGAAGTGTCCAAGGCCAGGCTGGACAGGGCTTGGAGCAACATGGAATAGTGGAAGGTGTCTTTGCCCCTTGCAGAGGGTTGGAACTGGATGATCTTCAAGCTCCCTCCCAACCCAAACCATTCCATGATTCCATGATCTTATTTAACCCAAAGCACGGAGCTCCCAGGGAACCAATGGAAAAGATGCCCTTCAAGGACTTCCCACCTCTGGAGCAGCCCCAGCACAAGTGCTCCTTGCCAGCCCCAAAACACAGCAGGAATTTTTCCCCTCAGCACCCAAACGTGCCAGAACACTTCTCCAAGCAAATCCCACGCTTCCACCATCAATCCAACAAATTTCCACGCTTGTCTTGGCTGCTCCCTGCAGCTGGACAGGGAAGCCCAGCGCCCACTCCCATCCATGCACGCACGGAATCAAATCATCCTTGACTGGTGCAGGGAGGAATGGACGGGAAAGAAAGGCTGGATTTCAGTTTTCCAGGTGGGATGAGAGCGGCTCAGTCACTCACCTACCAGCCCGGGCGTGTTGGGAAGTTGAGCGAGTGGAATTTGATTGCGCGGCACCGCGAGCTGTCACTCGGCTGCCGGCGTCGGCGAAGCCCCATCTGTTCCCTCTGCACATCAAATTCCAACAACGGGGCGTCTGAGCCACCACTGAGATGGTTTTTTTTGCCTGTTTTTTTTTTTTTAATTCTTCTCATCTCAAGCGGTGGAAGCATCTTTTTTGTGCTAGAATAAACATTTACCAACTTTGGGATGCTCCGAAGACGCTACAGAAGAGTCTCCATTAAGAGCAAGGTTGACTTCCCAAACAATGTGGGGAGAAAGCCTCAAATTAAAATCCATTAGGATAGGGCTGGAGCATCCTCAGCCCTCTGGAATTCTGCATAATATTCCTTAAAGCTAGGAATATTCCTTCACCAGGAATCAGCTCCGGAGGGCAGCACACAATCCCTTTAAATATTTAATATTTGGGCATAAAAGCAGATACACAGGGATGAACAAGTTTGGAATCACAGAATCATGGAATGGTTATGGCTGGAAGGGCCATTAAAGGTCATCATGGCCAGAAAGGAGGAATCACTAAAGAGATACAGGATAAATAAAGGGGTCAACAGCCTCCTGCCAGTGGGTTGGAATTTTTATGTAGCAAAAATACATTAATGAATTTTTTTTTTGGCTTTTTTCTGCCAGTTTTCATTTGCCAGCAAGAAGCCATGCAATAACATGATGTGCATCTCCCATTCCAGGGATTAACTTGCATCCCAGAGGGAGTTTAACTACCCAAGAGGTGGTCCCATCCATGACAAAATCCATGTGAGATCCATCCTGGCAAAGCATCCTTCCAGGCAAAGCAAAGCAAACCCCCATCCACATTTTCCCACTCCCTAATTATTCATCCCATGTGAAAATCCTCCCCAAACTATTAGAAAATCACCCAAATACTTCTCCAGGAGAAGCCAAGCCAATTACAAGAAAGCTCTGTAATTAAACATTTCTCCATCCATTGGGATTTTCAGAGAAAACTCAGGCTCTGTCATGAGGGTATTTTTTGAAGCTGCTGCATCGTGGAAAAAAAGTTTAAATAAAAATAAAAGCTTTGTGTACATTCAAGTGACAAGAAGGGTGTGCAGGAGAGGGGATTGCATGTTCCCGACTTTTCAGGAGGTCCAAGGGAGCCTAAATTTGGATTTTTAGGGTGGTTGTCAACTTGGAATTCCCAACTGGTTATGACAAGAGATTTGCATTAATAAATGCACTAATAAATAAATATTCCTGGCAATGGAGGGTGTACTATTGAAATTGGGGTGAAATTGGGACATCAAAAGACACTGGAAAAAGGGATAAGGGTTAAAATCCAACATCAGGAGCCAAAATTTGCTGCAGTCTGGCCTAAATTAAACAAAAAGCTGAAACGATGCCCCCAGGGCTCGACTTTGGGAGTCTCATTTGGTCCAGACAAAACACTGGGCACATCCCAGTCCCAGATCTGTCCCATTTTTCTCCTCAATCACTTTCCAGCCAGGGAGAACATCGGGACACAGTGGTGCTGTCAGATCAGGAAAGTGACTCCCACGTCTTTGGCATTGCCAAAATCCCTCACTATGGAAATTTAAAGTGGTGCCATGGTAAATTCTTCCCATGTGTATGCTGCAGGGCAGTGGGAAAAACAGAAAGGGGGAAAAAAGCAGGCAAGTAAGAAAAGCTGCCACAGAGAGCATCAAGAGCTGCACACTGAGGGCTTTTGAAGTGATTACACCCAGCACAGCGGCGTCAGCTGGGATATTTTCCACCCTGTGCAAGGGACAGGTGGATTTCTCCCCCCCTTTCCTGATGATTCAGTCGCTTGCAGGAGCATCATCCGTAAGGAAACCCACAGCCCGTGCAAACAGGGCTGTTTCTCTTAATGCATCATCCCAGCCCGACGCTGGCGGCTCCGGTGGCTCGCGGTGAGAAGTGATTGTTGTTCCCAATCCAGCCGGGAGACTCCGCGCGTCTCTCCGGAGGGAGCGGGAGCTGTCATGTTCATTAAATGCATGATTACAGCTATGATTAATAGCGGGGCTACAGCCTAACTCCTTCTTTTTTTTTTTTTTTTTTTCCCCTGCTCCTAGGAAGGAATCCACAGCCAAGCAGTCCCGCGGTGTTTTCCGCAGCGTTTGGCTCGACGTTTGGAATTCCAGCTTTTGATGGAAAAAGGGGAAAAGGCACAATTCATCCTTGTCAAACAAAAAAAAATGTTTAAAACAAGCGGGTAGGATGCTGCACCCCTGCACCAACTATAAATTAATTAGGATCTTTTCATATCCTTAATCCTAAAACTCAGCTCAAGCAGACCCAGGTCCATCTTCAGCATCCTGGGTGGTTTTTTTTCCATAACCCCAAACACAGCTCAAAACTCAAGGTCGTTCTCCTCCAGGGAAAGGCTGGCAGAGATTTAGAGATTTCCCTTGGCAGCCCAGGAACTTCACTCAGGAGCAACACTCGGTGCTTTCCAGCATTCCCACATGGATATCAGGATGCTCCCATCCAATCCAACACTCCTGCTCAGCTCCCCGTCACCCAGAGGCTTGGGATGCAGCAAACACACCCCGAAAACAATATTCCAATTAGTCCTTTGACTTAAAAATTGGCTGCAAATATCACAGTTAATTATCACCTGTTTAATTATTTAGGAAGGACTTTATTGCTCCGAGGCACAGCTCAAGGATCAGGACCTCATCTCATGGAAAGGTCTGTTGGAGCATCTAATCTAATAATTTACTTTTTTTAAATGGTGGAAAAGCTGTAAAAAACTGAAAAAAAAAAAAAAAGGAGAAATACAGAAAAGGGAGAAATCCAGAATTAGGGTGAGCTGGGACAAAGGGATGATGGGCAAGAAGGTGAGAACACTGTTAGAATGATGAGTATTGAGCCCATTGCTTCCTATCTTCCACAATCCCAAATCAAGGATAATTTGTGGAAATCTTCCCCATGGAGGGAAAAAATCAGTAGAAAACTGAAATAGGCAGAAAAAAAGGAAGAAATTCAGAGTTGGGGTGTGGTAGGGCCAAGGGATAGGCAAGAGGGTGGGAACATGGTTAGAATGATGAGTGTTGAGTATCAAGCCCATTGCTTCCCATCTACTTCCACCATCCCAAGGCAAGAATAATTTATGGAAAAATCTTACACACAGAAGGAATCAACCAGGGGTTTGCACAAGCAATGACAGGCAGGTGGTCAGCTCTGCTGGCCAGTGCTCCAAATGGGGGATGAGCACAACAGAGTGATCCCATTTTTTGCTCACCAATCCCATGGTTTTGGAATTGTTCAGTCCCTCATCCCTTTTAAGGTCAGTCCTTTGGCTCATTGAGTACAATTCCTTGGGTTTGGGATTCCTCAATCTCTTATCCCTTTTGAGCTCAATTCCACGGCCTCTTGAATCTCAGTGCCTTGTCTTTGGGATTACTCAATTCCTTATATCCTTGGTCCCTTTCAAGCTCAATCCCTGAGTTTTGGGATTCCTCAATCCCTTGGCTCCTTCCCCCTCAATTCCATGATTTTGCGATTGCTCAATCCTTTTATCCCTCAGGTGTCAGCATCACCACACAACCTCTCCTCAGCCTGTTCCCACACGACCTGGAAAAGGCTTCCTTAAACCACACTGGCTCCTTTAATAGTTTCCATTATCACCCCACCTCTCCCACCGCAGCCTCCTTCGGAAAGAGTCGAGCGATTCATTTTCCGAGTCTCTCCTTGGCTTTATTGCTGAACCGAAAGTTTTGAGGCTGCACTTGGGGAAATTTATTTCTTTAATTATTATTCATTTAAGTGGGTTCCGCGGATTTCGAGGATCAGCATTCGCAGCTGCTGGGGGTCATTTATTTCCCTCACTGGACAGCACAAGTCCTCATTCCAGAGAAGACAACGGAAAAAGAAGGGATGAGCTACCTCTAAACAAGCAGAGATTTTCCTGTTTTCCTGCCTGACTGTCCCTGCATCCCATGAATGTCCCAGAGTCAGGTGGTCACAAGTGTTTTATTAACAAAGCAACTTCAATTAATGACTCAGCTTCAATTAATTAAGCAGCCCTGGGTTGGATGTTGGATGTTGTATGAGCAGATGTGGGCCAGGAGCAGGATCTGATCCCTGCAATTCCAGAGTTGAGGAATTGAGTTCATAAAGTGAAAGGGATTGAGCAATCCCAAAGCCAAGGCATTGAGACTGAAGGGGCCAAAGGATTGAGCTCCAGAGGGATAAAAGAATTGAACAATCCCAAAATCACGGGATTGTGAGTGAAGAGGTCAAAGGGATTGAACAATCCCCAAACCAAGGGACAGAGCTCAAAAGGGGCAAGGGATTGAACAATCCCAAAATTAAGGGATTGAGATAAAAGGGGTCAAGAGATCCCACAATCCCAAAGACAAGGCAGTGAGACTGAGGGGGCCATGAAGCTGATGTGAAAAAGGGCAAAGGATTGAGGAATCCCAAAAACAAGGGATTGAGTTTAAAAAACTTGAGGGACTGAGCTCAAAGACACAAAACAATTCCACAAACAAGGGCATGAGATTGAAGGGGCCAAGGGATCCCCTAATCCCAAAAACAAGGGATTGAGTTAAAAGAAAATGAGGGACTGAGTTCAAAGACACAGAACAATTCCACAAACAAGGGATTGAAGGGGCCAAGGGATCCCTCAATCCCAAGACAAGGAAGGCATTGAGAATGAAGGTGTAAAGGAATTGAACTCAAAAAGGGTAAGGGATTGAAGCAGCCCAAAACCATGGGACTGAGATTGAAAGGATTCCCCAATCCCAAAGAAAAAGCCTTGAGATTGAAGGGGTCATGAAACTGAGCTCAAAAGGGGCCAAGGGATTGAGCAACCAAGAACTAATCTGAAAAGAGGAAAGAATTGAGGAATCCCAAAGGCAAAGGATTGGGTAAAAAGGGGCCATGGGATTGAGATAAAAAGGGAGCAAGGGAACCCATAATCCCAAAGAAAAAGCACTGAGATTGAGGGAGCCAGGGAACTGAGGTCAGAAGAGGTAAGGGACTGAGCAATCCCAAAGCCAAGGGAATGACTTCCAAAGAGGACAAGGGATTTAATTCAAGATGGGTAAGGGACAGGACAATCTCAAAACCAAGAAATTGAGATTGAAGTGTCCGAGGGATAAAGCAATCCCAAAACAAGAGACTGATCCTGGAGAAGTCAAGGAATTGAGATCAAAAAGAGGCAAGAGACTGAGCAATCCCAAACCCAAGGAATTCACCTCAAAGGGAGTGAGCACAAAGGGATCCTGGTACCAGCAACACCAAAACCAGTGGAAATCTGAGGATAGCAACGTTCCAAATTTCCCTGCTCCCACACCTCAGTGCATTGGGCTGGTCTCTCCTCCACCAAAGTCTTCCTTACACGTCCAGTATGATCCCAACACACTCAAGGTGTGTTGAAGACAGAAGACAGGGTCATGATGGACAAACAAGAAGCTTGTGATGTTTCCATGGACATGGGGAAAAGACAAAGCCCAGCACACCAGAGCAAATCCTCCCTAATGCCTCTTAAAATTAAAAGCAGAGACAGATGATGGGTGGTGGAAACATTCCTGAATCCCTCTTTTCCTTTTGTAAAAAGGAGTGGCTCAGAGGAAGGAGCATCATTCCCACAAGTACTGGGCCAACAGCAGCACTGAGCATTTCATCATCCTTGAAAAAGTTGGAAGCATGTTTCCATGATATTCAGCACTTCCAAAATTAGATGGTAAACAGGGAGGCCAGAGAGCACTTTCTTTCAGCTCTGTGGAGTGTGGAGTTCTCCCACTGCAGCCCAAATTGTGTTCAGGAGCATCCATCACCTGTCCCCAGCCTGATGCAGTAGAGGAAGGAGTCCAGAGATGCTCCAAAGAATGGAGCCAGGCTGGGAGAGCTGGGAATGTCCAGCTTGGAGCAGAGAAGGCTCTGGAGAGAACTTAGAGCCCCTTCCAGTGCCTGAAGAGGCTCCAGGAGAGCTGGAGAGGGATTTAGGACAAGGGATGGAGGGACAGGACACAGGGAATAGCTTCCCACTGCCAGAGGGCAGAATTAGATGGGATATTGGGAAGAAATCCTCCCCTGTGAGGGTGATGAGGCCCTGGCACAGGTTGCCCAGAGAAGCTGTGGTTGTCTCATTCCTGGAAGTGTCCAAGGCCAGGTTGTGTGGGGCTTGGATCAGCCCGGGATAGTGGAAGGTGCCCCTGCACCTCCACTCTTGGAATGAGATGGTCTTTAAGCTCCTTTCCAACCCAAACTATTCCATGATTCCATGACCTTCCATCTCCCCAGCTGATCCCCTTTGCAGCAGAGAGGGGAAACTGAGGCAGGAGGGGATGTTACACACCAGGATGGAGACAGGAAGTGCATCCAGATGCAGGGAAAATCCCCCCCCAGTTTTGGAAGGTCTGAACTCAATCATGTTTTAATTAATAATTTGTTTCTCTGGGATCAGAGCCACCATCGTAATGTGTGGGAGATGCCTCAGCTCAAGAGGACTTTAAACTCCTCTTAAGCCTCCACTTTTGGGAGCCCAGCAATCCTGGGTATCTCTAAGGCTCTGGAATCTATGGTCATGAAGACAATTCGAAAACCCCAAAAAATAAAATCACATTGTTCAAGGGGCCGACTGTCACCTCTGGAGTCCCGAAAGCCACCAGCCTTCCTCCAACCAAGAGCTAAAACCTCAGCATGAAGAAATCATGCAAGTGATGATTTGCCCATGGAACAATAGCCTGGACACTTGGAAAACCCTGCTGGAGCCAGCCCCAGCTCACGGAGTGCAATTCCTCTCTCGGCAGCAGCGGCGGCTCGTGCAGAGATTGGGGTCAGGGCTGGTTTCCGGACAATGTCAAACCTTAATTTGCTTTCTGCTACTTTCAATCTTGTATTTCCCCTTCTGTATTTCTTTGTGACACTCTACATCGCCCAGGACCTTTTGCTTCTCCCCCTGATTTCATGGAAATTTCTCAAGAGTCTGGAAAATGCCTTAGCAGCTGGAGAAAGAAATGAAGGAAAAGTTCCTTGTGAGAGGAGAAACCCAGTTATTCTGGTTGTTTAATTAATTGCCACATAGCCAATGCTTTCCATAACATCCCACTGCTGATTTTCAAGACTTCTGCAAAGTGAAAAAATACATGGGTGCTGAAATACCAGTCATCCCAAAGGGAAAGAGCCCTTCCATGTGTGATTCCACATCTTCGTCTTCCACAGGGATGAGCAGAGAGTGTTTAAGCTCTGGGTTTTCTTCTCCATCCTTGCCTGAGCAATTAATTATGCCACATGCAAGATCCCTATCTAGCTGGAAAGGCAAAAAAAAAAAAAAATTTCTGTATTATATTTGCAGTTTTCCAGAGACAAGTGTGGAAGGTGCAGAAATCCTTTGGGAGCAGAGCCACACGTGGGATGAGAGCAAAGTTCTCAGCAGCTGCACAGGCCGTGGTGAGGCTGTGATTGATCCAGGGAGTTTTTTAATGTTCAAACCACCTCCAAAAATTTTTCCTGGGATTGGAGTGACACTTTCCTTGTCCCCAAGCCATGTGCCCTCCTCACCTCTCCAGCACCAACAAAGCCAATTCCAGAAAAGCTATGGAAAATTGCTCCTGGAAGACCCAGGATTGATCCCAATACAGCACAAGGATGCAGGAAGTGCATCCCCAGGATCAAATCTTAACTCACCACCAGCATCCATCAATAAATCACTTGGGAATGCTATGATGGTGTGGATGGATCAGCCCCAGTGCCCGGCATCAGATTTTGTACAGTAGAGATAAAAAACCCCAACCCTATAAATCCAGGGAAAGAGCAGAATTATAACCCACTGGAAGTAAACTCCAAGCTATTAAACTGTCAGGAGCATTTCCCACCTCTCCCCTATTCCAAACACACAGTGCCTGGCACTGAAAGGGAAAGGAAAAACCGTTTTTTTCCATCTTTTAAATAAACTTTGTCAAGTGTTGAAAACACAGAGCGTTGAGCAAACGTTCGCAGCCGATGAGAACACACAAATCTTCCGCCCTGCCAGGCCCAGTTATCCTAAGGCAAGAGGAATCTGTGGAATCCATCCTTGGGAAGGAGGATGAATTGTGGGGAGAGATGAAAGATGACATGAAAATACTGATTCACAGCAGTTCCTCAGGTTTTGTGGTTACAAAGCCAATGTGATATGTGGAAGGGGAAAGGGGCAACAGCAAAATAAGGAACATCTTCAAAATAATTAGATAGGAATATATTTTATAAGAGAATAACCTTAGGAGGGATCTTCCCTCCCTAAGTGGGACTAATTAAACCCAATTTTCTGAATGAGACCTCACTAGAAGACGTGGTTTCAGTGAGAAAGGAAAAATGGGGGCATCACATCTCTTCCATGCCCTGTCACCCCAAATCCCCTCAGGTACTCCCCACAAGCAATTCCAAGGCCTGAATCTGCAGAAATCCTCCCATGATACCTTTGGATTCATCTCTCTTTCAGAAATTTGCCTCTAAGTTGGTGTTTCTCTGTTTGGTCCCAATCCAGTGATGAATATTCAAGGACAGGCTGAATCTATCAGCCTTTGCTGAGTTGCCCAAATGAGACTTTGCTCATTTGTCTATTTCCAGACAAATTTAGAGACTTCCTTTCACTTGGAAAAATAAAAAAATTCACCTTCTTGCTGGGAGGCAGGACCTTTTCCACCCATGTCCTCCCCAAGAAGAAGTTCATTAAGCCTGTTCTTTAAAAAAAATCTTTAAAATAATGGCGATTTTAGAGCCAAATGAGTCCAGCATTTCATCATCCTTGCCCTTGGAAAGCTCTCCCACCAGTTTAAGCCCCTTGGTTTTTGGCTGCTCCACCTGGCCATGGAGAGATATCCTTCCTTTGCTTGGAATCTTCAGATCATCCACTTTTCCAGTCCTTCCAGCCATCACTTCTCCCCAGGACTCTTCCTAGTGGTCCAACTCTGTCCTAAAATCCATTCAACATCCCTGTCCATGTCCTGGGTTTCACCCCTTTTCTTCCACTCCTGCAGGATATTTTCTGTCTTCAGTGACATCTTCAATGTCCAGAGATGGTGCTTAAGGCAGAATCACCCTCGAACTGGTTTTGTGCAGCCAATTATCCTGATCCAGTACCAGTAGCAAAGCTCTTGGAAAAAATCCAATTTTTTTTCCTACAAACCTCTGACTGTTTTATGGTCACTTTTTCTGAGTCTCCAAACTCTGATCCACCTTCCCCAGTTTAACTATTCCCAAAAATTCTCGAAAAACCAGTTAGGGAGCAAAACTATTTGCTCCCTAATTTGAGACCAAGACATTTTAAAAATACCTTAAGCACAGTTAAAATCTGCTCTTTTTTAAGAGTCAGACTTGGGATGTCAAACACAGGAGAAGCTGAAACACAAATTTAATCAAAGCCATGATGTAAAACTGGGAATTCATCACAATGGGGGGCATCATTCCACCGTTATCTGCGGAATGATCTTCCCAAATTTTAGGTCAGTACTGAATGCAATTTGATAAGCATCTCAAGCACATTTAACCTTGTGGTGCTCTTTGAAGTTATCCAAGATTTTGCCCATTAAACCAAGTTTAATGGCACATCTCCACAAGCTTGAATTAAGTCTGACTTAAGAAAACCTCAATTCTCCTAAACTTTTAATTTCTCCAAAATTATTTCCCCTTCAGAGCTACTATAAAGCAAAAACAGCACTTGGCACCATGGGATGTCCACCACCTTCACATCTGGAATTCTATAAGGCTGGAGGATGAGTCTCAACACACAGGCTGGGAAGAAACAACTAAAAACTGAACTGAATGGATTTTGGACATGAACTGGGACAAATTCCTGCTCACCTGCTCTGATGGGAGTTCTGGTGCCCAGGTCCCTGGCCCGGACAGGGCTGCTGGAGGTTTTGGAGAGTTTGTTGGCCGACACCCGGTACATGACACCGCCGATGCAGCGGAAGCCTTTGCTCCTCCAGTGCTGTTGGATGAGCTGGGATTTGCCACCTAGGAGTGAGGGTCGGGTCTGGTTTAACAATGGGGATCTGCAGGAAAAATAAAGTTAAGGTTAGCCCAAATTTGGGATACTGTCACAAAGAGGTGTTGCTTCATGAGCAAACCATGAGATCAGAGACTCATGGAATGGTTTGTGTTCAAAGGAACCTTCAAGATCGTCTCATTCCAACCCCATTTCCAAGGGCAGGACAGCTCCCACTAGAATGGAGGAGATGTATGGAAGAAGCAGGGATGTTCCTACTCTTGACAGAAGAAAAGCTCTGATTCCTCATTACTGACACCACAAAAATTACCTTCAAGGACTCTCCCCCAACTTCTCCCACCCTTGCCCCAGCAGAAACAAGGAAATGTGGATGCAATCCCATGAGAGAATCAGCAAGGTGGGACCTTCACTGAGCTTAGCCAAGTTTTATGGAGCTCTACAAGCTTTGACATCCCTGGAAGTGCATCAAAGCCAGGTGGAATGGGACATTGAACAACCTGATCCAGTGGGTGGCAACCCTGTCCATGGCAGGGGTTTGGAAGTAGATGGTCTTTAAGGTCCTTTCCAACCGAAACATTCCATGAGTCTGTATCTTTGCTATCATTATTCCTGTTACGAATCAGATACCACAACTTTAGTATTTTTATTCTGCCCCCAAATCTGGCTCTTGGAAGGATTTTCCTCAATCCCTGCATGGGACAAATCACCCAAAAGCATTTCTATCCCCCACCAGTCACCTGGAGCTGATGCTGGACCTCAGCAGGGTCCAGTGGGCAGGGCTGGGGACCTGCTCCCACCTCCTCAACTCTCCCTAAATTCAAAAATCCGGTATTGAGACAGTGGGATGGAAATGGATTGGGAATTGTGATCCAGTTACTGTTGCCCATAATGTTATTCTGAAGGACCCAGTAAGTTCTAAAGTGACACCTGAGGGATAAATATCACAGAATCCCAAAATCTTTCAGGTCTGAAAAGACCTCCAAGGCTATGAAGTCCAATCTGTGAGTGATCACCACTTTGTCAATTAGACCAGAGCACTGAGTGTCACATCCAGGCATTCCTTGAGCACCTCCAGGGATGGGGACTCCATTCCATCTCGCTGGACAGCTCATCCCAATGTTTAACAACCCTTTCCATGAAAAAATTCCTTCTCATATCCAACCTGAACCTCCCCTGGCACAGCTTGAGGCCATTTCCTCTCATCCTGTTGCTGGTTGACAGGGAAAAGAGGCCAACCCCCATCTTGTCACATGTCCCAAAGAGGTTCGTCTGTCACCAAAATCTTGTTTGCTCCATGACCTGATACTTCCTGCACCACCCCATCTCCCTCCCGACCCACAACGCAGCCTCCCAGCTCATTCCTATCCATCCCCCATTATCCAAACAGAGCCACTGCAGCCAAATCAAATCTCCTCCAATATCAGTCGCCTTCCTCATTTAGCGCTAATCCAAACAGTAATTTGTTTATGCAAATTAGAGCTCTAATTTTGTATTAGCCCAAACTATGCTCATAATGCTATTAGCAGAACGTATATAAACCGCGCATTACCGGAGAATATCCGTAAATTAAGATCCCGCTATCCTATCAGCGGAATGCAAACCCCAATGAGCATTTCCTTTAAATGAACATGTGCTCCAAAGAAAAAGAGAGCTGGAAAATGGAATAGTTACATTTCCTAATGCTGAGCGTGACAGCCTATTCATTCCGGAGGGCTGTTGCCACTGGCTACCGAGCTCGGAAAATTTGCTGCCTGGTTTTTGTGGGAAGGGGATGGGAATTGGATAAATTCCTCGTTTTAGTTCCCCCAGGGTTTCCTCCTGACGGAATTGCTCCAGAGAAGAGCATCAAGTCTTAGTGACTTGCAAAGGAGTCACGGCGGTGGTGTTGTTGGGTGAAGGAGGTGATGGCATGAGGGACACTTGGGTCACTCATGGATCACCCAGCACATTCCAGAAAACTCCAGCAAGGCCAAGGATGCATCCAGCAGTGGCTGCAGGACCTGAAGAAAGGTCTTGTGGCCGTATCAGGGGCAATCAAAATAATATCAAATATCAAACAGTCGGGAGGGTGACAGAGATGATTCTCACCCTCTACTCTGCTTTTCTGAGATCCCATCTGGAGTTTTGTGTCCAGATCTGGGGTGCCAGCAGAAGAAGGATGTGGATCTGTTGGAGCAGATCCAGAGGAAGCCATGCAGATGTTCCAAGGGCTGGAGGCCCTTGGCTGGGAGAGCTGGGGGTGTTCAACCTGGAGAAGGGAAGGATCCAGGGAGAACTCGCCATGCCTAAAGGGACTCCAGGAGAGCTGGAGACTGTGGAAAAGAGATGGAGTGACAGGACACAGGGAATGGCTTCCCACTGCCAGAGGGCAGAATTAGGTAAGATACTGGGAAAGAATTCTTCCCAGGGAGGGTGGTGAGGCGCTGGGATGGAGTTCCCAGAGAAGCTCCAGCTGCCCCATCCCTGGAAGTGTCCAAGGCCAAGTTGGACAGGGCTTGGAGCCCTGGAATACTGGAAGGCGTCCTTTCCCATGGCTTCCATGGAACTGGATGACCTTTAACCTTCCAATCTATCCCATTCCAGGACTCTAATGAAGGTATTGCAAAACACCACCATGGTTGTGACAAGGCCCATCTTAGCTCCACCCATCTCCTCTTCCTCCCAGAGACACATTCCTGGAAGGACCCCAGGATGCTCCATTCCTCCATTCACAGGGGCCATAGTGCCAGTGGATTTGGGACTCCTTTTTCCCCCCTGAATCAGTCCCTTTAAGGACTTCTGTAATTCCATATATATTCCCTATGGGTAATACATAGAGATATCCACACACATCTATTTCCATATAGACACACACATAATTGAATATATATACCCCGAGTGTATGTATTGAAATACAAGATCTATATATTATATAGAATAACAAATATTGATACTTTCATACATAAATCTATATATTATCACCTGTATTCTCGGGGCCTCCTATATCCATCAATTATCTCTAGATACTATTGAATATGTGCACTGAATGCATATATTGAATTATATATGTTCAATAACATCTAGAAATGTTCAATATATATATTTATTAATTCTTAGAGATAATGTATGTGAGGCCAGATACTATTTTTATTCTTAGCACTTTATATTATTCATATATTATTGAATATATAGCATATATATTGAATTACATATATTCACTAATATATAGGTAATACATACAATATATAGATATTGTTTTCTATATATTATACATTACATATTTTCCTTAACTCTAGTAGAGGGGAGGGAAGAAGTCAGGGGTTCATCCAACATTCCCCACTCTGGTTTGTAGGGAAAGGCTGGGATGTGGCACAGCTGTGCAAGCAATCAGGGCATGTATATACAGATATACAGATCTATAGATCTATAGACATACAGATACACTATAGATATATATAAACTACATGCAGACGTATATACATAAAGGATAATCATATTTAAATAGATACTATATGTATTTAAATATATATTGTATCTATATAATTATATCTATATATTATGTGTAGATATATTCATATATATGAAATGATTCTATATCTATAGAGATACATTCAATATCTATTGAATATAAATTTACATGTATGCCCTAATACATTATATTATCACATAGACACACATAAATGAGGTAATACATTAAAATAAATATTTTTTGCCTGTAATGTCAATAAAACCCAACCCACCCCAAACCCTGCACAGCCACAGGGGCTGCTCACACTACCTAAGCCTGACTCACTGGTTTAAGCACCAGTTTAACACCCAGTTGGTTGAATCCCTCAAATGCTCAGGATATTTATTTTCCTGCCTTCCTGCTCTCAGATTACCAAAGTGGTCACACACCTCTCTCTTCTTTAGAATTCCTTAGGGATGGCCAAGCTCCAAACTGAGGGAGCCTCCAAATGCAGACACAGTATCAGAACATCCCCACTGAGGCAGGAAGTTGGAAGAGAATGATTTTTAACGTTCCTTCCAATCCATTCCTTGAATCTATGATTTTTTCAAGGATTTTGACAAACAACATCAAAACTCATCTCATTCCCCAAAGGGAGTGGGGCTGAACCTCTTCTAATTTGAACTTGTTGTATTTTTGAGGAGACAAGTGACCTCTGGGTGGTCTCCAAGCTAAGCTTCTGCAGAACATCTGCTCAGGCTGCCAAAGCCCAAGGGTCACCAGACTGGAGCCACGGAATCATCACAGAATGATCTGGGTTGAAAGGCATCTTCAAAATCACCAAGTTCCAATTCCCCCCCATGGGCAGGGCCACCTTCCAGTAAAACAGCTCACTACAAACCCTATTCAACCTGGCCTTGAACACTTCCAGGGACAGGGAGTCCCAACCAGGAGCTCAGTTTGAGCTCACTGGAGGCTCAGCTACCTCCATTTCCACCTTCTGGGCAGTGCAAATGTCCAAGCAGTGATGTCCCCTCATCCTTTTATATATATAAAGTAATAGTTATTAGAATATTTACTATATTTATTATTTATTATATTAGGCAAGATATTTATTATATTATAGGAGCCTTAAGAGTTTTAAAATTTAAGGGAAATTATGCTTTATATGGAAAAACTGCGTCCACACAGAAGAGTGGGGAGGGAACTCAACTTCCCAAACTTCACTTGCAGGAACCCTTTATTTCCCTCTGAATCCAAGGTGTTGCTCCCAAATGCTTGTGTGGCCCCAACACAGCCACCAGTGTGTGTGTCCCCCTCCCTCTTACTGACATCCAAGCTGGTGGTGGCAGGGAAAAGCCACCGGCGAGGGCACGGAGCCGAACGCCCATCGCTTTTTATCGGCGGCGGGATCCCAGCTCTCCCTGGAATTGTTACCCTAATGGAAAGGACGGCCTTTGGAAATGAACTGTATTGACAAAAGAGGATAAAATTAACGAGATAATAGCTGGGCCAAGGACCTGAAGAATACACTGGGCCCCTCGACACGAGGGCCTTGTAATTCCCTTTCTGCCGCGCATCCCGCGGATCTAAAGAGTCCTCCCGTCCGTCCACAAGGCCCCGCTCCGGCAGGAAATTTCATTAACGCTGGAAAATAGGAAAGGTATTAAGCGTGGATAATGAAGGCTAGAGTGTGAACAGTGCCTTAAGATAGTCTTCTTTCTAGCCTTTGTAATGGGAGGCATGAACTTTCCCTTCAAATCCATTTCTAATCCATTTGAAATACTACAGCAAATTATCTCCCCTTCAGCCCAAGAGCGGCCGGCCAATTTACTCCGAATAGAAGTGACAATGCTCCGGAATTTATCGCCATAACCTTGACTACACAAGGTTGAGGGTTGTCTTTCCCCCACCCCCAGGGTGGACAGCGGAAGAAAAATTTTTAATGAAGAGGGGGTGGAGGAACGACATAAAAATGTTTAAAAACAGCAGCGTAGCTGGCACAGGTTCAACGTCAACTATGGGGAAATCAGAGCCTGATGCTAAAAATGTTACAAAGGTAGGTGCTAGAGTGATAAAACTCTTAATGCCAGGTTGGATGGGGCTTGGAGCAACCTGGGCTAGTGGAAGGTGTCCCTGTCCATGGTAGGAGTTTGGACAAAATGATCTCTTGGGTCACTTCCAACCCAAAACATTCCATGATTCTGTAGGATGAGGTTCAGGCTTTTCCAGTGCATCTCTCGAAGCAGCAGAAACTTTGCCTCACTTAGAACATTTCATGCTGTCTGCTTAGTAGGTGCTTGTGTTGACCAAGGCTGATTTCCTAGGATCAAACATCACCCTGCTGTGTCCTTCAGAGAATTCCAGAGGCATTTCAGTGGGAAAAGTTCTCCAAGATCATCTAGCCCAACCATTCCTCCAACACAGCCAAGGCCATTGCTACACCACATTCCAAAGTGTCACATCCAGACAGACGTTAAATTCCTACAGGAATGGGGATTCCACCACTGCCTTGGGCAGCCTGCCCAACCTTTCCAAGAAAAAAGCTTTCCAATATCCAAACTAAACCTCTCCTGGCATAACCTGAGGCTGTTTCCTCTTTTCTTGTCTCTTGTTCCCTGGGAACACATCCTGAACCCCACCTGCATCCACCATCCTGGTCAGGGAGTTGTGGAGAGCCAGAGGGTCCCCCCTGAGCCTCCTTTTCTCCAGGCTGAGCCCCTTTCCCAGCTCCCTCAGCAGTTCCTGGTGCTCCTGACACATCCCCAGCTCCATTCCCTTCTCACAATGGAGCTCCAAACCTGCTCAGAATGGAGTAAAACCACCAAAACTTCAGCCAGGAGCCAGCTGGGAAAATACATTCCCTCTTCAGAGAATCTATATTTAACATTATAATTCTATATATTAATCTAAATAAAAAGGAAAAAAAATGGGAGATTTCCAAGCCAACATGAAAAACAAGGTTAAAAGCAAGGACAAGTCGCTCCAACCTGCTCACATTTAACACCCCATCGCCTCATCAACACAAGACCACGTGTTGATAACAAAATCCAAAAGCATCACCCAAATCCCCGCAAAAACTCCCCTATACTTGAAATGTAACATTTTTAGAGTATTTGACGTCTCTAAGTTAAACACAACCCCACGAGCAGAGCAGGAACATCCCAGCGGCATTTCCAGCCGGCTGAAACGGAGAGGATTTCCTGGCACTGGCGGCGATACAAGTGGCTCTTAAAGAATGGTTTTCTTTTACTACTGGATTTCTTCTTTGGGCTTAGCTTATATATATATATATATATTTTTTTTTTTTTTTTTGAAAGTAATCCTTACATAGTCAGAAATCACATTTGCATGCTGGCATTTGAATCCCGAGGAAAAAGAGGATCATCACGGGGGCAATGGTTATGGGAAGCAACAGGGAGAGAGGTGAGGAAGGAGGGAGCTCGACTGCCACAAGCCTGGGAGGTGACAATGGAAAATCCTCATTCAGGAAGAAAAGAAAATCCCAAAAATCCCAAAAATCCCATTTTCCTCAGTCATTCATCATTTCTCAGCAAACAACACAGGATTTAGGGCTAGAAGTGTTCCTCAAACACACCAGGAATGCTCCAAGATGCCCCTCGAAAGATTCTCCATCCTTATCCTCACCCATCAGATCTCTGAAGACCCCAAATCTACAGCTAAAAGCAAGTAATTCCACTAAAATGTTTGATTTATGGGATTTTTATCAGCATTGATGCTTTCTCCTTAAAATAATAAAGGTCAAACCTCAAATAAATACTTTCTACATTAAGATTTAATTTATTTGAAGAACCTGATTGGGATAATTCAAATCATTCAGTCCACTGTTGATAATATTTGATGTTGAAAAAGTGATTGGAAATTAAAAATAGAAAGGGCTATGTCTTTTCCCCACATACATCCATAAATACAGAGGATCCATTAGTTTTAAATACACAGTGACGGGCAAAAACGCATTAATTTACCCATAAACAATTCCCTCCTTTCAATAATTACTTCTAATTATGAAACAAACACTTAAAAAAAACACCCCTATTTTAATTTGGTTCAATTGAATCTGAATTTCCATTCAAATGCAGCTTAATGTTAATCTCAAGGAAAAAAAAAATAATAATCCAACCCAGATCTCATTTAGCATTTTCAAAACCTGGGAAAAATTATGAATTTCAATGAGCACCTATTAAGCTCCCTAATTACCTAAATAAAGACGTACCTTCCCAATAAATCCCCCTGACCTGGAAATGAAAATAGTTGCAAATAAATTTAATGGTTATCAACCAATGAGAACAGAGATTCCTCCACAAAAAAAACCCAAAAAATTAGAAACATGTCATTACACCTGCAATGAAGTGTTGTGGAGGAGATTTGCATGGTTTTCCCCAGTTTCCATATCCCATAGCAGGATGTCTCTTGCCAATCCTTACATAGACTGGATAACTTTTCAAATAATTCCACTTGGAAAAACCCAGGTATGAACAAAATATCCTGCCTCATCTCCTTGCAGTGACGTCTCAAAGGGCTGCAAAATTCACAGGCAACTTTGAGCTAAACTGAGAGGGAACATTCCACAGAATCATGGGATGGTTTGGGTGGGAAGGAACCTTCAAGATCATCCAGTCCAGCCCCTTGACATGGGCAGGACACCTTCCACTATCCCAGGTTGTTTCGAGACCCATCCAACCTGGCCTTGGACACTTCCAAGGATAGGACAGCCACAGCTTCTCTGGGAATTCCATTCCAGCTCCTCCTCACTCTCACAGGAAATAATTTCTTCCCAATATTCCATCTAACCATGACCTCTGGCAGTGGGAAACCATTCCCTGTGTCCTGTCCCTCCATTCCTTGTCCCAAGTCCCTCTCCAGGTCTCCTGGAGCCCCTTCAGGCACTGGATGGGGCTCTGAGATGTCCCTGGAGACTTCTCCAGGCTGGACATTCCCAGCTCTCCCAGCGTGGCTGCAGAGCAGAGGGGCTCCAGCCCTTGGAGCATCTCCATGGCCTCCTCTGGATTTCCTTCAGCAGCTCCACATCCCTTTGCTGTTAGACCCCAGAGCTGAGGCAGCTCTGCAGGTGGGATCTCACCTGAGCAGGGTGGAGGGGCTGAAATTCCTCCTCTCCTGCTGCCTACGCTGTGGGATGAGCCAGGACACAGGGAATTTTAGGGTTCCAGCATATGTGGAGGAGGCGCATTCATTTTTTCACCAACCAGCGCCCTCAAATCCTTCTCAGGGCTGCTCTCAATCCATTCCCCATCCAGCCTTGGGATTGTCTCATCCACTTGCAGGACCTTGGCCATGGCCTCCCCGAGGTTTGTACTGGCCCAGCCTCTAACAGTCCCTCTGGATGCCATCTCTTCCCTCAAGTGTCATTATTCCCTCCCACTGGATTTATTGCCATTTCCCTCTGGAAGCCATTCAGCCCCACACTGCCATACCTTTTCATCTCTCCACTGTGTCCATGAAAAGCCAAAGCTACACACGGCACTTGGCAGCTCCTGCAGGGCTCATGATCCCACTTCAAGCGAGAGAAAGCCCTGAAATCCTGCCAAAACCTTCCAAAAAACACACAAGATCCAGTAACACCTCAAGGAGCTCAGAGCAGGGGGAGAGGAGAGATCTTTTCCCTGCCCCTGTTTCCTAAATCCCTACTATTGTCTGCAACCCAATTAATTCCTGCGGGAGATGGAGAGCTTGGATACAAAGCCAGCTCTTTGTGACAAGCACGAAAAACAGGGAAAGAATTTGCCTTGTGACCAGCTGTGCTGAAGGACTGGTGTGGCCAGGTAAAGAGGGCAGGGATGGAACTGTCCTGGGAGAGCTGGGAATGTCCAGCCTGGGGAAGAAAAGGCTCCAGGGAGACCTCAGAGCCTCTTCCAGTGCCTAAAGGGGCTCCAAGAAAGCTGGAGAGGGACTTTGGACAAGGGATGGAATGACAGGGAATGACTTCCCACCACCAGAGGGCAAGGAAAGATGGGATATTGGGATGAAATTCTTGGCTTTGAGGGTGGGGAGGCCCTGGCACAGGTTGTCCAGACAAGCTGTGGCTGGCCCATCCCTGGAGAGTTCAAGGCCAGTTTGGATGGGTTTTGGAGCAACTTGGGATGGAGGAAGGTGTCTCTGCCCATGGCAGGGGGTTGGGACCTTCAAGATGCCTTCCAAACCAAACAATTCTTTAAGTCTGTACCAGGGACTCACCGCCCTCACAGGAATGAACTTTTCCCCAGTATCCTATCCAATCCTGCCTTCCTTCCTCCACCACAGCCCTGTTCCAGTGCTTGACAACCCTTTCCATGAAGAAATTCTCCCTGATATCCAATCTAAACCTCCCTTGGCACAACTTCAGGTCATTTCCTCTTGTCCTCCCCACTCCCTGACAGCCCAACTCCAAACCACCTCCTTGGTTTCCCTCCAGCCCTGGGCCTGATCCCACCCACAGCAAGCCATGGGAGGATCCTCGGAAACAATTCCAACTTCTCCAGCAAAGTTTGCGCTGTGAAAACAACTCCCTGGAGATGAGACAAAAGCCCCCTCTGGAGAAGACAATTTCCCAACATAAAGCTGTTTTCAAGGTAGGTCAAGTCTCAGCCCAAAACCCCCCTGCCAAGGTCCCGTTAAACCGCTTAGGCTGAGCCTGAGAATGGAAATGCTGACGGTCCCTAATACTCGGCTTTCCATCCCGCTGCTCTAATGCTGGCAGCGGATCAGTGATTACACCGGGAAGACCGGGAACTATTGTCCCGTTAATTAGATTCCTTTTACCCCCATTAGCTCAGGCGATTGGACAAAGTTCATTAGGGTTTAACTCTGATTAGCTGAAATGGAGCTCGTGGCGCTCCACGCAGGTGTTGCCGGATTCAGTGGTTCTGCTTGGGAAGCCCCAGGACGTGTGTCCACGTGGATTAATCCTTAATCCCTCCCAGGCAGTGTCCTACCACCCTCAGTGATGGGCTAAAACCAGAGGGAAAGCGAGAGCAGCTCCTAGACCTTCCCCTGTCCTGGCACAGAAGTGATATCCCTCCCTCTGTTCATCCCTATAAATCCCATTTCAGAGCCCTGGATGTGCTCCAAGCACTGGAATATCCCAGGAAGGCTAATTGCCGAGGATCATTCCAATGCTGTGTCCGTATCCCGACCCAAATGGTTCCAACTCTGAATATTTATCACAATAATCACTCAGACACGGAGCCAAATCCCACTGGAGGCTTTCCCTCCTGCCTGCTTTCCAAAAATACCTGGGATAATTGCT
Source organism: Ammospiza caudacuta (assembly GCF_027887145.1). Lineage (NCBI taxonomy): Eukaryota > Metazoa > Chordata > Aves > Passeriformes > Passerellidae > Ammospiza > Ammospiza caudacuta. The sequence continues at coordinate 154,532,639 of NC_080593.1, forward strand.
TTTTCCAAAGATATTTTCACTTTAAATGCTCTTTTCCTCACACAGGAAACAGCAATAATACTATGAAGAGCCAGAACAGCTGATACATTTTAATTAAAGTAAATATCTCGGACAAGGAGCAGGATTCCATGGAAAAGCAGGAACTCAGTATGGAAGAGGTTAAGAAGTTCAGTGGCGCTGTGCTAAAGGGAATTATCCGCTGGGAAAACACCAGCTACTGCCTGCCTCTGGAAAACCCCATGCCCACAGCTTGGACTGGGGATGGATACACATTCACAGGTGATGCATTTTGAAAACTAAAAGCTAAATTAAAATTTAATTAATTAAATTTTAAATTAAATTTAGCTACAAAGGCAGAGAAAACAGTGTATAAATTACTTTTTTCCCTTAAAGAATTGGTTTACCTGACATTATATTAAACCTAAAGAGTAAATAAGAAATTCAGATGTTGACTCCAAACTTATTTCTCCAAATTTTAAGCAGGTGGCTGTATATCTGTCTGGTGGTCTCCTTACCATTTATAAGCTGACCCACAAAACAAATGGAGCAGCGTTGTCAGCTCTGATTCCTTGGCGTGAATTTTCAGCATCCCTGTAATTCCATGATCCAGTAAATATTTAATATCAACGCTGTCTACACGTGAATAAGTGTATACATAACATATATGGAATCATGGAATCATTTGGGTTGAAAAAGACCATGAAGATCCTGAATTCCAAGATCATGAAGTCTAACCTGTGACTGATCCCAAACTTGTTACCCCAACAAGAGCACTGAGTGCCACTTCCAGGCATTCCTTGAACACTTCAGGGATGAGGACTCTACCACCTCTCTGGGCAGCACATTCCAACCCTTTCCATGAAGAAATTCCTCTTGATGTCCATCCTGAAGTTCTCCTGGTGTAGTTTGAGGTCATTTCCTCTGGTCCTGTCCGTTGTTCCCTGGGAGCAGATTCCCACCCTTGCCTGGATCCACCTTGTCTCAGGGAGTTGTGCAGAGCCAGAAGGTCCCTCCTGAGCCTCCTTTTCTCCAGGCTGAGCCCTCCCAGCTCCCTCAGCCCCTCCTGGCGCCCCAGATTCTTCCCAGCTCCATTCCCTTCCCTGAACACATTCCAGCCCTTCCATGTCTGCTTTGTGATTGATCCAAAATTCCCGCCAGGACTGGAGGTGTCCCAGCACAACCAGAACAGAGGGATGGACACTGCCCTGGGTCTGTGGACACAACATGGCTGCTACAATCCAGGTGCCAGTGGCCTCCTTGCCCACCTGGACTCATGTTTAGACACTGTCACCAGCACCTCCAAGTCCATTTCCATCTTTCCAGCCCTTTATCCATGACTGGAGCATTCCATGAAATTGTTGTGATCCAAGTGTTGGATCCAATACTTGGCTTTTTTGACCTTCACACCGCTGGACTGAACCCATCCACCCAATTTCTATCCACATATAAAATACATGTTATATATATTTAATAAATGTAGACATGCATAATTAATAAACACAGATCTATAAAAATTTGGATCTGCTTCCAAAAGAAAGAGGGATAAAAAAAAAGTCCAACACTTCTGAGAGCATCAGTCCATCAGATACTCACCAGGAAGACACTTAAAGGAACTCAGCTCCGACTCTGAATATATGGAACAATATATTCAAAGGATAAAAATGATTCAAAGGCCCCCATCAAGGGGCAGAGGGTTGGTTCCTTGTCCTAATTGCATCGCCTACATTCCAAAGGATATCGCTCCATTATTAAAGGGTCAAGACCATTTTATGTGCTCACATCTCTTCAATTGGAATTTGGATCAATGGATGCATTACAAGCTTTGCCTTTAAGAGCCTAATAAACAACAAGATGGAGAGGAAAATTCGCAGGAAGATGACGCTTTTAAAAATCCATTTCCAGGGGAGAAAACGGGACATGGTGAAGGGGGGTGCAACTGAACCAAAAAGATGGAAATAAAGTTGAAAAGGTCAGGATAAACCTGAGAAAAAAAAGGGAATTCTGCCACTCTGCCCTACTCAGGTGAGATCCCACCTGGCACTCTGCATCCAGCCCTGGGGCTAACATCAGGAGGACGTGGAGCTGCTGGAGCAAGTCCAGAGGAGGCCACAGAGATGCTCCAAGGGTTGGAGCCCCTCTGATCTGGAGCCAGGCTGGGAGAGCTGGGAATGTCCAACCTGGAGAAGGGAAGGCTCCAGGGAGACCTCAGAGCCCCTTCCAGTGCCTGAAGGGGCTTCAGGAGAGCTGAGAGGGATTTGGGACAAAGGATGGAAAGCCAGGACACAGAGAATGGCTTCCCACTGCCAGAGAACAGGGTTAGATGGGATATTGGGAGGAAATCCTTCCTTGTGAGGATGGTGAGACCCTGACACAGGATGCCCAGAGGAGCTGTGGCTGCCCCATCCCTGGAAGTGTTCAGGGATGGGTTGGAGCAGATGGGGCTTGGAGCAACTTGGGATGGTGGAAGTTATCCCTTCCCATGGCTGGGTTTTGGAATGGGATGATATTCCCTTCACAACCCCAACTATTTCATGATTTTATAATGTTAATGCTTTGTTGAGATAGATAACAAACTATGTTTATAAAATAAGTATAAATAAATAAAATAATTTATCAGTAAAGAAAATAAATTTATAAATGAATATAATAATAATTTAAATAATAAATAAATTTAAAGCCCTGGCAGCATTTGCATTTCCAAACGGCCCAGAGATGCTTTTAATCAGGGGTTGTGGGGAAAATTTGGGTAAGGTTTGGATTTTATAGGATTTTGATGGCTCCATCAAAATTTGGCATATTGTGTTCAAAATGTGCCCAAAGATCAAACAAATTAATTCTTGTTCTCTCATTAAATTCAATTAGCCTTTCCCACACCAGACTTATACAGAGCTGTCTCACTCTGCTGACACCAGACCCAGAGCAATCCCCAAACTCCCGAAACCCTCACAAAAATCTCCAGAACAACCAAAAAAATGGGGAAACCTTCCTAAATGAACCCAAAACTTGCCTCCAGCTTGTCATACTAACCCAACCCTCCAGATGGTGGGATGCAACTTCCAAGGCGACTTCCTTGGCTTCATCATTCCCCTCTTCCCATTTTGTCATGCTCTGGAACCCCTTTCACCAGCAGGCAGGTACCACCAGCACCTCAGCTCCCACTGAGGGTTTGGTCCTCATAAAGCTGCTCAGTCTCCACCCCCATCCCAGGACTCCCAAATATTTCCATGTGGAGCATCTCCACTCCAATATGTCCACAGAAAATCCTAAACTGTCACCTTCTGATCCAAAGTTGGATCTAACACCTGACTGAAGGGAAAAAAAGGAACAACCAACCAGATGTGCTTCTGAATTTGTAAACAGTCAACATCGGCACAAATGGATAAAGCAGCAGCTGAAGGAGCTGGGAAGGTTTTTGTCATCCCATGGCACACAAAAGCTGGAGGAACACTTTTCCTGGGATTCCTGAAGAGCAGGAGAAGTTGTGAAGTTCACCATTATCCAGAGTATGGGGAAAAACACGCCCTCACAGCACTTATCCTGAGTTGATTTCCCTGGTTTTCACAGATGGGAAATAAAGGCAAAGCTTTTCCTGGGAAGAACAGCTTGGACACCCACAAGCGAGGAATCTGCTGAGGGTTCTCCAGGAGCCAGGAGTTGGGCCACCTCACCACATGCTCTGCATAGATTTCCATCCACATCATTAGGAAATGTCTTTTCTCCCCTCATCCAACCCCAAACAGTCATCCCAGAAATCCCTGTGACCAAAGGACCATAAAGGACCCCATATCCCAGGTTGGGACTCTGGAGGGAAGAAATCAAATCCAGACTTCAACATTCTTGATCCCTGTAATCAACTAAGCCACTAAAACTGATTAGACCGACTCTGGTGCCATCCCATGAGCTGGGAATGGTGTGAATTGTGGGAATTGCTCTTCTCCCTGTCCCCAACAGAGCTGAATGCCACCCAACTGGACCCAAGACCGGCACCGATCCATCCCACCGGCAGGGAGAGGACAGAAAGCAGAGCCTGGAGAAGAAGACAGCGAGATGGCCGTAATTTATACTCTCCTGCCTCTACTTTATGGCTTTCTTAATTCGGCTCCTGCTACTATTAATGTAGTTAATGTTGAGATTATATCTATTTTCTGGCGTCAGGCAGTGATTTATCCAAGCCATTTTTCCGGAGCCGGCTCCCACGCTGTTAAATCAAGCGACTGCCAATTAAGTGCTGACTGGGGAAGTGGATGCAATCTTAACAGAGATCTAACCACAAATTAATCCGGGCGTTCAAGTTCACAAGGCTGAAGCGCTGAACCGTGCCGAGCTGGGAAAACAGAAAACAAAAACAACCCCCAAAACAACAGGGAAAAATAAAACCCACCACTGACTTGGAGAAGAAAAGAAGGAAGTCACCTTTCCCAGTGGGATGGTGCTCTTCAGTCAAGATTTGGGGGGTCACTGCTTTCAGGCCATCACCCAGCAATGAAAACCAGGCAGTAGGAAGAGCTGCCTGGTTTGGATTGGGAATTCAAGAGTGGGTTTGGAAATATCTATCTGGCAGACTGAAAGTGGGAATGGGAGCTTGTTGATCCACCAGCAACTCCAGGTATCCCAGAGTTCATGCAAGATCAAGTTGTCTCCAGGTTTGTAGGAGAGTCCAACCACCTGACCAGAGTTAATTTTTGATGTGAAATCATAAAATCCAGGAATTATTTGGGTTGGAAGAAACCTTAAAGATCATCTCATTCCAACCCCTCTGCTATGGGCAGGGATACCTTCCACTAGCCCAGGTTGCTCTCAGCCTCATCCAAACTGACCCTGGACACTTCCAGGGATGGCACAGCCAAAGCTTCTCTGGACAAATCTCAAATTCCTCTGGATGTCCCAGTGTCCCAAGACAGGATGTGCCATGATCAACAACAGCAATGCCCAAAGGTTTTCAGGAGAGATCACAGAATATTTGAGGCTGGAAGGAATCCCTGGAAGTCTGGCCCAAAGCCCTGCTCAAGCAGGGCCCTCCAGAACCAGCTGCGAACCACCAGGTCTAGATGATGGCTTTAAACTGGCAGAGGGAAGGATTAGATGGGATATTGGGAAGAATTGTTCCCAGGGAGGGTGGGGAGACCCTGAAATGGGATTTCCAGAGAAGCTGTGGCTGCCCCACCCTTGGAAGTGTGCAAGGCCAGGTTGGACGGGGCTTGGAGCAACCTGGGATAATGAGAAGTGTCCTTGCCCATGACGGAGAGTGGAACTCAATGGTCTTGAAAGTCCCTTCCCATCCAAACTCTTCTATGGTTTTCAAATACCTTAAGGGGGAAGATCTCACACCAAATATTGAGAGGTTTTGGGGTTATCCAGCATCTTGGTGCGACTGGGTAGGCTCCATCACCTCAGATGCATCTGGATACCAGCTCACATTTGCACATCCCTATGCCAAGAAGGCACCAAAATGCCCATGGAGCATCTCCATGGATGTCACTGTCTGCAGGAGGACACAGCATGACTAAATTCAGGAGGTTCCCCTTCAGCAGGTGGCCACCAGGAACCACAGAAATTACTCCAAAACTGTTGTCCTGCTTTCAGAAAGAGACAAAAGTGCTCTGCTCCTCCCCAGCCTGCGACTTGACCATTAAAAATCCTTCCCTGCATCGGTGATTTGCCTCAGGAGCCATAAGGAACAGCAATACACGACACTGAGAGTGATTATTAATACTGGTGAGGAGTCGTTGAGATAACAGCTTATGATAAGTGGGGAATGTTTTTATGGTCCTTGAATATTGAGCAGGATTTAAAAAATAATAATAAAAAAAAAGAGTAGGAGAAATCCAACCTATACATACAGGGCAGAATGAAAATTCTGAAGATCACGGCGTTACAGCCACCCCAACGGGCAGGGATTAAATCAAAGGACAAGAATAAACAGGTAAAAGGCTGCAGTGTGTCCTGACAGGTGAAAAGGGACCTTTGGGGAGGACAGGAGCAGCTGCCAGCTGCAGAAATCCAATCTGAGGGAAACACCATCCAGAGCTCCCATCATAAATACTCAATCAACGAGGACAAACGACTCTGCATCTCCATCGCAATAAAAGGAACTTGTCCCTGAAGAAGAGAAGGATCCAGGAAGAGCTCAGAGCCTTCCAGTGATTAAAGGGGCTCCAAGAGAGCTGGAGAGGGACTTTGGACAAGGGATGGAGTGACAGGACACAGGGAATGGCTTCCCACTGCCAGGGTTAGAGGGAATATTGGGAAGAAATTCTCCTAGGTTGGCACAATGGGAGTGACCCACCTGGCTTGGCAATGCAGGAAAATCTCCAGCTTTCTGCTTTGCCTTGGGAATCCCAAAGTGGTTCCATGGCATGTGAGACAACCCCCACCACCAGAATGCAGTGATAGGAATGGGATGATACTACAAACCTCAATATTTGGCCATGTGTGCTGGAACCTGGAAATTCCTCCATGTCCTGGGCTCATCCCACAGTTTGGAAAGCAGGTGAGGGAAAAATTCTGCCCCACTCAGGTGAGACCCCACCTGCAGAGCTGCTTCCAGCTCTAGGGCCCAACATCAGAAGGATGTGGAGCTGCTGGAGACACTCCAGAGAAGGCTGCAGAAATGTTCCAAGGGCTGGAGCCCCTCTGCTCTAGACCCAGGCTGGCAGAGCTGGGAATGTCCAGCCTGGAGATGAGAAAGATCCAGGGAGACCTCAGAGCCCCTTCCAGTGCCTGAAGGGGCTCCAGGAGAACTGAAGAGGGACAGGGATGGAGGGACAGGACACAGGGGATGGCTTCCCGCTGCCAGAGGGCAGGGTTAGATGAGATATTGAGAATAAATTCTTTGCTGTCAGGGTGGTGGGGCCCTGGCACAGGTTATCCAGAGACGCTGTGGTTGCCCCATCCCTGGAAGTGTTCAAGGCCAGGTTGGATGAGGCTGGAAGCAACCTGGGATAGTGGAAGGGAATCCCTGCCCATGGCAGGGGCTTGAAATGAGATGATCTTAAAAATTCCTTTCCAACCCAGATAATCCGATGATTCCAGGATTTTTCAAAGCAATTAAAAATCCCAAAGTGGTTGAAGTGTACACAGGGAGTCCAAGGAGATCTGGGGAAGCCTATACACAATTTGTGCCAGTCTCCCATGGAAGCTCTGCCCTGCTTCAAAACTCCCAGAGCTTTCCATGAGCTGCAATGCCACACAATTATCCCAGCTTTAGACTCAAATTAAGTCCTCAAATACCATCAGGGAATACTTCAAGCAGGACTTCAGAAAGTCCTCATTAATCTTAGCATTAAAATAATACACATTCATCTCCAGCAATAGGTGAGCCAGCAACCTGATGAATACATTACATGAAGGTTTTGCATTAAAAAGGATAAATTCCTTGAATTTAGCTGACGAAAACCCCCTCACACAAAGGGATTCCAGGTCACATTCACCACAACATCCAACCAATTGGTGAGATTAGCTCTGAACTACGGGGGAGAAAGGGGCTGATGAGTTTGAATTATGCAGGCAGACTAAAAACTATTGATTATTGCAAAGTTGGTTTACTACCACCCTTAAACCTGGCCTAAAAGCGGTATTTAAACCAGTGTTTAATGATGTAAGTTGGCTCCACAGCAGTGGAGTTTTTAGCTCTTCCTTTTCCAGTTTGAAGCCTCATCCAGGTTCTTTCTGGGCACATCATTACTTATTTTTGGGGAAATCCACCACAGGTTAAGTGCTGCACAGAGAATAACAGGAAGAACATCTTGGCCCCGATGATCCAGCATCATAACTCACCCTTGGAACCAGGTCCTCGGCGAAATCCCCTGCTCCACTGACAATGTGCTTTAAATCACATTTTAACATTGATCCAATTAATACACCTCTTGCTACACCAGATAATTTCTGAGTTTCCTCCTGAGAACTGCGTTTTCTTGGTTGGGTTTAAAAGTGGTCAAGAAGCTGAGGTCAATCCAGACTTTTCTCTCTTTTCATCTTGATGGCACCTGAAACCCCTTGAAGGTGGTTCCTTCCCCAATAATTAACCCCCAAAAGTGCCAATTCTCAACTGTGGGGATGCTCCCTTAGATATTATTTATTTTATTTCTTTTAAATCCCATCAGAATATCCTAGATCTGCCCATCTCCTGCTCTCCATGTCCTCAGGACAAACAGGTTGGAAAAGGAGCTTGTCCTGATTTTCATGATCCTGCCCTCATGTTCTTCCATGAGGAGATGCCAGGAGGAGCATGGCAAGGAGCTCACATTCCAAAGGGCTCAGTGTAGATGACAGGAGACAGTGGGGATGAAAAGGTTCAACAATGGGAAGGGACAACTCCTGAAATGGGCTCATCTGTGGATGGGCAACATCCCAAGCCCATGGTGGCCATCCCAACCACCATGAGCTCTGGTGGCACCAACAGCATTTTCCCAAAGCTTATTTAACCCCATCCCTACATGGGGGGCTCCAACACCTCCTCACAATGAAGCCACACTCTGTGAGTTGTCCAAGCTGGTTTTGTGGGAAGTTTTGCCACGGGAATGCCCATCACAGATGATCCCAAAGGACCACAGCTAACAAGACCTTTCCACCATTGGAATTTCACCCATTTCCCCCTTCCCAGACCTCTGTTCCTGCTTCTCTCAACTCATGTAAACAAATCCTTGGAGCTCAAGCAACATCCAAAGACTCACAGGTAGGAGAAGCTGCTTTGAGCAGGATGAACCAGCTCCATTTATCCCAGCTGTCATTCCGTCTCTGAAAAATCAGAGGAAGAGACCTCAATGTCTCAAAATGAAAAAAATCCCCACGAATAAAATCCTTTGAAAGCGGCTCCAAATTAAGAGCTCCATCGAGGCTGTCAAGCCCCTGCGAGCTGAGTCTACAGCACCTTCCCTGGGAAGAGGGAGCTCAGCCCATTTATTTGGATGATGAAAGCAAAGGGATCTAAAAATTGCACTCCTTCGCTAATGAGCAGCCGAAGGGATCCGTAAGCATAATTCCAGAGGCTGGTAATATTTTATATAATCGGCAAGTGGTTTAAATTGAAAAGCCCCAACTGAATCAATATTTACTGCATTGAAACGAAATGAATAGTAATAAGTCACTAAGCTCCCTGTCCTGTTTCATAAAATAAAAAATTATAAAAATGAGCACAGGCGCGGAGCGACCATCGCATCAACTTTTACGGCACTCGGGGAGTTGTAACCGACTGTTCTCATCAAATCCAAATTGTAAAAAACCTGCCTGAGGAAGCCTCACTTCAGCAGCGCCGACAGGGAAAAAAAGAGGGGAAAAATAGGAGGCGAGAGTTTCACCAACTCAGGCAAAAAGGCTCCCAAAGCTGGGCAAGCAGAGCATTCTTGGATGCTCCGCAAAATGCTTTCTACCGGATTTCACACAGAGGATTTGCCAAGATGCCCTCCCAGATGGATCCCAGCCTCCAGAGGATTTTGTCACAGCTCTGGATGTGGCAGATGCAACACCTGCACTCCCTCGTGTCTGCAAGTTGGTTGATGTCACCTGTGCACACAGGTGGGAATGATGCAGATCCATGAGGAGCTGCCCACCCTGGGACGAAAAAGCAGGTCCAGGGTAAGATTGATCCTGCCTAATTCCCTGTCCATCCACCAACTCATAGATGACACAGAATTAATGTCAGGGATTACAAACAGGAGGAGCACATCCATTCAGTCCTGCTGGACTGAAACAGATTTCCCAGAGAGGGTGTGGACTTCCCCATCCCTGGAAGTGTCCAAGGCCAGGTTGGACAGGGCTTGGAGCAACCTGGGATAGTAGAAGGCATCCCTGTCCTTGGCAGGAGGTGAAACTGGTCTTAAATCTCCCTTCCAACCCCAATCATTCCATGACTCCACGATTCTAATCCTACATGTTCACATGTTGTACAAGGAAGTCCTTTTTTCTTCCTCCTTATTCATCAGCTTTTTGTTCTTAAAAATCCGAGAGTTCAGAAAAACAGACATTGAGGAGCTGGAGCATGTCGAGAGTTGGGAATGGAGCTGGAGAAGGGTCTGGAGCACCAGGAAGTGCTGAGGGAGCTGGGAAAGGGGCTCAGTCTGGAGAAAAGGAGGCTTAGGGGGAACCTTCTGGCTCTCCACAATTCCCTGACAGCCAGGTGGGGTTTGGGATCTGTTCCCAGGGAACAAGGGACAGGACAAGTGGAAATGGCCTCAAAGCTGTGCCAGGAGAGGTTCAGGATGGACATCAGGATGAATTTTTTCATGGAAAGAGTTATCAAGCCCTGGCACAGCTGCCCCTAACAGGGGTGGAATCACCATTCCTGGAAGGATTTAGAAGCTGTGTGGATGTGGCACTTGTGGACATGGTTTACTGATGACGTTGGCAGTGCTGGAGGAATGGTTCAATCCAATGAGGGCTTACCCAGCCTCAATGATTCCATGATTCTACACCCTGATTTGAGTTGAAACAGCATTATTTTAGATGCAGAAGAGACCAGGAATTTGTTAGAGGGAGGGGACAGAAAAACATTCCCTCTGTCTCCCACAACTCCCACAAAGTTCCTTCCCGTGACACAAATAATGTTTCCCCTTTTATCCCTGAGTTTAAAAAGGAATTTAAAGCAGCAGAGACATCACCTTCGACACTCCCTCCTCCTTCTTATTGAGCCATAAAACCTTTTCCCATATAAAATATCCTGAACTGGAATAGCTTTGGGGTTTCCCTGGAGATTCACCCCTCACTGCCTACGTTTACATCCTCCTTTCCACACCAGAGGATGGCAGGAACACAGACCTGGATTCACTACCAACAATTCCAGAAGCAATTATTAAATCTCCACTAATTTGGGGGAGGGCATTAAAGGAAATTATCTGCAATCAAAACATAATTTCAGCTCGGAAAACCATTCCTGCTCACGAACAGGTGGCCGCGGGATCCGTGCCAACTTCGGGAATCCCTCTGCTCTTTTTTTCCCACTTTCCCAGCTTTAACAGCTGTGACCTCTCAGACCTCCCCGTATCCTCCTGCAAATCCTTCTTCCAGGCCAGCTCAGAGGGCAGCAGGAGCTGCAGATGCTGCGGAGCCTGACGGGCACCTGGGGATGGATGGACGGACGGACCGGGAGCAGGGAAGCTGCCGGATGCAGATGGTCGGCTCTGCCAGTGCCAAGGGCGGTGGCAGATCCGGCCTCATGCTGAAATCCACACAGAGGTGCCAGGATCCAGCCCTGGAAGAGCCAGGGAGAGGCTGGATGGTCCTGCATCATCCACACAATTCCCTAATGGGAATGTGAATAAAACCAAGGTTTGGAAGGGAACACAACAGAGAATTTGGGTGTAGAAAGAGGAAATCTCAGTGCTCTGCTGGGGAGAGACCAGACCTGGTAGGAGGGATATTAGTCGGTATTAACGAGCTAATTCCAATTATTGCCAAGGCAGCAGAAGGAAATAAACACCCAGGGACTGAGAAAGCTGATTACATAACCCCAGAATAATTTGAGTTGGAAGGGACCTTAAAGATCATCTCACTCCAACCCCCTGCCATGGGGAGGGAACCTTCCAGTAGATCTTCCAAACATTATGTAGATTTTGGATATGAATAAATAATTATTTAGGATTTTTTCTCCATATTTAATACAACAGACACTTAAAATCAACAGGAAATTTCATTAACTCAGCCCAAGGGTGAAATCTGACCCATGGGAGAGATGCACAAATTCCTTCCTTCCTTTCCTTCCTACCACTGCATAAAGTCCTTTCCAGCTCCTAGAAAAAAGATCCTGATGCCCAGTGAAGCTCTCAGAGATCTTATTTAGAATCCCTCTTAATTTGTCAATCCAGGAGTTTCCTCCAGATTTTTTAGAGTATTTTATACTTTTTTTTGGGATGCTCCCATGCAGGGCCAGGAGTTGGATTTGATGGTCCTTCCAGCTCAGGATACTCCCTGATTTCTCCCACCAGGATGAAACAGATGGATCCATCCTTCGGCCTGAAAGAAGCCTAAATGTTTACTTAGCCTGGACAGAATTAATCAGTGGAGAACGATGCTCCAGCACTTGCCAAGTGACCTTTTTTGCCCCCAAAAACCAGATTGCTCATTCCTGAGCTCTGAGACCTGCCCGGGCACAGCCCGGAGCTCAGCCCAGATGCTGGCACCAGTTGGACTCAGCTCAGGGCAGCAGCTCACAGAAAAGTTTAAAGGAATTTATCCCAATTTTATCGGGATAAGAAGTAATTCAGGGAATTCGTCCCTTGTGGAGCTGCCATTCAGCCATGCTCTGCTTCCCTCTTCCTCCTTTTTTGGGTGCTTTTTCTTTTAAATCCCGACTTTCACACTGGAATTGGCACAGAAAAACATCGGGGTTCAATCTGCTGAAAGCTTGGAGAAGTTATGACCCTTTGTAGGGAAAACCATCTGGGAAAAGGGTGGAAAAAAAAGCAGCTCTGCCACTACTAATCTCTTATTAGAGTAGATATTTAGGAATTAAATACATTCTTCACTCCCACAGCTGTCACTGTCAGGTGAAAAAACAGGGAGTGTGTAAATATCCAGCATTGGAAAATATATTCTGAATGAGATGTTGTTAGCAGGCATAATTAGCCTTAAAAAAACATTTCCAAAGAGTCCAAACCACTTCAAAATTAGTTTTAAATACAGCATGTGGCGAATTTGGAAAACTTTATCCACAGGGAAATTTCCTTTGGCCAAGCTACTCCATTGCTGTTGAAGCCTGGGTTAGAAAAGGTGAATAATATCCCACAAAATTTATCTTATTTAAAATTACAGCTGGTGTTTGGGGAATTTGGATGGAGAAAAGGAAGAGCTGAACTTGGAACTTCATGGACCCATGAGAGATTTTATGCTGGAGTACCTGGGTAGGAATAAATGGATGCCCTGGGACAGAGGGAGCAGCATCAAAGAGGGTTAAAGGATTTCAGAGACATACTCCGAATCCCAACAGAACCATGCTCAGTCCCTGGGGGGCTTTAAACAAGATGAATCCCAAGATTGGAAGGGGAAGGATCAATCCTCTGCTCCCTTCCCAGGGCATCTGTCTTGACTGCCCGGAGCCCATCCCAGACTCTGAGCACTAATTCACAAAAAATAGCATTACAGCCATAATTAACATTTTTTATGGAATTGTGGAATGGTTTGGGTGGGAAGGGACCTTCAACACCATCCAGTTCCATCCCTTGCCATGGGAAGGGACACCTTCCATTATCCCAGGCTGCTCCAAACCTCATCCAACCTGGCCTTGGATACTTCCAGTGATCAGGCAACTACAGCTTGTCTGGGAATTCCATTCCAGCCCCTCACCACCCTCACAGGGAAGAATTCCTTCCCAGTATCCCATCTATCCCTGTCCTTGACAGTGGAAAACCTTTCCCTGTGTCCTGTCCCTCCATCCCTTATCCAAAGTCCCTCTCCAGCTTTCCTGGAGCCCCTTCAGGCACTGGAGGGGCTTCTAAAGCCTCCCTGGAGCCTTCTCTTCCCCAGGCTGAACACCCTCAGCTCTCCCAGCCCAGCTCCAGAGCATTCAGAGAATTTTTGACTTTTTCCACCATAGGATGGGCAGGACTCTAGTCTGGTGTCCCAGCACCTGGAGATGGCACCCAAAACTGGAGAAGAGCTCTTGAGTTACCTGAGCCAACATTTTCACCTCTCCCACCTGAGTTCCTGCACCAGATGATCCCTCCCTGACCCAGAACTGCTGATCCACAGCTGCAAACTCCCAACTTTTAATCCGTCTAAAGCTCCTTGCTAAGGATGTTCCGCTTTTCTCTGACATCTGCTGGACTCGGAAAACACAGAAAGGCCTCACAAAATAGGAGGAAAAGAAATCCTGGCTAATGAAAACTGCTCCTGAGCAAATCCTCCTCGAGCCACCCCTGTAGGTGCTCTCAGCCTACCAGAAACACTACTAAGGAAAACATATTAACCCAAAATTCCATGGGATGGAATGCTGGGAGCAGCCAGGCAGGAGGAGTTGCCCAGAAGCTCTTTGAGGAGTGGCACCACCATGACCACCTCTGCTCTGGGGCACAACAGACGTGATGACCTCCAGCCTGGTTTTAGTCCCTATGGGATCCCCTTCCATTTGGTTTGTCCAGCCCTGGAGGCTGGGAATGGTTGTGGAGCACCCTGATGGAACTGGGACACAGTTCCTCACCCCAAACCACTCACGAGTCCCCTGCACCTCTGCAAACAAGCACTTCCTGAATGCAGAGTCTTCTTTTTTATCTCATTTATCATCTCAGTTCATCTTTTTCCTAGGATCCTTTGGTTGCTAACTCCAGAATCTCCTTGTCCCTGACCCACAGCATCCCAAAAGTAGTGGGGACCCTTCAGAGCAGATCTTGAGAGCAAACCTGGAGCTGAGGATCCAAAATTCACCCTCCCAACCAAACACATTCCAACAAAACCACATCCCTTGCTTTGCTCCTGCCTGGCCTTGACAATCCATAGGAGCTGCTGAACATCCTCAGGAATGGTTTTATTTACCAGGAGTTGATTTGAACCTTCAAGACTGATCTGTGAAGCCCAAGAACTGAAGATGTCTCATTCAGGAGACGAATTTTGAAACTCTATCCTGACCTCATCCCACTGAGGATGCCACCAATTCCAGTTGGGAATGGTGGCACCGTGCTCTCCGACAGTGGTTTTGCACCATCAAACTTGGTTTGGGATGGGGGGAAATGAGGCACAAGGAAGACCTTCCAATTATGCTATCCAAGTTATGGACTGGATGACTTCCAGATGACTTTCATCCAACTTGGGAATCTTAGAAGGATTTTTTTCACAAAAAAAAGAGTAAAATTGGAATGGGCTGCCAGGGAAGTGGTGGATTCACCATCCCTGAAGGTGTCCAAGGAACAGCTGGATGTGGCACTCAGTGCTCTGTCTGGGTGACAAGGTGGAGATCAGTCTCAGGTTGGACTTAATGATCTTGGAGGTCTTTTCCAACCTAAATGATGCTGGGATTTTGTGATCTCATGCCAAAGGGTGCAGCAAATCCAACATCTTACGCAGCAGGAAACCAGTGCCATGATGGGGGCTCTCAATGGATTGAGTTGGAAAAGCTTTTCCAGATCATCAAATCCAACACAGCTCCAGCACAGGATGAAGCTGCAAGATTTCCCAGGAAGAAAAATTCAGTTTACAGAATGCTGGGCTTCCCAACAAGGATACTCCAGGCTCCAGGGAAGAACTGATCCAAGATCCACACAACACCCTGCCGAGTAAATAACCCCTCACTGTCCCCGCGATCGGATGTGGCAGTTTTCTTTTTAATGGAATCCATTCGAAACGCGACGACTCCATTAACCAAAATTAAAAAAGGAAAATCCCATTATTCCTAAGGATGTTCATGTGCCTTTAGAGCTGGTCATTAACCCCTGAGTCCCGCTTTTATTTTGGTTTCATTACTTCCTCCGAAGTGGAGCTCGATTACTGCGGCTGACCCAGGAGGAGGGAACGGCAGCGCTTCCCCCCAGCGCCGGCAGCCTGGAATTCATGGAAAAGCAGGAAAAATCCAACCTCCCAGCACAAGATTGTCCAGGAACTGGGCAGGACTGGGGAGACTGGGAGGATGGGGGTGGTCAGGGCAGGGATAGGAGTGGAGTCCCTGAATCCTGCTGGAAGCTGCAGAACTTGGATTTCCTGCCGAGTTTTCCAGGTAGGAAAGCAACCAGCTGGGAGAAATGTTTGGGAGAAGGACAAGGGGAAAAATAGGGAAAAAATGAAAAGTGGAGGAAGAAGGAAAAGGAAAAGTGGAAAAAAGAAATCAATGGAAAATATGAAAAAATATTTAAAGGGGAAGAAGGAAAATAGAGAAAAAATGAAAATGAGAAAAGAGGAAAACAGGAAAAGAGGAAAGAGGAAAAGGGAAAAATGAGAAAAAGGGAAAATGAGAAAAGGAGAAAGAGAAAGAAAAAAAAGGAAGAAGAAAGGGGAAAAGGGAAAAAGGGGGGAGGAAAAAAGGAAAAAAGAAAGAGGAAAAAGAAGGAAAAAAAGGAAAAAGAAAGAAAAACAAGAATAAAAGGGAAAAATAAAAGGAAATAAGGAGATAAAATGGGAAAAGAAAAAAGGAAAAGGAAAAGTCAAAAGAGGGAAATAAAGGAAAAAAGGAAATTAAAAAACAGAGAGAAGGTAAAAGAATAATGAAAAAGAAAAAATAAGAAAGAGGAAAAGGAAAAAAAGGAACAAGGTAAAAAAGTATGGAATTGGAAAAAAGAAAAAAGGAAAGAGGAAACAGGGAAAAGGAAAAAGAAATAAAGCAAAGGAAAAGAAACAAAGGAAAAGGGAAAAAAGGAAAGGAGGGCAGGAGATAAAAGGAGTAAAGAAAAAAGGGAAAAGGGAAAAAAGGAAAACGGAGAAAAGGAAAGGGGGGAAAAGGAAAAGAAAAAAAAGGCAAGAAGGTGAAAAAGGAAGGAGATGAAAAAAGAAAAAAGTTGAAAAGTAAAAAGGGAGAAAATCTAGAAAAAGGGAAAATAAATAAGATAGCAAAAGCAAATAAATTGAAAAGGAAAACAAGGAAAGGAAAAGGGAGAAAGGAAGAAGAAAAAAACCCAAGAAAAGGAGAGAGGAAAAAGAGAAAAGAAAATAAAAATGGGGAAGAAGAAACAGAAAAAAAAAAAAAAAAAAGAAGAAATAAATAAAAAGCAAAGGAAGACAGAAGAGAGGAGTGACTTTTCCCCAGTGTCTGTCTCTTGGAAGGAAGGGAGCACCAGTAACAGGGAGGATTAATCCCCAGCTTTGCCCCAAAGAGGTGCCATTGTTTTTTAAAGCCTCTAAACCAGTCCGGAACAGAAACTGGATTATGCTGGGCCAGATGTCAGGGCTGCTCCGAAACAATCCGGGTTGTGCATCTCATCCCAGCCTCATTAAAGGGATTAAAAGTATTTCCTATAGAAACAAAAAATATGGATTTCCAAATGGGAGTTACTGTTCCCTCCTGCCTGTAACGGCTCCAATCCCAGCAGATGAATTTCACTTTAATGAGATGTCATTTTGGAGAATGGTTTAACATCCCTTCAAAAAAAATCCGAGGCCTAAAACCTCGTCAAACCACGTCGGGATTATTAAAAGAAAATTTACCACACAGACAAAATAAAATCAAACAAAATAGGAGCCGCCAATTCGCAGAATCCATGACACGGCCGTTTTTAAATGTGATGGAAAAGGCTTTCCAAGTTATCTGCTTAACCACAGGCTTTCTGTTTACTTCTCACTTTCATGTCAAATGAATTTGGGAAGAAAAAAATTGACAGGAACTTTAAGGCCATTCGTCACATTCCGACTCCGTTCGCAGATTAACGCGGCAAAAGCCGGGAAGGCGGAGGGGGGATTTTATCATCTTGATAAAAGGAAATTAACTCCCGGTGTCCCAACCTCTGCCCTCTGCTCACGATTCCCTCACCTCTGTTCGGGAATATCCCAGAGCAATCGGCATCCAGAGGTAAAATCCCACTGGAGCACCATCCCAATTAAATAAACAACATAAAAAGCTGTGCTTGAAACCCCCCCAAAACCTCTGCCCTCTGCTCATGATTCCCTCACCTCCATGTGGGAAGATCCCGGAGCAATCGGCACCAGGAGGTAAAATCCCACTGGAGCATGATCACAATTAAATAAACAACATTAAAAGCTGTGCTTGAAACCCCCCAAAACTGGGAGACTGAACCACTTGCACTACTTAAAGCAGCATCTGGCTCGGAACATCCATCCGGCTTGTGCTCCAAACTGGTTTTGGGAGGTTGGGATCCCACCTCTTGGGCCCTAGAAGGTATAGACTGGTGGAAAAAATAAATGGATCAAGGAGAAAAGACAGCATTTGCTGAGATCTTTAAAATGCCCATCCCTGTCTGCTCACAATATATGGGAACGTCGATTAAAGCCTCTCCCGTTGGAGCGCTCGGCAATTTTCCACCATGGAAGCCGACGTTAACAGTTTTCCCTGTTTTCTCTGCAACTTTTGAGATGACACCCCAGAAAATGTGGATTTGCTCCATCCACTGTGAATTACAGCCCCACACTCTGCTCTCTGTTCTCAGCTCCAGCTGCTGACCTTCCAGGATCGTGAACAAAGAATCCCAGAACAGTTTGGGTTAGAATGGACATTAAAAACCATCGAGTTCCAACCATGGACAGGGACACCTTCCACTGTCTCAGGTTGCTCCAAGCCCTGTCCAACCTGACCTGGAACACTTCCAGGGATGGGGTAGTTACAACTTTCCTGGGCAGCTTGTGCCAGGGTCTCACCACCACCCCAATCCAACATTGGG
This sequence comes from Ammospiza caudacuta, assembly GCF_027887145.1. NCBI lineage: Eukaryota > Metazoa > Chordata > Aves > Passeriformes > Passerellidae > Ammospiza > Ammospiza caudacuta. The sequence goes on from NC_080593.1 coordinate 154,550,881, forward strand.
TTGCACAACGAGCAACCAACGTATCCCAAGCACTTCCCAACAGCTCCCAGAGGAGTCACAGATGCTGGGTGACCTCATCCCATTTCCTGAATGGATTGACTTCTTAGGGACCCTCAGAGTGCAACCAAAAAGCTGAGAAGTGATGGATTTAGTCTGGTTTAACCCATTACTGTCCATCAGTGGGATTATGGTGGATGACTTGGTGCAGACCCTGATTGCCCCAGTCTCAAATGCAACAAGAGGAAGATGGAAAGGATGAGAAAGCTTCCCTGGAACTCCCAAGGATACGTTCTCCTCCCCAAAAGAGAGGGGATATATTGAGTTTTAGCGTTCATTTCATCCAAGACAAGTCAACCACACCATTCGGTGGGAATGAGTCACAGGAACTGGAATGCATCCAATGGGAAACACAGGACTCTATTCCATAACCAAGATTCCCATTCTCACCAGATTCCCATGGATTTAGGGAGAAAGGGTTAATCACACACTAACAGCACACCAGGACTAGCACCTGGTGCCATCCGATTATCTCATGACAGTGAAATTACTACCACAGGGAAACTTGTTACAGCACTCAAGGAATGCCAGAAGAATGGAAAGGAAAATCAGGAAGGCTTCCCTGGGAATGGATGAAATGGTCCTATCCCATGGAAGTGCTCAAGGCCAGGCTGGATAGGGATTGGAAAAACCTGGTCTAGTGGAAGGCATCCCTGCCCCTGGCAGGGGGGTTGGACCAGATGCTCTTCCAATGTCCCTTCTAAGCCAAACCATTCCATGATTCTCTGAACTGAATCATGAGCTGGGTGTGTAAAAGATATTGTTAAGGGAGCAAAAGGAAATTGGAAACCCAAAACCACCCACTGTGAATGAAAGGAAAGAACGGGACAGGGAGGCTGGTGTGTCCAAGTGACCTGGAACAAAACATCCCAACCTCCTGCATAGGATGACTGGAAGGGATGGTGGTTCCTCCTCCTCTTGGATCCTCAGCTGTATCTCCCCTTTCCCAGGGAAGTGGTCCTTGCACCCACCAATGTGGCTGAACCCCATTTCAAAACCTGCATCACCCTCATCTTTCAGTGTGAATCCCTAAAGGCTTCAGATCTTTGAAATCCTGGGGTAGAAATCCTTGTAATCACCATATCACAAAATCATTTAGCCTGGAAAAGACCATCAAGTCCAAACTTTGACCAATCACCACCCTGTCAGCCAGACCAGAGCGCTGAGTGCCACATCCAGTCATTTCTTGAACACCCCCAGGGATGGTGACAACTGTTTCCATCTTAATCTGTTCAACACGCTCCAGGCCACGGAACAGAACAAAACAGAAGAAAATAAAAGGAAAAAATAAAACTAAACTAAACTACATGAGCGAATCCTCCACTGACGAGCTCCTTTCTCCTGAGCTGGCATTTCTCTGACAAATGTTGGATTATCTTGTTCTTTACTTATTTATAGTACTGGAGGGCTAGGATTCTCCCTCAAGAGGCGCCGCAAAGTTTTCAGGAAGAAATATCAGAGTTTCCCCAGCAGTGTCAGACACAACTCATTATTTGCAGACAGGTGACTTTTGTTTTCCACACTTGCAGCAGGATTTGAGAACAAAACTCTTCAAAGTGGGTCAGTGTTTCATTCCCCTACTGGGGGTCTATAAGCTCAACTCAAAGGGGGCTCTGCTCCCAGAAATGTCTTAAAAGTGGTTTTGGCTCTCCAGAGGGACAATTGGAGTTTTCTGAAGGAGTTTATAGAATCCTAGAAGGGATTCCATTGTGTTGGAAGGGACACAAAAGGATCATCTAGTCCAACTCCTGGTCCTGCACAAATGCAGGAAAAAATGCCACCCCGTGCCTGAGGGTGTTGTCCAAATGCTCCTTGAGCTCTAAAAGCTTTGCAATCTCTACCCTGGGGATCCAGCTTCTCAGGGAAACCTGTGCAAGTGGCTCACCGCCCTCACAGGGAAGAACTTCTTCCTGATATCCAATCTAACACTACTTATTTTCAGTGAGAAGCCATTCCCCCTTGTCCTGTCATTCCTTGCAAAAATTCCCTCTCCATCTTTCCTGTCAGCCCCTTCAGGCACTGGAAGGTTGCACTGAGGTCACCCTGAGGCTTCTCTTCTCCACACTGAACAATCCCAATTCTCTCAGCCTTTCCTTGTAGGAAAGGTGCTCCATCTCTCTGATCATCAACCCCAGAATTTTTCTGCTGCCTCTATAACATATGGACATCCCATTTTTTTGGTAGCCACATCCACATGGACCATGGAAAGATGTTGGAAGCAGAAGAAGCATCACTCTCAAATCTCAGTGCAACACTTCATCCATCCCAACTCCTCCATAGCAAATCCCTCATCCCTTTCCCAGCAGAGGGAGGCTGTGAGGAGAGAGGACATCTCCCTCCAGGATTTTTAAGAGATGATCAACCTCAATGTCACCAGGAGCAACAGAAATTTAAAGCCAGCAAATCACAGCCCTTGTGAGCTGCACTCCCAGCAAAGCCGTGGGAGATAAGGGGGAGGAGTGAAAAGGAGAATCAATAAATCTTAACCTCATTCACAATGATCTGGAGCTCTTATTAAGTAAATTAATTTAAGTTAATTTAACTCGATCATGACTCCCGATCACAGTGATTTAGTGAGGGGGAAATTGCATTAGGAAAGGCCACACTCACCAGATAGAAGAACGGAAGAAAATTAGATCCACTTAGCAATGTGAATTAATATGGAAATAGCAGGTGTAAATTTCACCTTATCAAGAGAGTGAAAATTATCTTCATAAATTTGGAGAAATAGGCCCCGAGTTGCTTATAAATCTATTTAAAACAAAAATATTACAAAAAGTGGAGTAAAATTAATTTAAAATATACTCCCACATATCGCCTCAAAGAAAAGTCAGCAGCAGGGCCCAGTTTTATGCAATCCAGCAAGAAGGGAAGGATGGAATTGATTCCCAAGGGACTGACATCAGGTACCTCCAGCAACTCTCCCTGTCACTCACTTCCCAAAGCCACATCCCTCTTCATCTTTGTCTGGTGATTTGAGGATTTACTGGCAAAAGGGGTGACATCCTGGATGTCCCAGCAAAATAAAACCCTGGCACATTACTTCCAGATACCCAAAAACCTGGACTTCAGGGAAGAAATTTCTCCTTGGTGCCAGTTGGGAACCAGCTTGGGAGTAGCACTGGAGGGCAGCAACACCAGGTGACATCCCCCTGCTTAAGGGGATAAGGGTATTAAAAATATCAAATTATTGTAAAAACATTGTAATTATTACAATGAAAAACAGAAATATTAAAAATAATTGACTACTAAGTATGAAAAATAAAAATGAGGTGACTAAAGGGGTGTCCCACAGTCATCAGAGCTTCTCCTTGTTTTGTGAAGAGCAAAGAAAATTAGGAAAAAAGCAGATCCTGGTGTCTTGCTTGAGACAGATCCAAGATAGGAACGAGGAAGCAAAAAATCCCGTAAAAACTCCAGGAGAATCATTTGCCATGTGCTTCCTCCAGACAGGCCAGATGATTGATGACCCCCAGCGAAGGTAATTGGGAGATGGAGATTTATGGCTTCTTTAAAACATAATTGTTTTAATTTGCTGATGGCATTTTATCAAGATTTGTCTGAAGCAGCTGTAAGATCCAAACTACACCAATTTAATGAAGTCGGAGATTAATACAGAGAAAATGATCCTACAAGTGGGAGCTCTCAGCCAATTGCAGCAGAACAAGGTCGTTCCTTGGAAAATCACCACTGCATTGAGCAAGAGCCACCACACAGATCCCAGATGCTCCTGCTCTGGATTCCATGCCCAAAGCTAATCCCTGCCTTGATTCTCAGCATGGATCAACCATCCAGATCTGGAGTAACAAAGAGTGTGAGGGAAGAAGCTGAGCCCAACAGCTGGAGGATGAGTTGTTTTCCATTAATTAAGGCTCAGAGTCACAGAACCATTTGAGTTCAAGATCATCTTGTTTCAACCTTCTGCCATGGGCAGGGACACTTTCCACTATCCCAAGTTGCTCCAAGCCCCCTCCAACCTGGCCCTGGACACTTCCAGGGTGGTAAGGCCCTGGCACAGTTTTACCAGAGAAACTGTGTCTGCCTCATCATTAGAAGTGTACAAGACCAGGTTGGAGCAACCTGGGGTAGTGGAAGGTGTCCCTACCCATGGCAGGGGGTTGGAACCCAAGGATCTTAAAAGTCCCTTCCCATTCAAACATCTTCTGATTCCATGAAATTGCAGGATGGTGGAACAGGCAAAAAATTACATGGTTTGTTTCTGGACAGGGAAATGCAGGAATTTGATTTTCCCACCTGGAAGGAAGGAAGTGCAAATGGAGGTGGCAACCCAGAACAAAACCTGTGGATCTCAGGATGGTGCCCAGGTGGGGAAATATCACAGGCAAAAGCAGAATGAGAAGACAAAGGAGGGGGTGGTGCAGGTAAGGCTGACCATGAGCCCAAAAGGATCCCGGTTTCCATACTGGAAGAATGGAATGGTTTCATACTTTGAGACCAGGAGAGTACAGGAGATGTGGAGTTTCTCAACCAAGAGCTTGGAAAATACACAAAATAATTCACCCAAACTTTCTTACCAATCTCTCTGTTTATTCCATACTTTGCCTAATCACCCTGAACTCTTCCAAAACCAACTCTCCCTTCAGATACCAATTTGAGAATCCCAAACTTCACTTTTAAAGGGAAATATCAGGCAAAGTCAGGCTTTAAAAAGAACCACCATTATTTTTGTCCCTCCACAGCTCTACCATAAAAGCCACCAATCCTCAGGGCATTGATGGGGAATGACTTTTGGAGGAATCCGCCTGGAGCAGGGTGAACAAAGCCAGAGAAGAGCAGAACAGACTCTCTTTGCCCAAAATACTGCCCATGACTCCTGGCATTCCAGTGGGAGGACAAGCTATTCCTGACCTAGAAATAGCCAAAATCTGTATTTTCACCAAACCCATTGCTTCTAATCGCACCTTGTTCTAAAGAATCAATTATTTTAACAACCTTTCTGCTTTACACAAGCTCCAGGTCTTGTCTTGGCCTCTGAGACACTCCATGGAAACATCTCCACCCCTATGGATTTAGGAATATTCCAACTCAAGGTTATGGCACCTTCTCTAGGCAGTGACAAAATATTTCTGGATGTTTCACCCACCCAGATAATTGGGAATAAATGAATTTGGGAGAGCACCTACATCCTAGCAGAAGTCTGGAGCATTCAACGTGCTCCCCTTCATCACCAACATCCACACGTTTATTCATCCTCTTTTCAGCTTATTTAACTGTTCCATGGAAACAATTAATTCCAAGAGGGAATACAGAGGAAGCCAAAGGCATAAGCTGCTGGCACCAGCTCAGGATAACACAATTCTTAATATGATTTTACACTTTAAGTCAATAAACTCAGAGTAGGCCAAACAAAGAGAGAAATTAAACAGTGAAGATGCGACAGAAAAAGACGGAGCCAACGTGGGAGCTCCCGTGGCTCCTACATCCCAACCAGCTGCATTCCAGGGATGGCAGAATTACCTGGATGTAATGGGACGCCTGGTTTTCCAGGTGGGAATGGGGCTGGTGAAGGATGATAAGGCTGGAGGCACCACGTTCTTCTTCACGATCCTGTAGCGCGTCTTTATCACCTTGTTGGCTGGGGGGCTCCTTACAAAGTGGAAGTTGGATCCTGGGAGAAAAAAAAAATGGAAAAACAGGCTTGAAATTCAGGTATGGATGGGCACAGGAGGGATCTCGCTGACATTCTCACAGAATCACAGAATTTTTAAGGTCGGAAAAGACCTTTAAGATCATCAAGTTCCATGGCCATTGGTCCCACATCCAACTCAAGTCCTATATCCAACATTTTACCACCTGAAAAAAGGGGTGAAGTTTCAGGAATGGGACCAGTACAGCTGATGGTAACAGAAAGGCCTTGATGTGCTTGGGACTGGCTTCACCAGCAAACACTACCACGGGAATAATGGATTCACCAACAACACCTTGGTCCCAACATACATCCACACTGGAAATAAACTTTTGACTTTAATCCCTGGCGTTTTCATAATACTTTTAATTCCCAGAAGTGTTGAAGTCCAGGTTGGACAAGGCTTGGAGCAACCTGGGATGATGGAAGGTCCCTTCCATGGATAGGGAACTGGATGAGCTTTAAGCTCCCTTCCAACCCTACCCATTCCTGGATTCTCTATGTTGCAGGATGATCTACATCCCGGGCTATTCTGCAGAATGTTTCATGCAATTAACAGTTCAATGTTTGACTGTGGTTTTCCTCCATGAGCCTTTTTTTTCCCCCAAGCTTTCAGGAATGCACCTAATTGCCCGACTTTTATAACATACAGCTGTAACTGCCCAGATAATTAAAGCTGACACTCCATGCTGAGCCTCGGTCTCTGGGTTTTATAACTGATTTAAAGAGCTGGCTGTTTTTCTTGGAGATCCTCTCATTAAAATTATGGAGAGGTTGGGAGGGGAAAAGTGGGAGCATTATTTCCACTGAAAACATTCGACCCATCCCCATGTTTATCTCTGTGAGAGGAGGGAGAATAAGTTGGATTGCCAAGTAAACTAGGAAAAATAGGGAAATGCATTTTAGAACTGACACCATTCCTTAGAAAGGAGGGAACAGTTCCCCCATTGCCCTGCAACAGTGGCAACATCAATTCACAGCTTTACAAGTTCATACAAGGAATATTTTCCTTCTCAAGCATTCCCAACAAGTTGATGCCTTGTGTTGGCTTTGGGAGGGATCAGGCAACACAAATTTCCATTCAGAAATTCAGAAAAAAAAGTTATAATCCCTGGTGATGGAAAAAGGCAAAAACCAGGCTCTGCCATGACAGAAAAATCACTGCAATTTTTTGTGGTAAAGATGATGCTTGCAATGTTCCGCAATCTGAACCCATGGGATAAATCATGGAACTAAAGGATCTTCCAAGTTCTCTTGGAGTAGAAACCATCTGATGATTGAATGACTTAGAGGAACTGCAGCCACTTTAGAGGTGAGGCACTTCAGAGGTCACTTTAGAGGTGAAGCAAGAATGAAGAGAGGAAAGAACATGGAAAGCAAACGGGATCTCACTGCTCTTTCCCTATCCCAGCATTTTTTTGTAGCAGATCAAATTGTTCAGTGCAGTGACCAAACCTCTGCGTGGGCTTTTAAAGCCTTTGCAAAGTTGAAGCTCTAATTACAATTAAAATTGCTTCCAAGTACCAGCAATCTTGGAGTTTTTTCCTTCAGGGAACTGCAGTTAGTACAGGAAAATGGGGACAACAAAAGAACAGAGGTGCTAACCCCTGCAGGGACCAGCACCACACACACAATGAAATCCCAGCTATGGTGATGGTGGGACTGACCTGAAATCACGGACTCATGGAATGGTTTGGGTTGGAAGGGACCTTGAAGACCATCCAGTCCAACCCCCTGCCATGGGCAAGGACATCTTCCACAATCCCAGACTGCTCCAAACCCTGTCCAACCTGATCTTGGACACATCCAGAGATGGAACAGCCACAGCTTCTCTGGGTAACATCTGCCAGGGCCTCACCACACTTGCAGGGAAGAATTTCTCCCTAGTATCCCACCTAAACCTGCCTTCTGTCACTTTTGTCACCCAGGACATGTGGACACACCCAACCTCGCACGGATACAGCACCAGCCATGTATCCAAAGCACTTCCATCCCACCAGGGAAGGGATGAGAGCCTCAATCCTACATCCTCCCCAACCAGCAACAGCACAAGTTGCCCCTTTCCCTCCTCCACTCCAACCTCACAGAATAACTAAGCTGGGAATTTGCTGAATACATAATTAACATCTTTTTGCCCCCCACACAAGCTTGAGCTGCCACCAATCAACCCAGAATTGCATCAAACTCCTGCCTGACAAGAAAGAGAGATCCCAAATTATTGCAGGCATCCCCCTCCTCCTCCTCCTTCCCCAAAACAGGCTGGCACCTGGTAAACTCTATTCCCAGAGGTAATTGGATGGTGTATTCATTCCGAAGCTGCTCCTTGGAAAGTGCCTGATGCGCGACTCCAGCATTAACCACCTCCTCAAAGAGCCTCTCCGAAGAGCTCCGTTTTCTATTATTACTTGCTAGCTGAGGGGTTTTGTGTAGATAATCATGTTATTTAGACAGGATGTTGGTTTAATTCCCTTCATTACAGGCTCCCAGGGTTGTAATTTTTTCCTCTCCGCGTGATGTATTCCCCGTGGCACATTTCACTCAAATCAAACACTTCACGCTTTTATTACAAACAATACCCCAGCGTCCCCCGTTATCAGCCCGGCGCACACATCCCCACTCCTCGCCGCGATCCAGAGGTCACTTCTAATGACTAATCGATCTCATTAGCTTTCCTAATTAAAAACTTTACTACCGCCATGGAAGACAAACTACAAAAAAACTGCTTGCATCATATTCGAATGGGATATGAGCATCATTTATCAGCCAGGGCCGCGCGCTGCTGAGCTCGGGGCTTTCTGCGGAGCCACGAATCCCGCGGGCGCCGCTCGCGCCTCCTGTTCCCAGGGAAAAAGAAATCCTGGTGTAAACTCTAAATGTAAGAATTGTTAAGGCTGGAAAAGACCTCTAAGGTCATCAAGCCAGTGCTGCCAAGGCCACCACTAAACCACGTCCCCGAGTGCCACATCCACATGGACTTTTAAACCCCTCAAGGAATGATGATTCCATCGCTTCCCTGGGCAGCCCAAGTATCCCATCAGTGAAGAAATTTTCCTAATATCCAAACAAAACTTCCCCTGTTTCCTCTTGTCCAATGCTGACCTTGAAAATGGGAATTCGTTACCAAAATCTCTTACAAGGGTGCTTCAAGCAGGAAGGATCCAGGAGCCACCGCACACGCATCCCTTAGGAAAGGGATTGGATGCAAGGGTCCTTAGTTCTTCTCTTATTTCCCTAAGAGAAGTACCAGGAATTGGCCCCCTGGGAAAGTTGAAGCAAGGAAGGCACAAAAAGAGTTCGCTCCTGGAATATTTCACCTGGAGAAACCTTCTTTTAAAAGAGGCTTAAAAGAAAGGTGGAAAATTACTTTGGACAAAGTCCTGGAGCAACAGGACAAGGGGGAATGGCTTCCCCCTGCTAGAGGGCAGGGTTAGATGGAATATTGGGAAGGAATTCTTCCATGTGAGGGTGGGGAGGTCCTGGCACAGGTTGCCCAGAGAAGTTGTGCTTGCCCATGGACTGGATGGGGATTGGAGCAACCTGGTCTAGTGAAACATGTCCCAAAAAGTTGTGTTGATGTGGCACTCGGGGACAGAGTTCAGTGGTGGCCTTGGAAGTTCTGAGTTAACATTTCAACTTGATGATCTCAGAGCTCTTTTCCTTAATGATTATTCCATGATTATGTGATTCTGAATCCATGAGGCAAGAGGAAGATGATGCTGCTCAGGATGGATTAGGGAAACCACAATAATGGTGGAGTAAATCCTGTTCAGATACTGATGGGAAAAAGGAATTTAAATAAGCAAGGGGAACTTCAGGAGGGCAGATTCCCAAATCCAAGAGATAACTGCTGCTTTAGGAGCAGGATATGGGATAGAAAAGCTTCCTGCAGGGGCACAGGAATGGGGAAAAGAACAAAATTAAGTCGTGACCTAGGCACCACAAGGTCTCCCATTGTCAATCCTTGGCCACCACGACCCCTCCCATGTGTCTCCATCGGGGCTCAGCACCGAGCTGTGCCATTAATCCCGATCGGAGGCGAGACGGGAAGCAGTGAGTGACAGGTACATTGATCTTCCAGCACTTGGAAGCGAGACAGCAACAGGGACGAATGCAAATTGGGGAGCAGAAGCTGAACCTTGGATTCGCTGCCAGGATTGTCCCCAGAGCTGGGAAAACCTCAGAGATTAAAGGGATGAAGCAGAACTACCCCAAAGAAAAAAGCAAAGCAGAGACCAAAAACCTCTAATAAAACCAAAATGCTCTTTTCAAACAGGAATGATGGAAAAAATTAAAAGGGTTAAGGACTATTAGGACATGAGTGAAGGAGCCACCAGCATGTCCCAGCTCCTGACAGGGGGTAAAAACCTCCCACTTGGTACCCAAAGCAGCTCCAAAAAGAACTGAAAATTTCTGCCAAGGGGTTTTCTGGAAGCAAACCCTTCCCAACATGAAGATGAATCCCTCACCATGGGATTTGCTCCAGGTCAGGAAGGGAAGATTCAGCAGAACCCAGTTACCTTCAAATCCCAGAAGGAAGAGGACACTCAGCCAGACATCCCAGGTGGCAGCAGGACCATCATACACATCCACTGATGCTCTGGGATGGTATGCGATCAAACCTCCCTCTTTTCCATGGGAAAAAGCATCCCTGACTCAAAACAATTTGATGCTGGCTTCCATCATGTGCATTTTGGGAGGACCAAGGTCAAGGCATGGAATTCCTTGTAAAATCCCTGCAAGACCATTTCCTAATGGATCTGATCCTTCCACACTGTCTCCCACCTCGTGGATGAAGGGAAGGTGGTGGAGGAGCTTTTCAGGATTTTAGTAAGAAGGTCCAAGGGCAAATTTGGGGGCAGCAGAGGAGTTTGCAGCCAGGAGCAACCTCGACACAAGCAGAAGCACCACGGGAAGCTCTGATGGCCAGGATGGATCAGCCTCACTCCCACTGCTACAGCAGATTACAGGGATTGGGAATCCCAATCACTGCCCTTCACGTCAACCGAGAGCCAGGATGCTCCACGCCCCATCCAACGTGGCCTTGGACACTTTCAGAGATGGAGTAGCCATAGCTTCTCTAGGAATTCCATTTCATGGCCTCCCCACTCTCCCAGTGAAGAATTCCCTCCCAATATCCCATCTGTCCCTGCCCTCTGGCCGTGGGAAGCCATACTCTCTTGCCCTGTCACTCCATTCACTTGTCCAAAGTCCCACTCCAGCTCTCTTGGAGCCCTTCAGGCACTGGAAGGGGCTCAAAGGTCTCCCTGAATCCTTCTCTTCTCCAGTCTCAGACTTCAGCTCATGATTGGGTGAAGAGGTGGGAACATAGTCAAACCCCCTGGAGATTATCCCCAACACCACTTGCTTCCCTGGATGAGAAAAACTGTGGATGGGAAGGGAAGAGCAATGGAGGGAAAAACTGAGAAAAGAAAGAGAGAGAGAAAGAGAGAGAGAGAGAGAAAGAGAGGAAAGAAAGAGAGGAAAAAGAAAAGAAAGAAAGAAAGAAAGAAAGAAAGAAAGAAAGAAAGAAAGAAAGAAAGAAAGAAAGAAAGAAAGAAAGAAAGAAAGAAAGAAAGAAAGAAAGAAAGAAAGAAAGAAAGAAAGAAAGAAAGAAAGAAAGAAAGAAAGAAAGAAAGAAAGAAAGAAAGAAAGAAAGAAAGAAAGAAAGAAAGAAAGAAAGAAAGAAAGAAAGAAAGAAAGAAAGAAAGAAAGAAAGAAAGAAAGAATTTGGGCTAAAACAAGAAGCATGGAATGGTTTGGGTTGGAAGGGACCTTTAACACCATCGAGTTTCAACCTTCTGCCATGGGCAGGGACAACTTCCACTAGACCAGGTTGCTCCAAGCATATGGAAATGACCTTCAACAGGCATAAATCCAAGGGAAACCTGAATAAAGTTCCACTACAGCTCCTCCAGCCAAAAGCAAACAGTTCTGGTGTTTCCCATCCCACCACACCTCGATGGCATCACCCCTGAGCCACGTGGCTCTGACACCTTTTGTCCTGGCTGCCAACTTGGCCAAGCCCCTGAAGTCAACAAAAGCTTTGGGATTACTGTAATGCTGTTAGGAATTCAGTGTGAAAGCAGACACCAGTATTAGGGATGATTATCCCGGAGCAGGTTCAATATGTTCCCACAGAATGGCACAGCAAGAGGTTAATTATGTTGCAACTGGAATCAGCTTCCAAAAGGACCATCCTTGGGTTTAAGAGGGGAATTTAATTTCCACACTCATTCAGTTCCGAGCTCTTTCAAGAGCGACGGCTCTTTATGCTAGCGTGTAAACGATGCTTTATGATCAGGAACTGCTGCTTAATAGGAAATAAATCCAATTGATCCAAACTGCTTTACCTGGGACCCGGAGCACGACAGCTGCTCTGGTTGTCACATTTTGAGAGGACGGGAGAAGGGCAGGATTTGGAGTTGGAATATTTTAGAGAGCTCCAAACTCATTGGAAAATTTGCTTAACATGGCAGCTGCTTTTAGCTGGGAATATTTGGGAAATTAATACCAGATCTGCTTGGTGAATTCCCATATATCAATCGGACCACAGGAAAAGAGAAGTTCAGGGAATCCACCAGGAGCGAGACTGCATTGGGCACTGGCACTTGGAGATGAACAGTAAGGAAGCACTCATTTTATCAGGCAAAGTATTAAATTCATGGAATTGTTTGGCTTGGAAGGGGCCTTTAAGACCACCTTATTCCAAAACTCTCGCCATGGGCACGGACACCTGCCACTATCCCAGGTTGCTCCAAGCCTTGTCCAACCTGGCCTTGGACATATCCAGGGATGAGGATTCACAACCTCTCTGGGCAAATCCACATATCCTGCTCAAATAAATTCCACAAGTCTGGGTCTGCATCCAGAATTCCTGGGTTTAGGTGAAAAATACAGAACTTTTATTTCCAGGAAATACAGAGGGGCAAAACATCACCCAGCTTGGAAGAAAAAAAAATTCCAGCAGCAAGAAAGGGAGGGATTCTGCCCCTCTGCTCCGCTCAGGTGAGACTCTACCTGGAATTCTACATCCAGCTCTGGAGTGGATGGATGTGGATGTGGAGCTGCTGGAGTGAGTTCAGAGGAGGCCATGGAGATGGTCCAAGGGCTGGAGCCTCTCTGCTCTGGAGACAGCTGGGATGTCCAGCCAAGAGAAGGCAAGGTTCCAGGCAGGCCTTATTAGAGCTTTTCAAAAATCCAAATGTTTAGGAAAGCCCCACGACGCGTGGAGATGTCATGGGGGAACAAAGTGATGCCTGAGCTGTTGAGAAGAAAGAAGGGGAGCGAGGAGAAGAGCATCTGGAAAAGCTGGGGATGGCACAGCCAGGAGAAATCCAACAGCAAGGAAACACTGGCAGCAAGCGTGACAGGGAAATGAAAAGCAGCAGACGTGAAAGTCACAGAGCTACAAGAAACTCCCTGGAAAAATGCTGCTGCAAAACACGTTCAGGATCAGTCTCTCAAAAGGTTGAGGACCCCTTCTCCCTTTCCAGACCACTGGTGCAATCCCAGCTTCCATCTGCAGCTGGGATGCTGCACAGGATGGATTTTAGTGGATCTGGTTCAGTGGATGTGGTGTCTTTGGGGTTTGGGTGTTCCCAGGGTACCACAACATCCAGCATGGAATCATGGAATGGTTTAGGTTGGAAAAGAGCACTAAGACCATTGAGTCAAACTGTTCAGCACTGCCAATGCCACTGTTAAACCATGTCCCCAGTGCCACATGCACACATTTTCTGAAGCCTTCTAGGGATGGTAACTCCACCACTGCCAGGGAGCCTATTCCAACACCTGACCACATTTCCATCAAGAATTTTTTTCTCCAACATCCAATCTAAACCTCTCCTGGCACAACCTGAGGTCATTTCCTCTTGTCCTCTCCCTTGACCCTGACCCCCCTCTGGCTGCACCATCCTGTCAGAAGTTGGGCAGAGCCAGAAGGTCCCCCCTGAGCCTCCTCTTCTCCAGGCTGAACCCCTCCAGTACCTTTAGCTGCTCCTGGTGCTCCAGATCCTTCCCACTCTTTGTGGAATACCATCCCTGAAGTGTTCAAGAATGTGTGGATGTGGCATTTGGGGATGTGCACCAGTGGCAGCCCTGGCAGTGCTGGGGGAACGTTTGGGACTCGATGATCTCAAAGTTCTTTCCCAACCAAAGCCATCCTACATTTATCCAAATCTGTATCATTTTCCAAAGGGGTCTGGGTCACTTCAGCCCCACCAGCCCCCAGAGCCAGGTGATTTGGGGAGCCTTAGAAAATAATGGGAAGAACCGTGCCTTTGACTCAGTCCCACAATTCCAACACCAATATTCCAACCACAACAGAAACACCAGCAAATATCTTGGTTTATTCCCTCCAATCCCAAAATACAGGGAGGCAGAGACAGAAGGGTCCAACAAGGTCTTGGTGGGGACAGGAGGACACATCAGCAACCTCCCAGTCACCCCAGTAACCCCACCAGCTGTGTCACAATCCCATCCTCACTGCCAAAAAGCCCCAGGATGGCCTTTCCAAACATCACCAGAGTGGAAGAGCCTTCCAAGGATGAGGAGAGCCCACATTATCCACCAGGACTGGCAAGAGGAGGTCACACTGAAGGCTCTGAACACCGTTTTCCCAGCCCCAGCCCGTGTTAAAGAGCCTGAATGGGTCTCTGGAGCATCAGCCCTTGTTCAAACACAACCCTTATTATTATAACAAAAGAGGGTGGCGGGTTTTCCTTCCCCCCTTCCCTCGGTGAATGATTATTAATGTGTTTCCAGGAGCTGGATCCATTCCTCTAAATGAGAGAGTGGGATGGCAGGAGGAAAGCTGATAAATGCCCTCCTCCCCCCGGCCTCGCGGCGGGAGCTGCCAGGGGTGCTCGTTCTAACAAGCTGCAGATGGAAGACAACTGGAATAACAAAGTATGAATTTTTATGAGTCTAATAAATCACTCCACTTTTCCTGCTCTTGATCGTTTCCAGCACTTCACACACCAGAAAAACCCCGGCTATAATCAAATGGGTTCAGGGATCTCGTGTTCACGCCTCACCGTGGCACGGGGAGAAGTGGCTCTGCCTCGGGAAACGACGGGAGCGCTCGGCGGGCTGGAATTCCATTTGCATTTGTGCTTTAGGATTGACTTCCTTTTTTTATTTTATTATAATTTATTTAAATTTAACAAGGAAAAATTTGAATCTCTTAGGTATTCCCCACCCTCAAAGCCACTTATCCAACAGAAGGCCAGCTTTTAGATTTCTAAGCATCCACTTAAAAAGAACCTGACCTGACTCTGGCATTCAGCAGTGGAACTTGGATAAACTCAGGGAGATGGGAGGAAAACGTTGCAGGCAGAAGGTTCATTAAGCTCCTTTTAATTCTCCTTTCTAAACTTTGATATAAAGCAGGCAATGGACAGGCTCAAAATCCATCCCCACAAGAAACAAAGGGATTCTACTACAAGTTGTAACCACTGAGTAGGTGCACATGGGTTTGCCGAGGGAACTATTTGCCAAAAAGCCAGAAAAGCACCACATCCATGGAAAGAAAGAACCAAGATGTTCTTTTCCTTATCAAAAAAACACTCCTGAAACCTCCCGGACAGAGGAGAATGGAGCTGAAGTCAGACACACCACAATGGCTCCCCGACAATGGAATGAGATGATCTTTAAGGTCTCTTCCAACTCAAACTATTCCATTATTCCCTGTGCTTAAGAAAAGGAGAACCATTGCTCCACATCAGTCTAGAGTCCCTCAAGACCAAGCACAGCTCCAGGATCTTTGAAATCTGGAAAAAAAACCACTCCTTATAATCACATAATCATTAAGGTTGGGAAAGCCCTTCAAGATCATAGAGTCCAATTTGTGATTGATCCTCACCTTGTCACCCAGACCAGAGCCCTGAGTGCCACATTCAGTTATTCCTCAAACACCTCTAAGGATGGGGACTCCACCACCTCCCTGGGCAGCCCCTTCCAATGCTTAACAACCCTTTCCATGAAGAATTTTTTCCTGAAATTGAGTTAATGTTGCACCACTCCCAGTCCCCCAACACCAGTGTTGATAGTGAGTCCCCATCTCAGTATCCCAAACCTCAACACTCCACCTCCCCGAAGGAAGGAAGCCAAGTTTAACAGGGAAACCTGTTGTTTTCCATCACCCTTATCCTACCCTAGTCTTTAATCCATCCAATATGTTCTTTCCCCCTGCTTTTCATTTGCTTTTCCAGCACTGCACTGCATCAGGGAGGGAATTCATCTTTGACAAACATTTACCGATTATCAAATCACAACTGCAGCCGCCGACAGGGGCAATAAGTCACTTTAAGCAGCCGCCCGTACTCCAGGCTCAGGAGTTTGGGCAGCTCCTCGATGACAAATCACTCCTGTCAAAGCCGCGTGTTCCCGGCCGCTCCGGAGCCGTGTTCCCTGTTGTTCCACGCTACCTGGTGTTTAATGACAACACTGTCAGACTAAGACGAAGCCGCTGCGCCACCGACTGCCAAAGCCCCATTAGAGGGAAGATTGAGACCCTACTCTTCCCAAACTCACTCAAGCAACACAACCCACGAGTTTTTATAATTACGGCGCAAGAGCCATCGATCCCACGCTGACATCCAACCTATCCCTATGAAATGGGAGTAGTTTGCTGGCTGACAGTTGCTATAGATTATTGTGGGTGGGTTGGTTGTTTTTTTTTTCCCCCTTTTTTATCCGTCGCTCGACAAAGCTCGGGATGGATGGGAAGGAAGAAGAGGAAAACGTGTGCGGTCTTTGCAGTGCTGTTTCTATCCCAGCTCTTTCCCTTCAAAGGAACTTCAAAGAATCCCAGAATGGTTTGGGTGGGAAGAGACCTTGAAGACCATCCAGTTCCAAAGCCTTACCATGGGCAGGGACACCTTCCACTATCCCAGGTTGCTCCAAGCCCTGTCTAACCTGGCCTTGAACACTTCCAGGGATGGGGCAGCCACAGCCTCTCTGGGAATTCTATTCTAGCTCCTCCCCACCCTCCCAAGGAAGAATTCCTTCCTTATTTCCGCTCTAAATCTTCCCTCTTTCAGTTAAAACTTTCCCCCTCGAGGAGGAAGAACGTTGCTGTTGCTTTAAAGAAATGTGTTCATCTGCTTGAAGCCGTTACAGCATCCGTTAAGTTCCTATAAATAAGGAATTTCACAGCCTAAGCTGTGCATGAGCATCAGGGCATGTGGTTGATTTCCTTGGATTGCCCATTTGGGTGATCCAGCTGGATGGGTTTGGCACTCATCCACTTCTCTCACCTCCCCAAAGACCACAGCTTCAGCTGTGCTGGAGGAGAAAGATTCCAACGGCATTCCATGCTCAGCGTGGGGTTGGATGGCACCAAGAGGCACCCAAACCCTACCCACCATCCCATTCCATAGGTAGAACTTAAGGGATTGACGACTAGGGCTTAAATGGGACCAGACGACCCAAAACCACCATTCCTGCACCAGAGATGGAATTTTCTCATAGGTCTGATTCTCAAAAATCATCCTCTTCAGGATGGGGTGCAGTGAGAGGGAGCTTAAATCATGGAAACACAATGCCAAGACTTTCTCTTGGATCAAATCCACATGGGGACCAGGGTCACTGAAATTTATGACGTGGAAAACAGGATTACAAGAAGGAAATTCCCACTGGCTACCTGGAGAGCAAATCCTCCTTAGAAAATCCCAAGTGAGCACCACACCAGAAGACTTGGGAATAATTTTGATTCAAGGTCCTTCAGCACATGGTGGAATTCATGGGGTGTCCTGTGCAGGGCCAGGAACTGGACTGGATGATCTATATGGGTCCCTTACAACTCAGGATATTCCATGATTCCTTTCAGCCATGATTTTGAAGCATAAAAGAACAAAGATAAGCCCGCATCACATTTTTAGGAAAGAGAAAAGAAGAAAGCTTTGGCATTGGTGGCTCCTCAGCTCCTAAGGTCAACAACATCTTAAGAAGGAAAGCTCAGACCTCCAAGTCACCTGATTCCAATCAACTTTGCCACATCCAAGAAGGGAACAAAACAAAGAAAAAATTCTATTTTTGGTGGAAAGCAAAAGTTTTTTTACCCAAAGTGTCCATAATCCCATCTCTACCCTCTGATCCAGTGCTTTACATTCAGGTTGCTACTCCTGCATCCCTGAGCATCATCCTGGAGCAAGCGCCATCCCATGCTGGAGCCTGTGCCTCTTCAACACCATAGCCTGAAGGAAATGGCATCTGGCCAAGGATTGGGCTTGGCAACCTGGATTCATGGAAAGTGTCCCTGCCCATGGAAGAGGGCTGAAATGAGATGATCTCTGAGGCCTCTTTCAACCCACATCACTTTCCTTCAATCTTTTCCTGCGACTCCAAACCTCCGGAGGCACCTGGATTCTATTCCAACAAAAAATTAATTTTCCAAAGGCTGAGGGATAGGTGAGCAGAGCATTCCCTTTGTCACACCCTTGGGATCGCCCAGGGATGTCAGTGTGGGAGAGGGAAAGAACAGCAAATCTCCCTTTTCCAGCCTCCACATCCAATGAGCTGCTCCAGTCAGGGGGGAAAATATTTGATAAATTTTAATTTCCTTTTGAAAGCTATCAGGGAATCTTTTTATTGACAGCACTTCAGGGTTTTTCCCATAGTGTCAGGGAAAAGGGCAGGTGCTCTTGCTTGTTGTTAAACCAAATACATATTTTGGATGGAGAAAAGGCTACAATCCATCCCCTCCTCCAAAAAAACCCTCCAGGTATGAGTCCTGCAGAATTCCATAAATCTCACAAGCCGGGTGGGAGCCTGGTTCATGCCCCCTGACCCAGGAGGGATGATGGAGGGAAGATAAACCCAGAATCATGGAATTGTTGAAGTTGGAAAATATATCCAAGATCATCAAGTCCAACTGTTAACTCAGCACTGCAACATTCACCACTAAACCACATCCCTAGGTGCCACATACACACATTTCTTCAACACTTCCAGGGACAGTGATTCCATCACTATGATCCAAGGACTCGACCCCCTCTGCTCTGGAGTCAGGCTGGGAGAGCTGGGAAAGTCCAGCCTGGAGAAGGGAAGGATCCAAGGAGACCCTGGAGCACCTTCCAGTGCCTGAAGGGGCTCCAGGAGACCTGGAAAGGGACTTGGGACAAGGGATGGAGTGCCAGGAAAAGGGGAAATGGCTTTCCACCGGCAGAGGGCAGGGATAGATGGGATATTGGGAAGGAATTCTCTGTGAGGATGGTGAGGCACAGGTTTTCCAGAGCAGCTGTGGCTGCCTCATTCCTGGAAAAATTCAAAGCCAGGCTGGATGGGGCATGGAGCACCCTGGGATAGTGCAAGGTGTCCATGCCCATGGCAGGGGATGGAATGAGAGAAGCTTGAAAGATCCCTTCCCACCCAAACCATTCTGGGATTCCATGAAGACACAAGGGAAGGGCACCAAGACCCTGCCTCAGCACAACTCCAGCCCCTGGCAACAACAATCACCCAACAAACAACACCCCAAAGCAGGAAACAGCTGGATTTTAACAAGGACCACGGGCTAAATCACTTTGGATTTCCTGCTGGTTCACAGCTTGATGGCTTCTTGTCCAAAGGTCAGAAATTTCCTCTCCGAAATCCCCCCAGAATAGACTCCCTATAAAAAGAACCAGGAGCTCACAGCAAATCCCATGTGCAAACTATAAAGCCGTAATCCTTGGAGCTCCAGGGATTCTGCACATGCCACTGGGAGTGTGAACAGCCACACTCCAAGCCTGAACTTCAACTGCAGTAATGCCTCCCAAAGTTTTCCCGTTGGCTCCCAGAAGATCCATGAACTGGCTGTTTCTCAGGGTCTCAGGATCTAATCCAGTACAGCAAATCATTCAGGAGGGTTTATGACCAAGGAATCAAAGGTTTCCAGGATGTCTCAGGAGTTCCACAAAACCAAGGTTTTACAAAGTGTCCTAATATTTTCTTTTACAATAACCCAGAGCGATCCATGGTCTTGGAGAATTTATGTCCCATGCACAGGAAAACTTGATCTTATGTAAATGAACATACATAAATTAAATGACCAAATAAAACTACTGAAAAATTCAAAAGGAGGAATAAAGGAAGTCTTGTATCACGCAATTTCAGCATGATGGGATGGAGGATTTCCACTGCCAGAGGGCAGGGTTAGATGGGATATTGGGAAAGAATTCTTCCCTGGGAGGGTGGGGAGGGGCTGGGATGGAATTCCCAAGAAGCTGAGGCTGACTTGTTGAAGTCCAGGTTGGACATGGGGCTTGGAGCAGGATGTTGTAGAGAGCCAGAAGGTTGCCCCTGAGCCTCCTTTTCTCCAGGCTGAGCCCCCCCAGCTCTCTCAGCTGCTCCTGGTGCTCCAAACCCTTCCCAGCTCCCAGCAACAAACCCAAGATCTTTCCCATAAACTCTTCCGAGCCACCAAAGTGACAGAGGAAAGCACCAACCCCCGCAGCTGCCCCACAGGAGCACATGGAAAAGGCAGCAGGTTTTTAGGGAAAGGCAGCAGGGACACCCTATTAACCTTTCTCTCCCAGGGTTCCTGACGTGTCCCCACCAAAGTCAGGCTGCCACCACTCACATCCCATTATTTGGCCAAACTCAAACCATCTCCAAGAAAACAGTTTGGAAAACTCTGTCCCCGCAACCCCCCCCTTCCCTTAACTCCTCGGAGCGCAGCGGCACAAAACGCCTTTCCTAATGTTTCACACTCCGAGAGCTCCTCCAGCCCGTGCTGTAATCCCCACAAAGTGCTTCCCAAAACAGCTGCAGCTCTCCTTAATTAGTCTCCGCGGGCAGCGGGCATTAACGATTCAGTCGGATGAGTGACTGTTTCTGTGTAAACTCCGCGTGCTCCCCCCTGGAAGCCTCTCCGTGCATCCATCAGGAATGGTTCCATTGAGCAGTTGAGCGCTGACCTTTTGGCCAAACCCTTCTGGAAAAGTCACATTAGGAGCAGGTGACCACCAGTGGCTCTGAGGTGGTGTTTCCATGAGGAAATCACTGGCCAGCTCCAAGATCAGTGGGAATTCAAACCCACCTGCAGGTCTTGGGAGAGACATGGTCAGGATGAGGAAGCAACTTTCAGCTCCCAAATTTGGGTCCATGGTTCATGGATTTGGGATAAACTCTTAAATCACAGCAAGAGCTCGCTGTGTTTGCTCCAGGGCTCCTTTAACAGGAGCTGCATTCCAAGAAACTCGACGTCTTTACTCAGGCAAATGGGGCTCCAGGGTCTGAACAGAAGGGAGAGGGAAGATGTTTATCCCATCAAAGCGTTGTCTTGACTCAGCAATTCCGGGCAAGTCTTCAGCAAAAATAACTCCTTGAGCAGGAGCAGGTTCTGCAATAAAACCCAGCCACCGTGTCCACCTAGTGCCTAATCAGGGGCCAGGTTTTAAAAGTAATTATAATAATTAACAGGAGGAGAAAAAAAGCTGAGAAGTTGGGAATCAGATGCTCGTAGAAAAGATGGGCTTGAGGAGAAAACAGCTGAGCAGGTGGTGATTTTACCACGGGTTTTAAGGTGTTTGAGGCAGAAAATGACTGAATCTCACATTAAAATATTCCTGGGATAGTTGTGCCTGACAGGGAATAGACTTAAGGGTCAAAAGGATTTGCCCACAAGCCAAAACACCCTCTGGATTCATAGGATATCCTGAGTTGGAAAGGAACCATGAGGATTAACGAGTCCAACTCCTGGCCCCACACAGAACATCCCAAAAAATCCCCCTCTATGCCAGAGAGCCCTTTCCAACAGCTCTGGCAGCCTTGGGGCCATGACCATTCCCTAAGGATCCTGTCCCAGCACCCCATCACCCTCTGGAGAAAGAACCTTTTCCTGATACCCAACATAAACCTTCCCTGACACATTTCCAGCCATTCCCTGGCTGTGGTCACAGAGAGCAGAGATTGGAGCTGCCACTCCTGAGGAAACTCAAGATCCCAATGATTCTTCCCTCTTCACCTCCAGGTTTTTCCCCTCCAGGCCCTTCATCATATGCCTTTGGGAGAGCTTTAGATCCTTATTTCTGGGACTACACATTCCAGCTGCTTTTCTCCAGTAGCTCAACACGTGCTGTCCCCAGTGTCCCCCCAACTCCTCCTCCCACCAGCTCCAGCCCAAGGAATGAATCTTCCAGAGGGGGTTAAATATCCTCAAGGATAACAAAAGCCAATCAGCTAAGCAAAATCTTCCTCCAAGCTCAGCACAAACCTCAGGAAGAGGCTTCTCCAGGCTGATTTTCCAGTCTTGATGTACTTGTGCACGTCCCAGAAGTGGCAGGAAAAGTCCCCAGACATCCCTCAGCTCTTAGGGGAAGAAAAGTGCTTCCTTGAGGGTGTTGGCTCCCAGTAATCCACGGAGCCAGTGCCGTGTCCCTGAGCAATTTGAGGCTGGGGAGAGCCAGAGGAGCAGCACATGGCACAGCTCCTCTTCTCCTTTGTCTCCAGTTCTTTCCCTTCCTGCTGGGCGCAGACATCACACGGGAGGTGCCTGTGGGATCTGCTTCCCGCCCCGAGGAACACGGGAAGAGGCACCCCGGGAGCAGCACCTTCCATCAGAGCTTCATTTGTAGCTGGAGATTTTCCAACCCCTCCAGGACATCCGAGGGTGACACAAACACCGAGCAGCGCCGCGGGCTCCCAAAAAGTTCCCAAACTGGCTCTTGGGTGGGAAAAAATATCCATGTCCTGCTCAAAACCCCAAAACGTCTCCGTTAACTTGCCTCTTCCCAGAATCCCTCTGGATTCCCTCATGGATAACAGCATCCGATACCTCAAATGTCACCAAAACCTCTCTTGGAACAAATCCCAAACTTCCCCCTTGATTAACACAAGTGGACATAAAACAACCCAAACCAAAGTGGACATAAAACAACCCAAACCAACCTGAGGCTGTTTCAAATCATAAACCACCTTTGATTTCTTTCCAATCCATAAAACCTGGGACAATATGGAAGCCAGGGAGGTTGTTTATCCATAAAGTTGGAGTGGAATATCAATATTTATCTGATGGAAATTTATAACGAGCTGGGAAGTGACTATTGATACAGGGATCAGGAATTTGCAGCAAACCGAATGCAAAGCAATGACAGTACCACTGCCAAAATACACCGTGGGTGTGTTTATTCGATAAATATTCTATTCCCTACTCCCACAAAAAGGAATCCCAGAAACCTGGTCTAGTGGAAGCCGTCCCTGTCCATGGAAAAGGTTGTAATGAGGTGGTCTTTAGGGTCCCTTCCAAAACCATTCTGGGATTCAAGGTATTTACAGGATTTGCAGGGGAAAAAAAGGAGAATGAGGGTGGATTTGCAGGGATAATTTCTATGGAAAATCTCTGAAATACAAATAGGAGCTGGGAAAGGGGGGCTCAGCCTGGAGAAAAGGAGGTTCAGGAGGGACCTTCTCATTCTGTAACTCCCTGACAGGTAGGTGGAGCCAGGCAGGATCAGGATCTGCTCCGAGGGAAGAAGAGACAGGATGAGAGGAAACAGCCTCAAGAAGCACTAGGAGAGGTTTAAATCGGATATTGGGAAAATTTCTTCATGGAAAAGGTGGTGAGGCACTGGCACAGCTGCCCAGGGCAGTGGTGGAGTCTCCATCCCTAGAAGAATTTAAAATCCATTTTAACATCCCTAGAAGATGTTAAAATCCATCCACAAGGTCAGTGGTGGCCTTGGAAATGCCGAGGGAACACTTGGATTCGGTGGGCTCCGAAGTTTTTTTCCAACCTTAATGATTCCATGATTTTATCTCGTGGACTTTGCATTTTGCCACCTGGTATTTGCACCCATCTCCACATACATTTGTCCCTGAGGGCTTCAGCCACAACTTTTCATGGAATGAAGGAGAAATTCCTTTCTCCATGCAGCTTCCAGGGAGCAACCAAGTGGGAGGATTAGGAAGGAGGGAATCATGTGGGGAAACTGAGGCAGCATCCAGGATATTTTGTTGGAAAAGGAGACATCAGTGCTGCCCTCACTTCCCAGAATTTCCCTCCCTTCAATTAACACCTGATCCCTTCTCCAGGAATTCAGGAGAGAGGATAAAAGCAGGATGTCAACCAAAGAGCCACACTTTTCCAGCACTGGAAAAAGGGTGCTGGAAATGATTGGAGTCTCCAAGATAATTGTGTCCATGTGCAGGGTGGGAAAGCGGCTGGAGTCAGGTTTCAGTCCAGCCGTGAATTCCCAAATTGTGGGGCTATTAATACATCCTGGGATGCTGGGACAGGGCCATGGCATGCCAGCTGTGCCTCTGGATTGGGAACAACTGCGTGATGGAAGTCTGGACCAAGGACTGTGTGGCCCTTTCCATAAAACCAGTCCCAGCCCCAGCACTGATCCAGGGATAGCTCTGCCCTCCAGTTCCCAGAATTCATCCTTAAAAAGTGGTTAATAATCTGGATCATTACATGGAATTTCACTAAATCCACACAGAAAAACCTCAAGCTGAAGTCTAAAAGAGCTTTAGCCCTGGCCAGATTCCAAGTGTCAGAATCTAGGGACGGGTCTCAGGATCCAGGGACTGCTCTGCTCTCCACTTCCCAAAATTTCATGCTTTATAAGTGGTTAATCTGGATCCTTACATGGAATTTGGGGTTAATTCTGCTGCAAATCCCTGCAGGAAAACCTCAAGATGAGGTTAAAAGGAGTTTTATCCTCTGTCACATCCCAGGTCTCAGATTCCAGGGATGATTCTGCCCTTCACTTCCAGAGATTCATCCTTTAAAATTTGGATCATTTTGGATCAAATTTTTATCCAAAATCTGGGTGTAATTCTCCTGCGAATCCCTGTAGGAAAATCTCGAATTCGGTTTTAAAAGGATTTTAGACCCTATCACGTCCCAGGTCTCATATTCCAGGAATTGTTCTCTCTCCATTTAAAAAGTGGTTGATCTGGATTCTTACATGGAATTTGGGGTTAATTCTGCTGCAAATCCCTTCAGGAAAACCTCAAGATGAGGTTTAAAGGAGCTTTATCCTCTGTCACATCCCAGGTCTCAGATTCCAGGGATCATTCTGCCAGAGATTCATCCTTTAAAATTTGGATCATTTTGGATCAAATTTTTACACAAAATGTGGAATTAATTCTGTGAATCCCTGTAGGAAAATCTCAAATTCAGTTTTAAAGGGGTTCTAGACCCTGTCACATCCCAGGTCTCAGATTCAAGGACTTGTTCTCTCTCCATTTAAGAAGTGGTTAATCTGGATCATTACATGGAATTTGGGATTAATTCTGATGCAAATACAGGCAAGGAATGAGCACAATAGGGAATACTTTGTTCTTCCCTTAGGATACCTCGGAGGAATTTTTTAACACAAGCCCTCAACATCCCACTTTTCCTCATTTAAAAGCAAGAAAACCAGGAAGCAGAATGACAAATAGATTCTTCCTAGAGCAGACAGAAAGATCAACAGCAAAAACAAGGATAAAACTCAAAAAAAATTTCCCACATCACCTTTTTTCCTTTCCAAGCTGCTTTAACACTTCCTTGACTGCCCTAAATCCTAAGAAATCTCCTTCCTATTCTGGCTCTGCTTAAAAAAAAATCGGGAATAAACCAACTTTTCATAAACCAAATATCAAGGAATTCCTTGATTTATCCAAGCGTTTAAGCCCACTTAAACTCCTGTGCCACCAAATTAACACCCTCAAGAATCCCAGGAAAAAGCTCCAAGATTCCTTTGCATCCCCCCCTCAACTCTTTCCTGAAAAACCGCAGAGGTGAGAGCTCTTTTCCAAGTCTCCTAACAAATTTCCCGGCTTGCGGGGATGACAGCTCACCGAAGCTCCAGATGGATTGCTTGGAAAAGTGAGATGGTCGTGTTTGGGCCCCGACGTCAGCACATCCCATCAATCTCCGGGGAGTTCATCCCCCCCCTGCTCCCCCTTCCCTTTTCCAGAGTTCATTCCCACTTCATTACTGGATGGAGTGAGCCAGGAGTGCCTGATTTACCGGATACTTTCTGGGAAAATGGGAGCGGAGCTTTGTATTCCCAAAGCAGCACCTGCTCCACTGATACTCCTTAAAAAGGGGCACAGGCAGGAGGAAAAAAGGGATGCATCTTATGGAATTATATGGTTTCCCACTTCCCTCTTTTTGGGTGGCAAAATCCTGGGAGAAATGAGCTCCCTGGCAGGACAACACATCCCAAAGGGTCTACCCTGCTCCTCTGGGAACCTCCTGCAGATCCCATTCTCCCACACCAAATGCCTGAAATCAGGAACAGCTCAGTTTTCCTGGCTGGATAACACATCCCAAAGGCTCTGCCTGCTTTTCCAGGAATCTCCTAGAAATCCAATTTCCCTAAATCAAACACCAGGAGCCTCAAAACATGTGAGAACCCAGTTTTCCTGGCAGGACAATACATCCTAAAGGGTTTCCCCTGTTCCTCTGGGAATCTCCTGGAGATCCCACCCTCTTACAACAAACACCAAACGCCTGCATCCACAGGACAGCCCAGTTTTCCTGACTGGACAACAGATTCCAAAGTTCTGCCCTGCTCCACCAGGAATTTCCTGGAGATCCCATTCTCCCACATGAAATTCCAGGAGCCTCAAGTCGAAGGAGTAACTGATTCTCCCTGTGGAAACTTTGCGGGACATCACCAAACCCCACCTTAAATCACCACCACAGCAGGTTTAAATTTTACCAATTCAGGGTTTTCCAAAAAAAACCCTTATCCTGATACCCAGAAAAGAGCTGGAGAGCTTTTCCCACTCTTTTCCATAAATCCGTGCCTTCCCTGGACAAGCCCAGCCGTGCTGCAAACGGATTTTTGGCACTCTGTGACATAAAGGTGCCGCTGCTCCCGGATCCCAGGTAATTTCCTGGTCAGCATCCCTTTATCCCACCATCTGCTGGAATGATTACAAGCTGGAAAAATCCTGACTCAGCAGGAAAAGTGGAGAAGGATGAGGGCAGAGGGAAGCAGATGCAGCAGGATCGGGCTGGAGTGGAGTTCCAGCATGGAGCTTGTGTCTCAACATTCCCCTCTCCGGGACAAAATCCTCCTGGATATGTATAAAAGAGGGGAAAAAGGGAAAAAAAAACCATTTCCAGCATGAGGATATTTCATGGAAAAATGAGGGTTTGGAGATTGCTTTTTTATTTTGCACAAGGAATTTTATGTCAGAAAAAGGGAATGTTCCCATTTACTCATATTATAACTGAAGGTAGTTTGGGATTTTTTAAAATCCCGAATTTTTGTCCGTGAAAAGCCAGGGATGCACATCCCTTTTTTATCCTTTACAGGGATCCCCTCACTCCTTAATTTGCTCACTCTGGCACGAAGCTCTTTGCCAGAAAATCCAAGATAATCCAGGTCGGCAGGGACCGATTGGAAAAGATGGATTTGATTTTCCGACGGAGCCTTTTGCGCTCTTGTTCTGCTCCAGAGGGTCTGGAGGTGATGCCACCCCATTCCTTCCCCTTGTGGAGCAATTAAAGCAGAGATTAATTAATTAATTGTGGCTAAGGACAGGGCAAAAGTTTTGGGAAGGCAGGGAAATAAAATAATCTGATCCAATAAAAAATTCCCGGTTAACTCACCATTCTTGGGAATCAATTAACGAGACAGGAATCGGCTCCGTGTGGGAAACATCCCAGAGGCAGCAAAAAAAGCAACCCCAGCTCTGTCCCTAAGGCAGGAATCCCACACGGAGTGGGAAAAGGTAATTATAGGAGCACTGGAAAACAGGATTTATTCCCAAAGGGGTTTTTTTACATAATTTTCTCAGCCTCTTATTCCACTCTCACTCCCGATAGTTCAGGAATAGTGGGAATGAAGGAGTTAAAAAAACCAACACGGTGTTTAAATTCAATTCTTGCACCTCACAGCTTATCCAGGATATCCCAAATTATCCAGGATTCATGAAGACCCCAGAGGTTTTAACTAAAGAGGAGCCGGGATACGCCTCACTTTATTTGGGACTGAAGGGCAGAATTAGGGATTAAACCCAAATTTACCCTGAAAAGTCCCACAAAAATGAAGGCAAGGCAACACTGCCGGGGAAATTCCACGCAGCTCCGGGCCAGCTACAATTCCTGCTGAACACACGGATATTTTGCTGCTTCTTGTAACTCTCAGTTCGTTTTCCCCTATGGGAAAAAAAATCCTTTCTCCAGAAAAACAGCAGAGGCATCGTGCCCCCTAGAGGGTACCACGGCAGGTCCTGGTGTCAGATCCAGCTTCTCCGTATCCCAACAGGAAAAAGATGGAAGGAAAAATCAATTTCTTCCCACAGATCTCCACACCTGAATATGCCTGAATATGCTTTGTAAAGAATTGGAAAAGAAAGGGAGAAACGCATCCAGGAATTTTAAACTTTGCAGTACAGGCTTCAAATTTTACCCCCCCAGATTTTCCTTTCCAGCTGGGAAATCAGTGTAATTAAACTCCAAATCAAGGAATCCAGGGGAAAAAAATCTATCCCAAACCGAGGAATACAGGGAAGAGATCCCTTCTTGTTTTGCTGGAGTGACACACATGGAATTAAGCTCTCCAGGGAAGCTGGGCTGAGTCCAGTTATCCCTAAAAATCATCCCAAAAGGATCCCCTTGGGATGTGGTCTTGCTCAAAGCCCCAGGGGGGGTTTATTCACCGACCTATCTCCCATTCCCAAATCTCTTCCCGCATTTCAGCACTGGGGAAATGCTGAGTACGACAACACAGCTACGATTAAACGGGAAAGTGGAAGGGGAAAAACAGGGAAAAGCCAAAAGCAATAAGTTTGATGCTGGAGAATGGGAACAGATGGGAGTCAATGAGGCACAGAAATACAAGGAAAAGGCTGCTCCTGCCTCAGGGAGCTGCCAAGGTGAAGGATCCATGTCGGGAAAGGGATGGAAAGGGAATATCCCACCAGGGGACAGAGCTCAAGGAGCATCCACAGATGAGGAGGGGGATGTATGCTCCTTTTAAATGTCTGGAAGGGAGGGGGGGGTTGGAGGGGGAGTGTTTTCCTGGTGGAATTTAAAGAGCCAAAAATCCCAGATTTTGCACAAGGCAGCAGCCTTGATTTACCCAAAATCCCAAACCATGCTTCCCATGGGGCACAGGAATGTCCTCCTCCAACTTCCCCAACCTCCCAGGACACCTTTCCCAACTGGTTATTCCAAGAAAACCGTGGAACTGGAAAGATGAGGACATAGCAATCCCAAAGCACTGGGTAGCCTGGAGCTGACATTCCCACAGGGAACAAGCTGAGCCTTCCCTCCAGGCTTCCTTCAGCTGACTCCACCAGGCTCGTTCCAAGATCCCTGGCTCTTAATTAAGCGTGGCTAATCAGACACCTGGAATCACCCAGCCCTGTGGCATTCCCAGCAGGAAAAGGGGAGGGGAAATAAACCCCACCCCACTTGTTTCACCACCAGCCTGAGCTCAGGGACAGCTGCAGATTCTGACCTGGGAGATCCCCATTTGTTTGAGAGATATGGGAAAGGTCCAAGGATATAAAAAAAAAAGGGAAAGGGGATTTGCAGCTGTGGGTGTGTATTGGAATAATACCTTTGGGAAGTGGCACCTGGGAAATTCTTGGCACTGCAGGGAGCAAGGTTGTACCAAAGCCAGACTGGAATCTTGGAAAAGACTCCAAATTACAGGATTATGGAATGGTTTGGGTTGGAAAGGACCTTCCAGATCGTGGAATTCCAACCCCTGCCATGGGCATCAATGCCTTCCACTATCCCAGGCTGCTCCAAGCTAAATCCTTGGCCTAGGATACTTCCAGGGATGGGGCAGCTTCTCTGGGAATTCCATTCCAGCCCCTCACCAGCCTCCAGGGAGGAATTCCTTCCCAAGTTCCCATCTAACCCCTGCCTTCTGGCAGTGGGAAGCCATTCCCCGTGTCCTGCCACTTCACTCAAGGGGAAGAAAGGAAAAAGGAGCTCTGGGATTGGATAAAACGGTGACACAACTTCCAGGGATTTTTCCCACCACCAGCTCTTCTTTTTGAGGGAGATACACAGGAACCTGGAGAAGTTGTGGAGTCCCCATCCCTGGAATTTTCCAGGCCAGGCTGGATGGGGCTTGGAGCACCTGGGATAGTGGAATGTGCCCCTGCCCATGGCAGGGGGTGAAACTGGATGAGCTTTAAGGTGCTTTTCAACCCAAACTATTCCAGAATTTTAGGAAGGTGAGGGCTGACAGTGAGCAGGGATTTTATCCCAGGAAAAGGAGAAGGGAGCACAGCAACAGCACCCATCTCCCATCACCTCCTCAACTCCTTCCCAGCCCTCATGGAATGACAGATGATGAGGGAAGGAGGGTCAATCCACAAGGAATTAGAGGAGCCAAGTGGCAAATCAACAACAGAATCAGGATGAGATCATCCGCAAAAATTACCCCGGGAGGTGTCAGGAATCGAATCCCACACTACTCCCTGTTGGCCTCAAGAGCCCCTGATCTCCCACCCTCTCCAGCTCAGGATTCTTTTTTAATTCACGGGAATCACATCTTGCCCGGAGCTTTCCATGACGAATCCCATCAATTCGACGCATCCGAACCAAATCTTAAAATTGGAAAGGCACCTGTGAGAGGAGCGAGGAGCTTCCTGAGGCCGCGGAGCGCGGGCTGAGCCAGGGCCGGCGTTCCTGGCGGGAGTCGGATGCCAAGCTGGATGTTTCCGTAGGGACTCGACAAATCCAAGTGCTGTCCCGAGCCACGGAGGGTAAAGATAGATCCGGCACACCGGGACAAACCCGTGGCTGGAGTTCCTCTTGTTCCCAGTTTTCCCCCTTTTTTCCTCGTGCGCCGTCTCCCTGTTCGCCCTCACAAGTGGTCCCCCCCGGCTTGGGAGTATTTGGGAGGAAAGTTGGGAATGCGATAAGGTTACTCTGTCCCCAGGGAGGGAGAAGGGGCTTGCTCACAGCTGGCATTGCCTCGTTTTCTCACAGGCAGCTAATTGGGAATTTTCATCACTCCCGCTGTTATATATGGACACAAGAGATGGAAAAGGGAAAAGATGATGACTCGGAACAGGTGTTTTCATTAAGGATTTCAGCGGGAATATTTCCGCAGCCTGCTGAAACCAACTTCCAGGAGTCAAACCCAAGACACGGCCCTGGAAAGGAGCAGCTCAGGACATTCCTGGTTCATTTTCCATGGGCTGATTCTGGAGCTGAGGGATGAGACAATCTCTGGAGATGTGCAAATGTCACTAAAAGGAATAAGAACCACAAGTGTCACCTCACAAATCTGTGGGATGCTCTTGGAATGTTCTGTTCTATGTGAATACAGAAAAATTACATTAATTTTCCTCTGCTGGAAAATAATAATATATGGAATAGCACAGGGGGGAAATAAGTCTTTATTAACAGGAATTCCAACTCCTGTAAACAATCCTAGAGGAAAGAGAAAGATCTTTCCTCTCCTACACTTTCCAGTACCTGCACTCTGGCACTTCACACCCAAATATTCCTGTCACATGGAAAACTGGGTGCAAGAATATCCTGGAGCATCACAGCCATGGAGGTGGATCATTCCAGACCTTTGTGGGCCCACTGAGCTCAAGGACCTGCCAGGACCATGGGATGTGGGGTCATAACCTTGGCTCTAATTCCACTTCCATCCCAACCCGTGGGTATCCTGGAGCAAGTCCAGAGGAGGTCATGGAGATGCTCCAAGGGATGGAGCTAGGCTGGGAGAGCTGGGAATGTCCAGCCTGGAAAAGGGAAGCCTCCAGGGAGACCTTGGAGCCCCTTCCAGTGCCTAAAGGGGATCCAGGAGAGCTGGAGAAAGATTTTGGACAAGATATGGAGGGACAGGACACAGCGAATGGCTTCCCACTGCCAGAGGGCAGGGATAGATGGGATATTGGGAAGGAATTCTTCCTTGTGAGGGTGTTGAGGAGCTGGAATAGAATTCCCAGAGAAGCTGTGGCTGACCCTGGGTCCCTGGAAGTGTCCAAGGCCAGGCTGGGTGGGGCTTGGAGCACTCTGGGATAGTGGAAGCTGTCCCTGCGCATGGCAGGGGTTGGAATTGGATAACCTTCAAAATTCCCAAACCACCCTCTGCCGATCCCATGGATGACGAAGGGCTGTATTTTCCTGCATTGCCAAGCTGCCACTTGGAAATAAATCCTAAATTTTACTAAATCAGGACAACTTTTCACAGGAGGTTTGTTCACAGGATCAAATCCAGACACAAATATTCACACAAATAATGAATATTCCCAATGTCAAAGCTTGGCTGCAATGCAATCAGCAGCATTTCAAGGAATCACAGGAATCACTACTTTAACCTCTGCTTCTCCACTGCATAAAAATTCCCTGAAATCCCACAAAAACCCAGGAAAACAGCACTTATTATTTTCCATTACAGGTATAAAATACTTGGAGCATTCCCAACAATTCCCAAGAGCTGCTGAATAACATAAGGATTCATTTGTCCCCAGGAAATATCAGGGAGGGAAGGGAGCAGTGACCCAGAATCTGAGAGCAAATAAAGGTAATAAAGTGCATTTTAGAGGGGTAAATTTCCTGCTCCTGCACTGAAATCCAACAGGGAGTGCTGCAAGGAAGAGCAGAAGGAAAGGCAGGTTTACGGTAGGGAAAATAAGGAAGAGTTATGGGATTAAAAGGAAATGCTCCATTAATATTTCTCCTTAAATAACAACAGCAATAACTCAGCCTATTCCAAGGGGTGACAACGTGACACTGGAACTGGAGATGCTCCTGGGAGCAACAAAACGACTTCCCAGGATATTCTTTGGAGCCGGAATTGAATTGGAGATGAGATCTCCATATTTTAATGGGATCACTCCACTGGCAGCTGCTCAGCATCCCGCAGTCATTGTCCAGGATCCCATCCCAGGAGGTGCCAAACAAATCCAAAACAAAGAGCTTGAACGAGCTGATTTTTCCTAACAATGCCATAATTGTTGGGATAACTAATTAATGCCGGCTGCAGCCTGGAGCAGAGCCCTGGCTGTGCTAATTATGGAATTTTTAATCCATTCCCTCTTGTTTCACCCGTGGAAGGAGCTCCTGGAGACAGCAAGGAGGGAGAATTGTGGAGATGCTGCTGCTTCCCAACTCTTGTTTTCCATGCTGGCTCCAGGTGATGCTCCATGACCAGGATACGAGGAACATCCCACAGGTGGATATCTCATTTTTCTCTCTTCCCTGACTTTCACCTTAAGCTTTTTACTTCCCACATGCAACTCCCATTCTCTCAGGACTCAACATTCAAGAATTTCAGGGATAAACTTCCAAACCACCACCTCATCTTGTCCCTTTCTCTGGAGCTGTGGAAGAAGCCACCAAAAATCCCACAGGAATGGGACGATGAAGGAATAAGTACAGATTTTCAAGGAATTCAAACATGTATTTGCTTCCAGACATGGAAATTCACCAGAGAAAATCCCAGGAAAAAGACTGCTGGCAGCAGGAACAGCTGGGAAAAGCAGCATTTTGGCCACATCAATCCAACAGTTCTGGAATTCCCAGTTAGAAAGGGAAACGCCAGCGTTGCTCCTTCCAGTCCCTTTTTCCCATTCCCACACCAGCAGCTCTTCCCATTAAGTGCTCCAAGATCCCCTCGTTAACATCCCTAATTATTTAATTTTTACCCCAAATTTTCAAAGGGAAAGATGGGCAGAGAGAGGAAATGCTCAGCCACAGATCACATCCACATCCCAACAGATTTTAAGGACTGTAGGACGTGTCAACTTGGGACATGGACCCTGGAACGTGCTGAATCCATGGAGCACGTCCACATGGTCCCAGATCTCCTCCATAAATGTTTCTTAACACTTGTGACCCAGCTGTAATCCAAGCCGGAGCACCTCAAGCTCCTTTTCGTTCTCATTTATCCCAATTTTCCCTTTGCCAAGGTGGGATCATTTGGATAGCAGACAGGATACACATAACATCACACTCCGGATTGGGATTCTCCCATTGCATTGGGACGATTAAGGGCATATTCCTAAGAAATTCTGGAGGTCAATGCCATAATTCAGACAAACAGGGGAAGCCATTCCGAGGTGCTGAATGACCTAAAACAGAATTCCCTGCCCAGTCATTCCCGGGTGCCACCTGTCCGAGTTTGGAGCCTGAGAAAATACCCAGGAACGAGCAGAATCCCAAGGCACAGCTCCACTCCACCAACTGCCGTAAGGAAGAAGCTGCTAATGGCTCCTCACTTGCTCCAGGGATTATGTCATAGCTCAAATTGTATTCCCAAGGAATGGGGTTACCACATTCCAGAGGAACGTGCTGGATACACACAGCAGCTTCCCAGGGGCTGGAAACAACACGGGCAGCACAAGAGCACAGGAAAGAAATATCCCAGTGGACACACAGGGAAGCTTGCTCCAAGCATATCCCTCCAGCCAAGCCTCTCAATTTTCAGATTTCTGGGAGAAGGGACACACTTCCTCTGGAGACTCCAGGACAAAAATATTCCACAGGAAAAAAAAAAAAAAAAAAAAAAGATTTACAGAATCATGGAATGGTTTTGGGTTGGAAGGCAGCCCCAAGACCATCCCATTCTAACTCCTGTGCCATGGGCAGCAACACCTTCCACTATCCCATGTTGCTCCAAGTTCTGTCTAACCTGGCCTGGAAAAGGCCAAAAAACTAAATGATAGTGCACAGATTCCTTTAACGCCCTTTTCCAAGAGATTCCCACATTTCCAGGTGCAGATTTGGTGTCACAGATACTGGCTCACTGTGGCCCTCTGGTACTTCCCAGCTGTTTCCAGGGCCACCCCACATTCCAAACACATTCCAGTCCCTAAAACCACACCTTCTCCTTGTGCTGGGATAGTGAGATCCCACCACCAACCACGAGATCCAACTTCCCAGAATAAAACCTTTCCCTAAATTCTATGATTTTAGCCCCATATTTTAGACAAATCAACCTGAACAAAAAAACTTCCTAAGACCCCCAAACCACAACCAGTCCACACAAAACACTCCCACGAAATCCAGAAGAAAACAAGATTTAGGACAAGACTGAGGCCAATCCATAAACCTGGTTTATTTGGAGAGTCAGCACTTCTCAAATCCACCCGATTGCACCGTGGGGACTTGGAGCTGCCAGGGAATGTCACCTGTCAAGGCCACTTAGAGGGAGAGCGGCTCATCCTTGATGTTCCCATCCCGTAAATATTTCAAACAAAAACCAATTAATACCACTCCAGGCTGGAAAAAAGCTGCTCCACTCTTCTCCCTCGGAAATAAACTTTCCAAACTCAGAGAAAACTGGAGGGGAGGAAAAAAACCCAAGCTTTGATGCTTTTTCTTTCCACCTGGATCCCTCCATCACTTCTGAGGGAGAAGGGTGGCAACTCCAGGTTTCCTCTCATTCCTTAAAATCTTGGTCACAAAACATCCTCAGCATCTTTCTCACTGATCCAGCTCTTCCCAGCACTGATCCTGAGTCCCTCCTCTTCATGGAATCGATAAGGTTGGAAAAAGCCCTCTAAGGTCAGTGAGTCCAAGAGAAGGGAATGGAGCTGGGAAGGGTCTGGAACACCAGGAGCAGCTGAGGGAGCTGGGAAAGGGGCTCAGCCTGGAGAAAAGGAGGCTTTGGAAAGACCTTTTCACTCTGCAATTCCCTGACAGGAATGTGGAGCCAGGTGGGAGTTGGGATCTGCTCCCAGGGAACAAGGATGGGAGGGAACGGCCTCAAGTTGCACCAGGGGAGGTCCAGCTCGGATATCAGGGAAAAATTTCTCAGTGGAAAGAGTTGACAAGCCTTGGCATGGCATCCCCAGGGCAGTGGTGGAATCACAATCCCTGGAAGGGTTCAAAAAATGTGTGGATGTGGAATTTGGAACATGGGCTGTTGCTGGGTTAATGGCTGGACTCGATGATCTTAGAGGCCTTTTCCAACCTTGATGATTCCATGATTTCTTTGTCCCTCATCCACTTCCCACTTCCCCCTGCCATGTCCAAACCCTTTTGACTTTCTCTCCATTTTCTTTTGCTTGATCTCCCCATACCACTCTGATCCTACAGGAATGGGGACCTAAAGGATCACCAGCCACACCCAGGAGGGAGTGAGAGCACAGGGAACAGAATCTTGGAATGCTTTGGAAGGAACCTTAAAGCTCATCCAGTTCCACCCCCCTGACATGGTCAGGGACACCTTCCACTATCCCAGATTTCTCCAAGACCCACCCAACCTGTCCTGGAACACTTCCAAATATGAGACAACCACAGCTTCTCTGCAAAACCTGAGTCAGGGACTCCTCACCCTCGCAGGGAAGAATTCCTGCCCAATAGGTGGGATTTTTGCCCAGATCCCACAGTGATGGGATCTGCCGGAGGTTTTTTCCCCAGATCTCACAGATCTCTTTTTCCCAAATCTGCTCCCGTTTTCCAAGCAGCAAAATCCAGGAAAAGCAGTAAAATCACTTATCCCAAGGTTACAGAGGTCCAGCAACAGTAAAGACTCTTTGGTTTTAATCAACTCCAAATGGATTTGAAGGACATTCCCCAGGTATTCCAGGGATTGCTGGTATTCCGATTTAAGAGTATCTCCAAATGGTAAACCCCTTTCTAGGCCACCAGAAATTCCAGAACAGGAAAAAAAAATCCCTCCTGTCTCCCACTGTCTTGGCTGAATCCCCACTGGATCCCAGTTGATTTGAACATAAACGGTTTTGTTGGTGGTTTTCTGGGAATTTGTTTTGTTTCCCTTTATTTTTTCCATAATAAAAATAAAACAAATCACCCCAAACTTCATCCATCTGCACACACCGGAAGGAAAAATCCCATCCAACCTTTTTCACTCAGCTGCCACATCCCAATTATTCTCTCTAGGCAATGTGTCAGGAACCATCTCCTAAATATATGGAATATGCAAGCAGCAGGAGAGCCAGGCATCCCAATAGTGACCTGAATGAACTGGGAGCTGACTGGTTAGTAAAGCTGAAAGGGAAAAAAAATTCCCTGAAAAATCTCTGGCATTCCTTTATTTCACTCTTCAGTAATCCACAGGATATCCAGGAGCATCTGGAGCTGCAAATGCCGACTCAAGCCAAAATTCCAGACTGGATGCGGGCTTGGAGCAACCTAGGACAGGGGAAGGTGTCCCTACCCATGGCAGGGGTTGGAATTCCATGATCTTTAAGGTCCCTTCCAATCCAAACTATTCCATTACTCTGTGATTCTAAATTCCTTCTGAGTACTCTTCTTATCCAGGTTTTAGAGGAAAAGCCACCCACTAAAAATCCCTCAGGAATGTCAGTGATCCTTTTCATAGGATAATACATCCTTGTCTAGTGAGAAACTGGAAGTTTATGGAATTTCTCCTCCTCCCAACACAGCACATTCACAACCATCAACTCCAGAATCGGGAAATTGGGAAATTACCTCAATCCTACAGGATTCAAGATTTGGGAAAAGTTTTTAAAACATACTGGCAACAAGCACACTCCTGCTTTGAATTCCAAGGAAAATGCTGCTCCATTAAGCAACCCAGGCCACTCTGCTCCCATGAATATTTAAAGGAGAAAAAGCAAAGCATTAGGGAATAAGGCAGCCTGGAATGTGCACTAAGATCCTTAGGAAGAGGGGACAGGACAAAGGAAGTGTCAGCACAGCCCAAGTGGCCGCTGTGATGTCCAGGATTGGGTTTTAAGAGGATGGAACGGGGAAGGGAAAAGTCTTTTCCGACAGACACCACTTAGTGTGGAATGAGCCCTTCAGAACAGGCAGTGACTGACATGCGATGGGAAGTGGATCCATGGTGAGAATCCATTAATGGAAATGCAACAAAGAGGGAAATGTCCTTTCAGTTGAAAGGGAAAACTGTCTGGGAATTGTGAGGATGGAATAACACAACAAAAAAATATTTTGGAATCAATGTTTCCTGCAATGTATTACCAGAAATATCAGGGAATGTGTTAAGGAATAAAATTAAAAAAAAAAAAAACAGGAATAAATCTGAATTACTCCTTCCAGTGCCTAAAGGGCTCCAAGAAAGCTGGAGAGGGACTTTGGATGAGGTCTGGAGGGACAGGAGACAGGGAATGGCTTCCCACTGCCAGAGGGCAGGGATAGATGGAATATTGGGAAGGAATTCTTCCCTTGGAGGGTGGTGAGGAGCTGGAATGGAATTCCCAGAGAAGCTGCAGCTGACCCTGGATCCCTGGAAGTGTCCAAGGCCAGGTTAGATTTGGCTTGGGGCAATCTGGGATGGTGAAAGGTGTCCCTGCCCATGGCAAGGGGTGGGATTAGATGGTCTTGAAGGTCCCTCCCAGTTCCCACAATTCTGTGATTCTGGGATACTCCAAAAAAGAAATCAAATTCCATGTCCAAATTCCCAATCATTGCTCTTAGGCACAGGGTCAAGGCAGAGAGTGAGAGCAAGAGAAACAACATAGAGCAAAGTCTGGAATCATGGAAGGGAAAGCTGGAAAAGAGCTCCAAGATCATAGAGTCCAAACCTCAACCCAGCACCACCACCAAGGCCACCACTAATCCCTGTCCTCAAGTGCTAAATCCACACATCCACACATTTTTTGGACACTTCCAAGGATGTGACTCCCCCAGGAAGCCCATTCCAATGCATTACAATCCTTTCCATGAAAGCCATTTTCCCAATACACAAACTAAAGCTTCCCAGGCACAACTTGAGGCTGTTTCCTATGGTCCTGTCCCTTATTCCCTGGAAGCAGAGCCCAATTTCCAGCTGATTCCACCCTCAAGGAGTTGTGGAGAGTGAAAAGGTCCTCCCTGAGCCTCCTTTTCTCCAGGCTGAGCCCCCCCCCAGCTGCTCCTGGTTGCTCCAGACCCTTCCCCAGCTCCATTCTTTTCTCTGGATATGCTCCAAACCCTTACTGTCTTTCTTGTTAAGAGGAGCCAGAACTGATCCCAGAATTCCAGAATTGATCCCAGCTTCACTTCAGAGCCCATGACATAAAACAACATAAAACAAGCTCGTACTTCCATTAAAAAGCCTAGGGAAACCCTAGGCTGGAGATTTCCAGCCTGGCAGCAGCAGAGGTTTCCCATCTCAATTTCACTCTGGAATTCTTCACTACATTTTACTGCTGGGCTTGATGCTGCTCCTGCAGCATCTGTGTGGGAATTAAGGACGTTCCATTCAGGAATGTCTCTAACTCGAGACAGCAGACAGCCCTGGAGCAGGGCACAGTGTTCCCTCAGGGAATGACAGCAATGCTGGGAGCTCCCAGGAGAGGAGCTGAGGATTCCCTGTGCTAAGTCAAGGCACGCGAGAGCTGGGCCAGGGCAGGGAGAAGGAGCAGGGATCCCACGAGGCAGGGAGAGAGTGGAAAAAGGGAAATAAAGGAAAAAAATCCAGGCACGGGACCCTGAGGTTTAAGTTATCGATGAGTCCAAGGAGCTGGAATGTCTTGGATGTGTCCAGAAAGTGAGGGAATCAAACAAAGCCAAGAAGTTGATCCAGGGGATGGAGACAGGCTGGGAGAAAAGAGAAAACTCTGTGGAGACCTCAGAGCCCCTTCCAGTGCCTAAAGGAGCTCCAAGAGAGCTGGAGAGGGACTTTGGATAAAGGATAGAATGCCAGGACACAGGGAATGGCTTCCCACTGCCAGAGGGCAGCGTTAGATGGGATACTGGGCAGAAATCCTTCCCTGTGAGGGTGATGAGGCCTTGGCACAGGATTCCCAGAGAAGCTGTGGCTGCCCCATCCCTGGAAGCTTCCAAGGCCAGGCTGGAGCAACTCCAGGTCCTGGGGCTGTGTCCACTCCCAGCCCATTTGCCACAGGGATGCTCCAGCCCTGAAGGGAGGCAGGAATAACTCCCCACGTAAACACAACCTCCTTTTGGAATTATTCCGGCTGTTGGGAATCGCAAGCACTAGCACCTGTTTGTCTCGAGGGGCCAGCCAGGGCCTGGGAAGAGATAAACAAAGATATCAAGTTTAGGACGCTTTTCCACAAAGCTGCTTTCCCCACGTTGTGTGCAGGCCATGGAATGTCTGTCACCCACGCCCTGCCCGGCCCCACAAGGAGAGTGGTGACAGTGGGAGAGTCGCTGGGGCTGGGCATCCCCCTGCTCCGGGGGCTGGAATTGCTCAGGAGAAGGGATCACTTTACCGGCATTGTATGTCCTAAACAACATTGTTCTCCTAAACCCCTTTTGGCTCAACGAGTGTTTGTTCACTTCATGACCTGTCCTCACCTGTCCTTTGCAGGCCCCATCTTCCCCCATCCCAAAAAAGTGGATGTGTCGGGGTCTCCAGCTGGTCAGAGTGACCCCGAGAAAGGTTGGAAAGTCTCTTTTCCCAGCCCAGTGCTTGAAGAAGTCAGGGCTCTTCATTTCTCAGTCTCAAGGTTGTTTATTGTATCTTACATATAAAATTCTTTCTCCTGTCCAGCCGAGGTCAGCTCAGCAAGACAGTCAGAAGCATTCTGCCTGCCCCTGGGGTGGTGTTATGTCTTTATACCAAAAACTACATATACAATGTTTACAATTACTTTCCAATACCTATCACCTATGTTAGACAGTGAGCTTCTACTCTAAACCAATCTAAAAGTGCCAACATCACAGCAGAAGATGGAGGCCAAGAAGAAGAAGGAGAAAG
This sequence comes from Ammospiza caudacuta, assembly GCF_027887145.1. NCBI lineage: Eukaryota > Metazoa > Chordata > Aves > Passeriformes > Passerellidae > Ammospiza > Ammospiza caudacuta. The sequence goes on from NC_080593.1 coordinate 154,591,099, forward strand.
GTAGGACACGTCCAGATCCTTCCATCTTGCCCCCCTGGACCCCCATTCTAAAAACCCCAAAATCTACTTTTTCACCTTGTGATAAATTCACTATCATTCTACTTAATTTGTCGTGGCTTGCAGATCTTCATCTAAGGTTGATAACTTGCTGCATGGGTCATAATCAAAACCACAGGCATTTTGGGCTCTGTGCCAGGGTCTCTAAGACCCCTGGCAGGGGTCTTGGCTGCTCAGGACAGACAGAGGGATGTCCTGGGTCCTGACAGGATGTGCTACAAAATCCAACCAAGCACATGATTGCCAAGCTCTGGAAACAAACTGCAAAATCCAATCTGCCTGGGGAGAATGATTTTATCACTCATTCCTCCATGTCCAGAGGCAGCAGGAGGGGGCAGGATATCTGCGGGGTCGTGATCATGAAATCATGGAATGGTTTGGGTTGGAAAGGACCTTCAAGATCATCACATTCCAACTCCCTGCCATGGGCAGGGACACCTTCCGCTATCCGAGGTTGCTCAAATTCCCATCCAACCTGGCCTTGGACAATTCCATGGCCACAGCTTCTCTGGGAATTCTATTCCAGCTCCTCACCACCCTCACAACCAAGAATTCCTTCTTAATATCCTATCTCTCCCTGTCCTCTGGCAGTGGGAAGCCATTCCCTGTGTCCCGTCACTCCATTCCTTGTCACATTCCCAAGGGAATCCGAAAATCCACTGGGATCATCTCTTTGTATTCTTCTTGAACTGGGATCACCCAAAGCACCCAGTGGTTACCAGCCTGGCCCCACCAGTGCCACAAACGGCCAGCTGGAATTCTGTGAACCCTAAGCCTCATTTTGGAGTTCTGGGTTTACCGGGATCTGAAATCCTTTGGAAATAATGAATCCAAACTCTCCAGAAAGAGATGAAGAAATTGATGAGAAGGTCATTCCAATCCCAGAGATCCAAGGAAGGCCATCTTTTCCTGCCAAAGGGAATCATGGAATGGTTTGGGCTGGAAAGGACCTAAAATCCCATCCAGTTCCACCCCCTGCCATGGGCAGGGATACCTTCCACTATCCCAGGTTGTTCCAAGCCAAATCTAACCTGGCCTTGGACAATTCCAGGGATTCAGGGGCAGCCACAGCTTCTCTGGGAATTTCATTCCAGTTCCTCACCACCCTCCCAGGGAAGGATTCCTTCCCAAAATCCAATCTAATCCTGCTCCTCTTCAGCTTATTTACATTTTTCCATTTCTTTAGGGCATTTCATCCTTCAAATATTCCCACTGGAGACTCTGCTTCCCCTGGATGTCAGGAATGTCCCCAAAACCACCACTGACTTAGACCCTCAATTTTTGGAGCGATATTTCCTTGATTAATTATTATTTAGACTCTTCATATTTAGGAAAGCAACTTCATTAACCCCATGGACAGGAGGGTTAAAATTAAGAAAGAAATAAAAATCCAGCTGCCATATTGAAAGTCCATTAAGCCAGGAAAGGACCCAACTTTGGTGCTTCTAAACATCAATTATTCCGGAATAATTAATTAGCAAAGCTCTAACAATACATAAAATCACTCGCCTCTGACTCTTCTGATAATTTATGCAAGATTAAAGTATCGCTGTGGTTGCCTTTTCTGGTGCCTAATTCAGCATTTTCTTTTTCCTTATGGAAGCAAGACTCCAGATTTAACTGCTCTAATGCCCTTTTACAGTGTTTGCTGTAGTAAAATCTAACAGCCACTCCGGCAGGCGAGCCGGGAAATGATGGATCACGGAAGCTCACGGAAAGGGGAGCACCGTAAAATGCCCCAGTTAATGTGGAGAGAGCAGAGTAAATCTTGTTTTAAAAACAGAGAGGGATCTCTGATGGACTCACCTCACCCCATCAAATTCCCTTTTGATTTGCTTCCCGATAAGGGAGGGCTCCACTCCCTGATTCCTGATAACAGGGAAAGCATTTGGAAGTCATCACTGCTAAATTAAGGTCACCAATCACTGCAAACACCTCGACCCAGCAAGGAACCAACATCATTTGGGTGGCAGGTTGGGTTCTTCGTCAAAAGGAAAGAATTCCTTGCTTTTTTAAATCCCAAAAGGAGCACTTGATACTGATCCACCTGAGCCTTGGGATTCAAGCACATTTTCCCATCCCAAAGCTGGATAAAGAATGGATTGAGAGCAGCACCAAGGAGAAGGACTGGGGGTTTTTGGTGAATGAAAAACTGGAAGTGCCTCATCCATGTGTGCTCACATCCCAGAAATTTCCCATATCCTGGGCTCATCCCACAGCGTGGGCAGCAGGAGAGGGGGGAATTCTGCCCCTCTGCCCTGCACAGATGAGATCCCACCTGGAATTCTGCATCCAGCTCAGAGATCCAACATCAGTAGGATATGGAGATACTGGAGCAAATCCAGAGGAGGCCACGGAGATGCTCCAACGGCTGCAGCCAGGCTGGGAGAGCTGGAAATGTCCAGCCTGGAGAAGGGAAGGATCCAGGGAAACCTCAGAGCCCCTTCCAGTGCCTAAAGCGACTCCAGGAGAGCTGGAGAGGGATTTGGGCCAAGGGATGGAGGGACAGGACACAGGGAATGGCTTCCCACTGCCAGAGGGGAGGGAAAGATGGGATATTGGGAGAGAATTCTTCACTGGGACAGTGCTGAGGCCCTGGAATGGAATTCCCAGAGAAGCTGTGGCTGTCCTATCCTTGGAAGTGTCCAAACCCAGGTTGAATGGGGCTTGGAGCAATCTGGGATTGTGGAAGGTGTCCCTGCCCATAGCAGGGGATTGGAACTGGATAATATTCAAGATCCTTCCCAAACCATTCTGTGATTCCATGGGGAAAAAGAAAAAGTTTGATGCCACATCCCAGCCACTCACCCTTCCCTGGGCTCTCTCTGCCCCATCCAAGGACAAGATGTCCCAGGACATTTGCTGGTGCCCTGAGGAACAACATGGGGTTTCCCATCGCAACCAACACTGGAGTTTACAGCCCACACTAAACCTCCAAGAATTCCCGTGCCCTTTTCCAACAGAGAGCCCCTGAGGGCAGCTTAAGGGCTGATAACACGTGGGATCAGCTTTGGAGCCAATCCCGTCCACACCTCCACACGAAATCCCCACTTGACACCACTCCAAACAATCCAAAATAGAAACAGCCCCCCGAAAACCGCACGCGTGGGGATTATCCAGAGGCATGGGGGAGGAGGAAACGTTCCTTGAACTCAAATTTCCTGAGGGATGGCAGCAAAATTCCCATTGACAAGCGAAGTCAAGGCATTTCCCCACCCCTCAGGCTGAAGCAGAAACTCCGGCAAAGCTGCTGGAACAGCAGAGTTTTGTAGGACTCGGGAGATGCTGCCGAGTCCACAAATCCCTTATTCCAGGTGCACTCTGGCATCTGTTCCATATTCCAAAGGGTTTTTTGCTCATTTCCACGGTTTTGTAGAGCACACAGAGCGATCCAGCGAGTCCTGGAATGAACGGCTTAACTCGGCTCAGCAGCCGGGGAGAGGAATTTCCCTCCGACGCTTCCGAGTCGTTACAAGGAAAACCAAATGGGAAGATTTCCATGAGAAAATTTTAAAACTTAGGGTGTAAACTGGGATTTGGGAAAGAACTGGAAGCATAAAGCAGAACAGAGAAACCTATGCAGGTTTTACGGGGAATTGAGCATCTGCCAGGGCGGGATTTTGGGAATCCTGACAGAGCAGTGGAGGATACTCTGATCATCCACGCCGGCATCAGTAATTCCAACTGTGACCGTGCTGGGAATACCATCAGACAGTTTATTAAGTAGGAGAAAATAGCAAAAAAAAGGGGAAAAAAAAACAGGGAAAAGGGACTCATTGTCACTTCTCAGGTTATGGGTTTTTACAAGTGCCTTAACCCACTTTTATTTTCCTTATTTTTATTTAGGAAGGAAAGATAAGCAGAGGAATAAGAGGGATCAGCACTGAAATTCCACCCAATTCCAAGCAGCAGGTCCAAAACTGGTTTAAAAGCTTCCTTTTTGGCTGGATTAGGAGACTCCTAGAGGTCACTTCCAAGCCAAAGCATTCCATGGACAAATAAATATCTATTTCCAAGATAAAGATCTGTTCCCAAGAGCATGGAGTGACAGGATAAAGGGGATTTGCTTCAAACTGGGAGTAAGTTCAGATGGGATATTGGGTAGAAATTCTTCCCTGTGAGGGTGGTGAGGTCCTGGTTGCCCAGAGAATTTGTGGATGCTCCATTCCTGGAAATATTTAAGGCCAGGCAAGCTCTAGGAGGTGAAATGAGGAGTTTAGGACCTATTGCTGTGTTTCCTACGTTTTTTTCCCCTCTGTATTTTTTTTCCCCTGTCTGTTTTAGTTCCAGACTGTGCCATCCCTGAAAGGTTTGGAGTCTAACACGAAGCCCCCCACAGACCTGGAAATATCAAGGGTCAGACCAATGGAAGGATCTCATCCATCCCCAAAGCCAAATATTCTTCCTATTAGTGTATAAACAGATTACTCCCTAAAGAGCTCCTGGCTACCAATGGAATTTCCCAATCCAACAGAGCTGGAGCTGCACAAGAGAGGCTCTAAAATAGGGACTGGGGCAAAAATATTGAAGTAAAACTACCTAAAATGGGGATTGAGAGGTGACTTTCATTAAAACATGGAATAGTTTGGATGGGAAGGGACCTTCAAGGTCATCTCCTTCCATGGGACACATTCCACTGGACCAGGCTGCTCCAAGTCCTATCCAACCTGGCCTGGAATGCGTCCACGGATGCAGCTTCCACAACAAATTGAGCGTACAAACTGAGGTCGAATTCCACAGGGAAAGAGACACCCAGGAATTGTCACCTTCAGGATCCCCATTTCCCTCTAGATGTTCCCTCTGTCACTGCCACCAATTTCCCCGATCCCAAATCCAACGTCCACATGGGAACACTTCCTTGAGCAAGGCCCATCCCCTTGCTCCTAGCAGACTGTTATTTTTAAAAGAGGGCTCTGCAAAGAGAATTCCCAACCCTGGCTCCAGGCCTGCAGCTCCTCTTGCAGCTCGGGACAAGTCACCTGGAAATGCCAAGTCAAGGCGGAAACCCAAAACCGTTACTTACGACCACTGACGTAACCGGGCCCGGCAAAGAGCCAAGAATGTGAACTTTTCCCAATTCCTGAAGGAGTGAGGAGCCACCTCGCCAGCCACGCTCCACCCCTGGCTCCCAAGGACAAGCCAGAGGGAAGAGAGAGCTGGCAATGGAATGATTTCCAAGCAAGGTCAAAATCTAGGTGGGACAGAGGAACGACAGAGAGCGGCGACCTTGGAAGGGGTTTGGATCAGCTGGAAGGAACTCGGGAAAACGGGAGTGATGATGGAGCAAAGAAAAAGATGTGATGAACTCTGGGGAGTTCTGTGTGTGATCCAAGGGCTTCCCTGAGGGAAGGGATCAAGAGCTTAACTCGGCTGTAACACGATCGGAGGCGTCGCCTCGAAGAGCAGCAAAACCTCACGCAACTCATAAGAAAAATAAAATAAAATAAATATACAATAAAACACCAAACAAGGAAAAAACCTCCAAAATGCCCTCAATTGCTGTACCACTGGGAATCAACCTGCTGGAAGCTTCAAGAAAAAAAAAAATAGGAGAGGGTATATAATCCAGGGCTGAGATTTTCAGAGCTGCCAGAGGGATCCAAACACCCGGTGTCAATAAAATTATCAGCAGCTGAGCATTTGGATGCCACCCATAACTTGCTCCTCACCATTTACACCCCCTTTACTCACCCAAGTAATGCAAAGCAGCTCCTGCCACTTCTGCCTCCAGCGTTTTTCCAAGCAAACACTCCTTGCCCATCCCAACCCCCTCATGTCACATCCTTTCAAGAAGGAGAGAAATGAGGGTTTTGGGAATTTTTTGGAGGGTGATTCTGGCAGTAAAGAGTTGGAGAAGCTTCTGCAGATGCAGAGTGAAGCAGGTTTTCTGAATTCTATGGAATTTCTCCTTAGGAAGATGGGAAAACAAACAGGATTCCTTCTGTTTGGCAGTTTCAACAGTGGGGTGGCGACACAGGAAAAGCAGAAAGCTGATAACACCAACCACTGGCTTATCTCAGTTTGGAGCAGGAGAAAGGGGAAGATAAGCAGGGAAGGAATATTTCCAAGGGAAGCAACACAAATCCAGGTTGGATGTAGTGGATCTGACAAGGATGTGCTCCCAAATTACTCCTGCTTTGGCCTTGGACTTGCACAGCCACAGATGGGGAATTGCAACAATTCCACATCTACTTAAGCTGCAGGAGGGAAGGTTTAGTGGGATATTGGGAAGGAATTGTTCCCGGGGAGCATGGTGAAGAACTGGAACAGAATTCCCAGAGAAGCTGTGGCTGCCCCTGGATCCCTGGAAATGTCCAAGGCCAGGCTGGACAGGGCTTGGAGCAACCTGGGATAGTGGAAGGTGTCCCTGCCCATGGCAGGGGGGTGGAACTGGATGATCTTCAAGGTCCCTCCCAATCCAAATTGTTTTGGGATCTAAATTCCACAATGAACCACCCACCTCTCCCAGGAAAACAATCCAAAATCTCTTTAGAAGTTCCTTTTATAGCCAGACCTGGAAGTCACAGCAGGAGAAGGGAGCCAGGCTTTGAACTCAGGACACAGCAAAATAAGTTGATCTTTAAGATCCTTCCCAGTCCAAACCACTCCAAGTTCACCTCAAGCAGGACACGACCAGTCTCACACGGAGCCACCCAACCCGGGCAAGCAACGAATTATTTAAGGAACAAACACAACATAAATAAGGAAAATTCCCTGGAGAATCTCCCTTGTGCTCTCTCCATCTCCTGCTTCCAGCCAGCTGTGACTGTGCCGAAGCAATCCTGGAGCAGTCCTGCCTGGAAGGGGACATTACAGAGGTGGAAAAGACACGGAGGAGCCTCTTTGTAATATTCCATGATCCCCCCGGGCGAGGCGCAGAGCCGGCGCTGCTGAACGCTGCACTTTTGGATTCAATTAAAGTGATTATCTGTTGTGCCAAATAAATTGCGTCCAGCATCTATCCTGCAGGATTTTACACCTCCAGCCTCATTATTCCCTAACTGTTTCCTCCTGTTTATGCTCTCTCCAATTAAATTGCTGATAATATGAGCCAAAATAAAAAACGAGCGCACCTTGTCCGGAGAAAATTGATTCCCTTTTTTTCCTGCACCGGGCGATTGCCAGGTTTTATATACTCTGTTCCTGGCGATCATTAGTAATTCAATTTTCTTTTTATTAGCCCCCTTATCTGCTGAGCAATATAGTGGCAGAGCTGACCTCTTTCGCACGGGTAAATGTTTAAAATCTTTTCCCTGATTAATTTTGCCAGTTAAGGAAAAGAGGAGAAATGATCCGGCTCTTTGCCATCACAATGAATAAAGCTTAATGTTGATTGTGATGGAATTTCTAATGCCAAGGAAATTGATTGAACGCAGCAATTACCCCGCAATAGGAACTCCAGGGAAATGGGATGGTTTTCTCCCCGGCCGTAGCCTTTTGGTTATTTAAAACAATCCAATTTGCAAGGATAATTATATATTAGTGTTTTATCTGCCACCGGGAATGAACATGGGAATTTTGATACTGGCCCGGCATTAGCAGGTTATTGCTGCAAATTACTCCAGATCTGCTTTCTTTCACATAAAGACGAAATTAGGCCATCAATAACCAGAAAAAGGTGGACTGAGGAGATGGGAGAGGCACGAGTGCCCTCTGCAGGGCTGTGTGCACTTCCAAAAATCCTCAATTCTCCTGGAAAAGCCCCTGATTCTCCTGCAAAAATCCCAATTTTCCCACACGTACCACACAGTCATCACTCCCACTCTCCTTGTCCATACATTTGCCACATCTCTGACATTAAAATTAATTGGAAAACAAATCAAGAAATCTTCATTTGAAGCACTTATTCCTAGTTTTTCCAAGGAAAAAGTCCTGGGAATAAGAAATGACAGCCCAAGCAGGATGAGCCAAGGAATGTCGAGGAAAAGTTCCCAACTACCACAATTCACTTGTCTGTTGTCAAAAATAGGTTGGGAATAAGCCTCATCCTGCAAGAAATCCCAGATAAAGACAGGAAAAAGCTGTTGGGAAAGCATGGGACTCCCATATCCTCTGGCATGGGACTTTTAGGATGGCAAAAGCAGGAATATCCCGCTGTCATCACACCTGGATCAGTCAAACCTCACTTGAAAGTTGGCATTTTCCCTCAAAACTGGTGAGAAAAAGATGCCATCCTTGGACTTTTGGGAATATTCCATCTTCAGTCTGGAGAAAGTGGATAAAGGATTCCCAAGGTGATGGGACAGGACATGGAGAAAAAGCTCTTTTGGCATTTAGACTGGCTGGGAGAGCTGGGAATGTCCAGCTTGGAGCAGGGAAGGATCCAGGGAAACCTCAGAGCCCCTTCCAGAGCCTGAAGGGGCTCCAGGAGAGCTGGAGAGGGACTGGGGACAAGGGATGGAGGGACAGGACACAAGGAATGGCTTCCTGCTGCCAGAGGGCAGGGACAGATGGGATTTGGGAAGGAATTTCTCCCTGTGAGATTGGGAAGGTGCTGAAATGGAATTCCCAGAGAAGCTGCAGCTGCCCCATCCCTGAAGTGTCCAAGACCAGCTTGGATGGAGCTTGGAACAACCTGGGATAGTGAAAAGTGTCCCTGCCCCATGATGGGAACTGGAATTCCATGATCTCCAATATCCCTTCCCACCCAAACCATTCCATGATTTTATCCAAAACACTGGCACACGAGACCTTGATGATCCTTGTTGGTCCTCCAGCTTTTTCCTGGATAAGGAGAGAAACAACCAACACCTTTTATGCCTCTTCCATCATATCCCTGAGGATCCCAGAGGTGATGGAGGCAGCCTGACCTGGAACTTTCTCCCTGTTCCACCATCCCATTGGAAAAGCTTCCATTTGGGACACACTCCAATATCTGAGTTGTTATTAAACACCCTACTTAATCAAGTATTTTGGAATTAATTGGTAAGAGCTGCAGGTGGATCTCTCACAGAACAGCCCAAATAAATCCCAAGAAAATTCCTGCCAATCTGCCACTTTCCACTGGCTCTCTGATTCCTAAGTAACAGCAATTCCCACAGAGAGAAGTGGACAGAGCACTGGAAAACACCAATCCCAGTTTAGGACTCAGCAACGCCTGGAAGAGCTCCCTACTGATGAGACCAGACAGATCCATTTGGGTGCAAGAAGGGAATTGGAAAGTCAGGAGACAGACCAGGACTTGGGAAAAGCAGGAGCAATGTCCTTGTACAGCCCACAGAGCTGTGCCACAGATCCCCAAATCCTGTGGAACAGGACAAACAGGAAACCAGCCAGGCTGTGTCACCACAGGCCCCACATCCCTGGGGACGGAAGGGGCTGATCCAGCTTTTCCAGCCACGCTGCCGTGCAGGAAGTTGGGAACATTCCTCCCCTCTGTCTTCCCCTCCACCTCCCTGCTCCATTCCTACCCCACTCTGCTCCCAGTGCATCCCAGTAACCCCATTTACTTCCCTCACACCTGCCCAAGGAGAAATGGAAAAGACTGGAAATTCCACCCCTTTGTGGTGATTAATATCCACAATATTTTTGCTAGGATTAATATCCACACTTTGCCCCAAAAGAAACCAAAACAACTTTCCCAAAACCTCTTGGATAACCTGGGAGCCAGGAATTGAATCCACAAAACTTCACTTATTCCCTGCTCCCTGTGGAACCAAAAACACTGGCACCACATCCATAATTATACATTTATAGGGAACATGGGAGTTGTCCCAATCCCTGTGAGCATTCCAGACTTGGGAATATCCCTGCCCCATCCACCACCCAATAATCTTCACCTACTAAACCTGGGGGAAAAAAATAACACAGAAGTCCTGGAGCACACAGAGGAACAGCCCTGGAATAATTCCACAGCTTTCCAAACCCAGAGTTTAAGAATATTCCAACACATGAAGCTGTGAATCCTCTGCCTGGGATTGAAGCTCTCCAAGAAAAATCTTGAAGTACAAAAGGATCCAAATCCAGAAAGTCAATTTTAATCAAAGGGAGCAAATCCAAAATTCACTGAGGGAATTTCAAGGAAATCCAGGCTCCTCCTGAACTTCTCAGACCTAATCCCTTTTTTTTCTTCCATACTCCAATCTCTTTTATTTGCCAACTTCCCAAAGCCTGGAGCAAAACCACATTCCCGCTTTATTTTCTCATTCCTATCCAGCTAAAATCAAGATTTCAGTGCAGGAACATTCCCTTCAATCAAGGAACTGGGATTCCAAACAAGCTGATATCCCTGGAATCATCACTGCCTCAATTCCCCCCAAGGTTAAAATGCTGTAGTTCCATGTCTCCAGAGTTTTCTGTCTTTTCACAGAATCATGGAATGATTTGGGTTGGAAGAACTCAAAAGATCATGGAATTCCACACCCCTGCTATGAACAGGAACACTTTTCACTATCCCAGGTTGCTCCAATCCCCATCCCAGCTGGCCATGGTCACTTCCAGGGATCCAGGGACATCCACAGCTTCTCTGGGAATTCCATTCCAGGGTCTTACCACCCTCCCAGGGAAGAATTCCTTTCCAATTTCCCATCTAACTCTGCAGGGGGAAGCTATATTCCCCCTTGTCCTAGCATTCCAGCCCCTTGCCCAAAATCCCTCATCCAGAAAAACTCCACAACATCTCAACAGAGCTGTTTAAACATCAAATAATTCCAAAATATAACTAGAGACAAATCCCAGCTAAATGTGATCCTAACTCCTCTCCTAGCTCTAGCAATTCCCACAGGGAATTTCACAGGGCCACAGGGAAATCTGTGCCTCACATCCATCTGAAACAACTGAATCCCAGGTGGGGGAAGCCTTTTATCCACAAAAATATCCCTAGGGAACAGAAGAACCAGACTTGGAGCCACCGACATCCCAACAACATCCCAGACACGTGGAGGTGCCACTCTGAGCTCCGAGTTCTGCTCCAAGGCAGCAGGACATGGATGCAAATTCCCTGCTCCCAAACATGAGGGATTCTCTATTCCACTAATTTTAAGCAAATTAGATGCAAAACTGGAATACAGGTGAGAGATTTGTGTATTCCTGCCTCTGCCAACCTCTCTCATCTTGGAAAACCTTCCTGAAAATCCAGGGAAATCCCAGGAAATATAGGAAACAGATTTTTTGTGGAAATACCAAAAGGACAACAGAGATATGGAGTCAAATTTCTCCTCAGTGTTTGCTCCATAACCAACAACACCTCCAGGAGGACTCAGCAACACATTTCCCAAATCCAAGAACACTTGGAATCCAGCGAGCCCTTGGAATGCCCGTTCCTACCTTCCTTGGTGGCTGCCTGTGTCCTGGTCGCCGGCATCCGGCAGAGCCGGTGCTTGGAAATCTGCACCAGGCCCCGGGGCGAGGAGCGCTTCGCTGTCACCGAGGGTTTTCCCTTCATGGAATTCCTCCTCCGGAGGTGGAAGCGGCTCTTGAGAGCTGTGGTGGGGGAGATGTTCTTCTTATCCGTGGGGGAACTGGGAAAGGGAATGTCACACGGTTAGGAGGGAGCAGGGAAGTGACCAAAATGCTCCTGGTGCTCTTCTCCAGGGCTCCAAGAGGAGTCAAATCCCACCGGGATTCTCCTCTGGGTGAGGGGGGAGAAGCTCTGAAGAGAGAATTCCAAGGAAATGGGCAAATGTGAGGAGTTCCTGGCAAGGAACAGATGGAGAATGAGGTGTTTGGCAGCCAGACTTACCCACTGCCTTCTGCTCAACAGATGTGAGGGATTGAGTCATGGAATCATGGAATGGTTTGGGTTGGAAAAGATCTCTGAGATCAGCAAGTCCCAAGCATTTCCCAGCAGTGCCACGGACACCACTGACCATGTCCCCAAGTTCCACATCCACAGAGATCTTAAATCTCTCCAGGGATGAGGATTCTCAATGCCTGACCACCCTATACAAAAAAGAATTTTCCAAATATCCAAACTAAACCTCCCCTGGAGCAGTTTGAGGCTGTTTCCTCACACTCTGTCCCTTGTTCTCTGGGAGATCCTGATCCTTCCTGACTTCACCCTCCTGTCAGGGAATTTAGGGAGCCTCCTTCTCTCCAAGCTGAGTTCTCCCAGCTCCCTCAGCTCCCTCCTGGTGCTCCAGACCCTTTTCCAGCTCCATTCCCAACTCTGGACATGCTCCAGATCCTCAATATTTTCCCCCCAGGATTTGAGGAGCCTCAGCAGTGCCCAGAACAGGGGGATGATCCCTTCCCTGGTTCTGCTGGAATTTACCAAGGTGTGGGAGGTCTCTCTGAACTGCCAAAAAAATCCCAAACATTCCCAGCTTCTCCAGGCTGCTCCAGAGTGATTTTCCTAGCACAATCCACCCACGGATAGTTTTCCAGGCAAAGCAGGAGGGCAAGGCAAGGATGGAAACCTGCTAGGAAGCACTGAAGGGATCTGGGAAACAGATGCAGGAATCAACACAACAACTATGAGAATTTGAAATTAAATCAAGGAAAATGCAGTTTCCTTTGCTGAGTGAGGAAGGGTCAGTGACCACAGGGATTCACAGGATCCAGCTCTGGATCACCCAACATCAGGAGGACATGGAACTGCTGGAGCAAATCCAGAGGAGGCCAGGGAGATGCTCCAATGGCTGGAGCCCCTCTGCTCTGCAGCCAGGCTGGGAGAGCTGGGAATGTCCAGCCTGGAAAAGGGAAGGATCCAGGGAGACCTCAGAGCCCCTTTCAGTGCTTGAATGGGTTCCAGGAGAGCTGGAGAGGGACTTGGGACAAGGAATGGAGGGACAGGACACAGGGAATGGCTTCCCACTGCCAGAGGACAGGGATAGATGGGATATTGGGAAGAAATTCCTCCCTGTGAGGGTGGTGAGGGGCTGGGATGGAATTCCCAGAGAAGCTGTAGCTGTCCCATCCCTGAAGTGTCCAAGGCCAGGTTGGACAGGGCTTGGAGCAGCCTGGTGTCATGGAAGGTGCCCCTGCTCATAACAGGAGTGTGAGATTCCATGATTTTTAAGGTCTTCCAGCCCAAACCACTCCATGATTCCATAAATCCTCCAGCACACAACAACCCTCGCTGGAATTTCTCCCACAGCCACAACGTGGCGTGAAACGCACAAAATCCGAAACGCAAAACCCAAACCAGCAACTTACCCCACATTCCCTTTCCTCTTGATGATTTTCGTCCGACTCTTCACTTTGTAGCTGGACAGTGCAGCCTCTCCAAAGGATTTCATCCCACCGGGAACAATGGACGCCGCGCTTGGAGCCGGTGGGACGGAGACGGTTCGAGGGACATTTGGGGCTGGAGCTTCCTTCTGGTCCTCGGATCTCCACTGGAATGCTGACTTGGAAGTGGAAGGCAAAGTCTGCAGGCTGGAGGCTTTCCACTTATATTTACTGGGAGAAACCCCCAGCTTGGATTGCAATCCCAATTTCTTTATCTTGGCTCCCAAATCCGCTTTGGGGGAGATTTTGGCACCTTTGTCCACTCCCACAGTGCCCTTCTTGGAATTTTCTGCTCGAGGGCTCGCCCACCTCTTCACAATCCGGGAGCTTTTCCCAGGGTTTGCCACCCAGGTGTAGTTGTTTTTCCTGAATTTCTGAGATTTGCTGGAGATGGGTGCTGAGGCAGCTTTTTGGAGAGCAGGAGCTTTGGGAATTACAGGAAATCTGCTCTTCACCAGAGTCACCCCAGCCTGAGCAGGTCGAGAGAGCGTCTCAGCATTCCCAAAGAGTTTGGGATGTAGGGAAGCATCCTGGACTTCCTCACCATTTGGCTGCCCTGAAGAGAGTGGTTCTGCCTTGATCCGTAGTGAGTGCTGGGCTGGCTCCTGACCTGGAAATTCCAAAGGTTTTTGTGGCTCTGACTTCAGCGCCACGGCACTTTCACTGGTGCTTCCAGAGGTGGAAAAGGAGCTCCCAGCCCCGCTTCCAGGCAGGCACACAGTCCTCGAGGTGGAACTGAAGGAAATGGAGAGGGAAGGTCTTCTCTCTTCCTCCTGGAGAAGAGATTTCTGGATGTTTCCATCCGCCGAAGGAGCCACTGCCACTTCCCGCCCGGAAAACTCTCCGTAAGGACCCACATTTTCCTGGCCAGCCCTCTGTGGCACCTGGATATCCACAACGATGTTCCCATCCATGGTGAAGTCCACGTGCCTCTCCGGGGACGATTCCGGTGCCTCAGGAGCCTGGCTGTCCCCAAGGCTCCCAAAACCCTGGGAAGTGCTGGAAGCGCTTCCAGCCTCATACCCCGATCCCGGCAGCCGGTTGTCCAGGGAGTATTTTTTCCTCCAGGAGTGAGCTTGGCGTGGGTGGAAATTCCTGGGAGCCTGCTGGGGGTACCTGGTGGAAAAGGCTCCTCTCCTGGTGTACCCAGGCTGGCGGGGGTTGTTCCACCTCGGAGGAGCCGACGGCGCCGGGCGTGGGACATTCCCGTGAATGTTCCTGTGGCTGTTTATGAGACCTGTGGAAGAGGAGACAGAGCATTCATTCCCTGATCCCATGGGAATCTGAGAGCAACACAGAGCTGCTCTTCCTTGTGCTGGAATTGCACCATCATTCGGGTTTCGGATGATGAGCCAGGGTGGAAGGAAAAGTCATGGAATCACAGCGGCCAGGAATGGTTTGGGTGGGAAGGGACCACCTGGTTCAGGTTGCTCCGAGCCCCATCCAACCTGGCCTTGGACACTTCCAGGGATCCAGGGGCAGCCACAGCTTCTCTGGGAATTCCATCCCAGCCTCTCACCACCCTCACAGGGAAGAATTTCTTCCTAAAATCCCATCTATCCCTGCACTCTGGCCATGGCAAGCCATTCCCTGTGTCCTGGCAGATCCAGATCCCACCTGACTTCACCCTCCTGTCAGGGAATTTTAGGAAGCCAGAGGGTTCCCCCTGAGCCTCCTTTTCTCCAGGATGAGCCCCCCAATCTCCCTCAGCTGCTCCTGGTGCTCCAGACCCTTCCCAAATTCCCTTCCTTGCTTCCCTCCAAAGCAGCCACAAGGACACTCCAAGGCTTTGCTGCTGTGTCCCTCTGGAAGGCAACATCCCTGTTAATTTGGGAATTCCTGCCCTTGTCCAGCCTCAGTGTTCAGAAAACCTTTCCCATGAGTGTTTCCCAAAGGAATTCGGAGCCTGGTATTTCAGGCAGAGTTTTTCCTTCACCGGGGTCACGGTGCTGCCAGGAGAGCTGAGTCAGCACATTCCTCATGGAAAAGCAAGGATTGTTTTCCTCCCTCTCATCATTCCCCCACTTGGGAGCTCCTGGAGAAGTAAATCCCAAATCCTGAGCGGAGGTTGTGGCCTCACTAACGAGGAAAATTCATTGTGAAGGACAAAAATAGAGAGATTTAGTGCTAAAATAAGCTCTGGTGCTTTCCAGAGCTTGGGAAGGGCACATGGATCCACATCCCACCTCTGTGCTCCCAGCTCAGGGCTGTGGGACAGGGAAAAGCCCCTTCCCAAAGCCAGGAGAGTCCCAGATCCTGCTGAGAGCAGAACTGTGGGAATTCCCTGGTGTGGGGACCCCAGAATCCCCCAGCACTCCAGGGGCTCTGTTCCCTCCCTGCCTTGGCCCATTCGGATTTCCGGGGACTTTTCCCTTTCCACCTTTTCCCAGCACTCCCTGGATCACTTCCCTCTTCTCCCAGAACTCCCGAGTCCTCTCTTCTCCCCATTCCTTCCTTCTCCAACACTCTGGGATCTTCTCCATCCCCATCCTGCTCATACTCCCCTAAAATCCAACGTCCCACCCCCACCAAAAAACCTCCAGGTCCCATCACAACCTTTCCCTGTCCCGAAGCAGATTCCCAAAATTCCCTTAAAACACTGCACCACCTTCCAAGATGCCCAGATTTCCCCTTATCCCTCCTCCAGGTTCTCTCACATTGCTCCAGCCACTCCCAGTTTCCAGATCCGGCCTCTTTTCCTCGTCCTTCTCTCCCTTTTTTTCCCATTCCCCTCGGTGTCCCCTCATTTCCTGGTGTTCCCCCAATCCCTCCACTCCCTGGATCACTCAGATCTCCCGGCACAGCCGCTCCCATTCCCAATTCTCCCCAATTTCCCCAATTCCCGCACCCTGGAGCACTCAGATCTCCCGGCACAGCCGCTCCCATTCCCAATTTCCCCAGTTCCCGCACCCTGGAGCACTCGGATCTCCCGGCACAGCCGCTCCCATTCCCAATTTCCCCAGTTCCCGCACCCTGGAGCACTCGGATCTCCCGGCACAGCCTCTCCCATTCCCGATTCCCCCCAATTCCCGAACCTTGGAGCACTCGGATCTCCCGGCACAGCCTCTCCCATTCCCGATTCCCCCCAATTCCCGAACCTTGGAGCACTCGGATCTCCCGGCACAGCCTCTCCCATTCCCAATTTCCCCAATTCCCGAACCTTGGAGCACTCGGATCTCCCGGCACAGCCGCTCCCGTTCCCGATTCCCCCCAATTCCCGAACCTTGGAGCACTCGGATCTCCCGGCACAGCCGCTCCCGTTCCCGATTCCCCCCAATTCCCGAACCTTGGAGCACTCGGATCTCCCGGCACAGCCTCTCCCGTTCCCGATTCCCCCCAATTCCCGAACCTTGGAGCACTCGGATCTCCCGGCACAGCCGCTCCCGTTCCCGATTCCCCCCAATTCCCGAACCTTGGAGCACTCGGATCTCCCGGCACAGCCGCTCCCGTTCCCGATTCCCCCCAATTCCCGAACCTTGGAGCACTCGGATCTCCCGGCACAGCCTCTCCCATTCCCAATTTCCCCAATTCCCGAACCTTGGAGCACTCGGATCTCCCGGCACAGCCTCTCCCATTCCCAATTTCCCCAATTCCCGAACCTTGGAGCACTCGGATCTCCCGGCACAGCCTCTCCCATTCCCAATTTCCCCAATTCCCGAACCTTGGAGCACTCGGATCTCCCGGCACAGCCGCTCCCGTTCCCGATTCCCCCCAATTCCCGAACCTTGGAGCACTCGGATCTCCCGGCACAGCCTCTCCCATTCCCAATTTCCCCAATTCCCGAACCTTGGAGCACTCGGATCTCCCGGCACAGCCTCTCCCATTCCCAATTTCCCCAATTCCCGAACCTTGGAGCACTCGGATCTCCCGGCACAGCCTCTCCCGTTCCTCCATTCCCGCAGCACTCCCGGACGGCCCCGCGGCGCTGTGACGTCATCAACCGGCGCCGCCCGACGCCAACGGACCCACGTGAGCGCTCCTGGGCGGTCACGTGACTCCCGCGACCGTTGCTGGGCAACCGGGAAGGGACAGCGCGGTCTAAACTGAGCCCGGGCCTAGGCCTGGGATTGGGCCTAACCCAGCCCGGCCTGGCTGACCCCGGCCTTTGACCCCGGCCTGGGATAGAAGCTCGGTTGTCCCCTGTTCCCATCTCAGCCTGGTCCAGCTGTCACCAGACTCTGTCCCCTGTTCCTATTGTGAAAAACGCCAATCACTTTTTTTTATTATTTTTTAAAGTTTAATAGTAATAAAATGGTTATAAAAATAGCAATACAATTAGAGTAATAAAAATTTGGACAATTTGGATTAGGACAATATGAGACAATAAAAACAAAGAGTCACGGACGTCCTGGTATGTTTCTCTGGGCAAAATAAGCCCAAAAAAGGACACACATTAACAGAGGATTAACCCTTAAAAACAATAGCCTGTTGCATATTCATACACCTCATACATTATGCATAAATTGAATTCAAACACAGGATTCTGTCTGGTCAGCATCAACTTCTTTTCAACTTAATCCTAACAGTGTCTTCAGGGCTGAGCAAGGCAGGACGAAGTTCATTTCTTCTGATAAGAGAGCAATAAATTCTCTTAATCTGAAAGATTTAGGTGGCTGCTATCTTGCTGTGAGTCCTTAAAAAAAAAGTATCTTACAGTTTCTTTTTTAACATTATGTTATAACCTAAAACTATATTTAACACACTACTAAAAAAATTAATACAGCATAACTTTCTAACATAACACATATAATATTCATTTTAATATTCGCAAAAAGCCAATCATAAAATATACATTTTTCACACTATCTTAGTCTGGACCAGCTGTCCTCAGCCTAGGCCACCATGGCTCTCCTCAATCCCAGCCTCTGTTCCTTCCACAACTTCATCCAGCCATCTCCTGTCCCCATCCCTGCCTGGCCCAGTTATCCCCATTTCTCCTGTCCCCATCCCAGCCTGGCCCAATTGTCCCCATCCCAGCCTCGCCCAGTTGTCTCCATTTCTCCTGTCCCCATCCCTGCTTGGCCCAGCAGTCCCCATTTCTCCTGTCCCCATCCCTGCCTGGTTGGTCCAGCTGTCCCCATCTCCAATGACCATGTGCAAAATGCATATTTTATTACTGGCTTTTCTCAAATATTAAAATGAATATTATATATGCTATATAACAGAAAGTTATGCTGTATTAATTCTCTTAAGTAGTGTGTTAAATATAGTTTTAGGTTATAACATAATGTTAAAATAGAAACCATGCTATGTAAGATACATTTTTTAAAGGACTCACAGCGAGATAGCAGCCACAGGACACCTAAATCTTTCAGAGAAAAATAATTTATTGCTCTATTATCAGAAGAAACGAACTTCTTCCCACTCGCTCAGTTCTGAAGACACTGTCAGGATTAAGAGGAAGAAGTTGACACTGACCAGACAGAATCCTTTGTTTAAATAGAACTTATGCATCATGTATGAGCTGAATGAATATGCAACAAGTTATTGTTTTTAAGGGTTAATCCTCTGTTAACTTCTGTCCTTTCTTGGTCTTATTTTCACCAGAAAAAGGTACCCAGACATCTGTAACTCTTTGTTTTTATTTTCTCATATTGTCCTAATCCAAATTGTCCAAATTATTATTACTCTAATTATATTGCTATTTTTATAACTATTTTATTACTATTAAACTTTTAAAATTTTAAAAACAAGTGATTGGCGTTTTTCACAGTCAGATGGCTGCAGCATTTCTCCTGTGACTGTTGTCCAAAAAAAGATTCTTCCACGGTGTGCAAGAGCATTATCCACAAACTGATCCAAAATACTGGAATTATTTATAGTTCTGCACAGAAAAGGGGGAGCCAGTTTTTCTTTCTCCTGGCCTTGGATATTTTCCCACTTCTCCCTGGTCCATTGGTTCCATGTTCAGTTGGGTTGGGGTTTGGGTGATATTTTATCCCAAGTTTCTTCTTCTCTCTCCATATTTTCAGCTCCCAAGGCTTCACTAAGGCTGCAATTACCAAAACGCGTGAAACACAATTTTTCTCCTTGGAACCCATAAATTTTGGAGCCAGGCTGGGAGAGCTGGGAATGTTCAGCCTGGAGAAGGGAAGGCCCCAGGGAGACCTCAGAGCTCCTTCCAGTGCCTAAAGGGGCTTCAGGAGAGCTGGAGAGGGATTTGGGACAAGGGATGGAGGGACAGGACACAAGGAATGGCTTCAAACTGACAAAAGACAGGGTTAGATGGGATATTGGAAAAAATTCTTCCCTGTGAGGGTGGTGAGGTCCTGGAATGGAATTCCCAGAGAATCTGTGGCTGCCCCATCCCTGGAGGTGCCCAAGGCCAGGTTGGATTTGGCTTGGAGCAACCTGGTATGGTGGAATGTGTCCCTGCCTATGGTGGGGATTGGAATGGGATGATCTTCAAGGTTTCTTCCAACACAAACCATTCCAGGATTCTGGGATCTCCTGTATCAAGGTAAAACTGGTCCAGTTGTCCCCAGCCCCTGTCCCCACCCCCTGACCCCTCTCCTGTCACCAGTGTCCTCCCACATCCAGGCATGAGGGGGAGAATTCCTGGTGATCCAAAGGAAAATCTCCAGCAAAGAAATGTTAATTCCACCCATCAGCCTCGTGATTCCCTATTTCCCACACTTTTTCTGTCATTTATAAAATGCTTTGCAGGAAAACCGGTCTCAAATCTTCAAATTTACTGTGGAAGTGTAGAAAATTCTTAAGGAGTTTGTTTTCCAAATAATTTCATTCTTCCCCAAGGGAATAAACCCCATAAACAAAGAGCAGCAGAGCCTCAAGTGTGCAAAGGAGATAAAACTCCAGCCTAAAATTATCCAGGGAACAAAAAGCTGAGCCAAGGAGCTGGAGCAACATGACACCAGGATGGAACATTTGGAAAAGCAACCCATTATCAGCCTCAAATCCTTTAAAACAGACGTTGTCCCTTGGGATATCTCACTTCCTAATGCAGCCAGGGAGTTCTGCCTGTCCCAGCTCTGATCAAATCACATCTTTGGGATGAGCCTACAATTTCCCTGCTTGGAAATGGAGATTTAGTAAATAATTTTTGGTGTTTTGTGGCGTTTTAAAGTGGAATATGGGAAGAACCAGCTTGCTGGGATAAATTATTTTGCAAGAAAAGGCTTCAAAATACAAAGAATTTAGGGAGTTTGACCCTAAAACTGCTAAAAAATACTCCAAATCCTCTCTTTTTTCCAAGCCTTGCACACATGGGAACAGGCTGGGAGCCAGGCAGGCAGGAATGACAGATCTCCTCCCTTTGGGCGGCCTCAGATCAGCTTCAATTGATCCCAAATCCCACCCAGAGTTTCATAATGGCTTTAAACTGACAGGAATTGGCACTTGTGCCAAAAAAAATCCTCCTCCACTCCCAGCTGCTCCTTCCCTCCCTTGTGCTGGCACAGGGAGTCGAGTGCTTTGCATAAAAGAGCTCGGAACAAGCTGCTCTGAATTGAAATTAATTCAGCACACGTGGAGGAAAAGCTCATTTTTAACCCAGGGAAGCCATGGATCCACCACTCCCACAAATCCAACCTCAGGAAAAAGGCAAACTCAAAGCTGTTTTACCAATTTACACCAAAATTTGTAAGGAGAAAATGCAAAGTTTGGAGGATCTTGGACCACTTGGGGTCATCCTTGGATGTTTTCCATCGGGAGAGCTTTGGGATGGGGGTATCCAGAGATGGAGAAGCAGCATTTTAAGCATGAACTGGATCTTCTCCAGGGAATAGAGAAGAGCATCCTGCCTCGGGACAAGCAGCTGGCAGAAATCTCCCCTAGGATTTGTGCAGAGGGCAAAGGACAGATGAGGATGTTAAAATATTAAAATAAACCTTTTTTTTTTTTTCTGGCTTTCCAACCCATTCATTTCACAAGCACATATCCAAAAAGAATTCATGGCACTTTTAATTCACAGCACTAAGTTTCTATGACACTTTGGAAGTCTAATTTAATTTTTTTTTTAAAGAGGGGGGAAAAAACCCCAAAAAAACCAACAAGTGAAGGGTTTTGAGTGAGTAAACATCCCAGGGAAGGGAACACAGGGAAGAGGAATTAAATTATCTCGTTCAGACCAAAAATAAATCCTTTCAATGTCCTAAAACATCATCCCAGTGCAGATCCAGGGACAAGTGTGCCAGAGGATCCCTGGATGCTGAAACACCCAGTACTGCCAGGGATCCATTTGCAGGAACAGCTTGTGTGGGACATCATGGAGTCATGGAATGGTTTGGGTTGGAAGGGACCTTCAGAGTCATTGAATTCCACCTCTTTCCATGGGCAGGGACACCTTCCACTATCCCAGGCTGCTCTAAGCCCCATCCAACCTGGTCTGGAACAATTCCAGGGATGGGGCAGCCACAGCTTTCCTGGAATGTCTTCAGCACTTTTGAGTCTCTGGGATTGTTGTGTCAAGATTTCAGGGAGATGGCTTATTTAAAGTGTAAAAAAATGGCAGACAATCCAGGAGGAAGTGGAAAATCAAAAGAGTGAAGGTTTAAAACCTGTGTAGTCCCAAGGTGAGTGGTTGTTCCCTGCATCCTTTTTCTGAAGGATTGGGAAGAGTCTGGAGGTGAGTGACCCATTCCCTGCTGTGGCAGCACCATCCATGGCATGGACTCATGGGATGTGATCTGGCTGCAGGACTTTTCCTTTTCCTTTTCCTTTTCCTTTTCCTTTTCCTTTTCCTTTTCCTTTTCCTTTTCCTTTTCCTTTTCCTTTTCCTTTTCCTTTTCCTTTTCCTCCTCCCTCTCCTTCTTCTCTTCCTCCTGTCCTTCTCCCTTTCACTTCTCCTTCCCATCTTTCTCTCCTCCTCCCCACCTTCCTTCTCCTTTTCTTTATCTCCTTCTCCTTTTCTTTATCTCCTTCTCCCTGTCCTCCTTCTCCTTCTCCTTCTCCTTCTCCTTCTCCTTCTCCTTCTCCTTCTCCTTCTCCTTCTCCTTCTCCTTCTCCTTCTCTTCTTTCTTCTTCTCAACATTTCCAGGGATGGGGCATCCACAACTTCCCTGAGCATCCTGATCCAGCATCTCACCATCCTCACAGTGAACAATTTCTTCTTTATCTCCAATCTAAACCTCTCCCCCTTTTTTTAAATCCATCACCCCTCCTCCTGTCACTCCAGGCCCTACTAAAAACCCTTCCTCCCACTCCTACAGAAATCCATGGACACAGCCCCAGCTCCAAGAGGAGATCAGCAATTATTTATCACTGAAGAAATTTGCCTCTTCTACAAAATGTTTTTCCTATTTTAACTCCAATGGAGGAAAAAAAAAGTGCTTCTCAAGGGCAAACAAACTCTCAACTCACATTTTTTTGCTGATAACAGCAAGACTCCAGAGGAGAGCTCAAGGGAAGGAGATGTCTCCTGGGTTAGATGGAAAACAGAGAGCAAAATGTCAGGAATGGGAGAAGAAATGGCTGTAGGATCCTAAAGGAAAAGCTGCTGTCATTTATTGAGTGGGTGCTGCTTTTTGTGGTGTTGTCTGTTTTTTTGGGGATGTTTTTTGCCTCCAGTGGCACTGTCAGGGCAGGAGCTGCAGACAGACCTGAATCCACATGTTTGGGAAAGGGAGAAACCAGAGGGATGATCTCTGTGCTTCCATGTCATTGTCATACCCACTAGTAATTGTCATTGTCATTCCCAGTAGGACAATTCTTTTCCAAGGTATTTCAAGTGGGGACAGAGAGCAAATCCTCTTCTTTCTCCTCTATGTTTACCCACTGAATCCAGGATGGCTCATTTTGGAGGCAGAAGGACCAACCATGGATCAAAAACCTCAGCTACGAATCAATTAATCAAAAAATGTCCTAAATCCTCTGCTCTGTGGGAATGGGATCGTAGGGGCTGTGATATCCTATGGCAAAATGAGTTTCCTTTACTGAGTGAGGAAAGGAAACCAGAGGGACTCACAGGATCCAGCTCTGGGTTCCCCAACAGCAGAAGGACGTGAAGATGCTGGAGCAGATCCATAGGAGGCCACGGAGATGCTCCAAGGGATGGAGGCCCTCTGCTCTGGAACCAGCCTGGGACAGCTGGGAATGTCCAGCCTGGAGAAGGGCAGGATCCAGGGAGACCTCAGAGTCCCTTCCAGTGCCTGAAGGGGCTCCAGAAAAGCTGGAGAGGGACTTGGGACAAGGGATGGAGTGACAGGACACAGGGAATGGCTTCCCACTGCCAGACAGCAGGGTTAGATGGGATATTGGGAAGGAATTTCTCCCTGTGAGGGTGGTGAAGTTCTGGAATGGAATTCCAGAGAAGCTGTGGCTGCCCCATCCCTGGAAGTGTCCAAAGCCAGGTTGGAGCAGCCTGGTCGAGTGGAAGGTGTCCCTGCCCATGGCAAGGGTTGGAACTGGATGAATTTTAAGGTCCATTCCAACCCAAACCATTCCATGATTCTGATATGACTCCACCATATCCTGGCAATGGAAACATGACTTTTCCCTTGCCAATTCCAAGGCATAGAATCAATGCACCAGGAAACAGTGGCAGAATTCCCAAAAATATTTGTTCATGTGAAAACATCACTATTGATCCAACTTCAGCTGTGAAGGGGAGAGGACTTTGTTCCCCAGGTGCTTGGGCCTTGGACTTTTCCCTGCTTGGAAAGGTTGGGAAAAAAATCCATACACTGCCAATTGTAAATATTTGGATTAGGAGTATGGTTTGGATGGTCAGAATTGCCCAGTAGAGCTCTTCCAGGAGCATGTGGCCATCCAGGGATCTGATTTTATCCCAATTTAATGCAGTTACACCACCAGCTGCCATGGCAAAATTCCCACCTTGCAGGAGCTGTCAGAAAACATTTGCGAATCCTTTTGGCTTCAGGAAATTTCACAACAGCACCAAAGAGAGGGGAAGCAAACTTCCTGACAATCTGAGCCATGGCTTTTGATGAAAAAGCTGGGGGGAAAGTGACATCAGATGCTCCTTGCAAGCCCTGGATGAGAGGGAAGGATGTTCAAGAAAGAAGGAAGTGAATTTTTGAGACCTTTCTGTTTTGTTTTGTTTTGTTTTTTACCTTGTTCCTCTCCCAGCTGGATCTCTGGATTTCTGTGGGCAGCACCACTCAGCAAAACAGAGGTCAATGCACATCCAAAAGTCACAGAGGGAATTCAACTTGCTTGATTCCTCCTGGGACCAATTTTTCCTACACATTTCACCCACTGAAGCTCCCTGTGTATTGGTGGGGCACCTTTTGATGGAGCTTGGCACATCCATGGCTTCTCCTTGTCTTCCCAACAGCTCCACGATGTCCCAACGCTTCTCCTGACCTGCACAGATGAGTCACATCCAGGTTTTTAAGAAGAACCATGAATTTTGGGTGCTCAGCAGCACCAACTTGGGGGCACACCATTATTCCTGGGGGCCACATGGAGACTCCAGCTCCTCTTCTCCTTAGGGTTCTTTGCTCTGGGAACTCCTTTCTGCAAGCTTTGCTCCGGAGAGGCTAAAATTAAACCAGTGATTCCATTGCTGACTGAAAACAGAGCATTCCTTCCCCACCCACGTGTTTTGGATGGACATCAGAAGCCAAACCCCGGCTGCTCAGCCCCATGTGGAAAAACAATCTTCTATTCTGATCCTCCATCCACCGCAGCTCGCTCCGATCGGGATGTTCAGTTCCCAGCCCGGCGTTCAGGGGGGATCTGAAATGGGATTTGCCTGGAAATGGAAAACATAAACACAAGAAGCCACTATCTCTGCAGCTTATTGCCCTGAACAAAAGCTTATTCTGCTCCAGAGGAGGGGGGGGGGGAACAGAAGTTAATTCATGGATAAATGAAGGAAAATAAAATCCCTTCACAATCTCCTTTCCACCCTGTATGTCCCCAGGTTCTTTGGGGAAGTGGAGATTTGCAGGGAGCCAGTGAAAAGATGGAGATCTTTCTCTCTTTCTCTCTCTCTCTCTCTCTCTGCAATTCCAATCCTCATGGGGGTAAAATCCTAAATATCCCAGTCCTCACTGAGCCATTTCCAGGTAGTGCAAACCAGCTCCATGGCCATCCGGCCCCACTGGAGTCATGGAATCACAAAACAATTTGGATTGGAAGGGATTTTTGAAGGGCATCCAGTCCAACCTCCTGCCACAGGCAGGGATATCTTCCACTATCCCAGGCTGCTCCAAGCCCCATCCAACCTGGCTTTGGACACTTCCAGGTATCCCAAGGCAGCCACAGCTACTCTGGGAATTCCATTCCAGCCCCTCACCACCCTCAAAGGAAATAATTCCTTCTCAATATCCCATCTATCCCTGCTGTCTGAGAATGGGAAGCCATTCCATGTGTCCTGTCAGTCCACCTCTTGTCCCAAGTCCCTCTCCTGCTCTCCTGGAGCCCCTTCAGGCACTGGAAGGGGCTCTGAGGTCTCCCTGGAGCCTTTTCTTCTCCAGGCTGGACATTCCCAGCTCTCCCAGCCTGGCTCCAGAGCAGAGGGGCTCCATCCCTCAGAGTATCCCCAAGGCCTCCTCTGGATCTGCTCCAGCAGCTCCACATCCTTCTGCTCTTGGACCCCAGGGCTGGAGGAAGCTCTGCAGGTGGGATCTCACCTGAGCAGGGCAGAGGGGCAGAATTCTCTCTTTTCCTCCTGCCCCCACTGTGGGATAAGCCTGGGACATGGATCTCTAGATTCCTGAACCTCCATCACTGTGATCCCCAAGTTCTTGAGTGTCCATCACTGGCACTCCTGTAGCATCCATCACTAGGATCCCAAATATTCCCCAAGAGAGCCAGCACCACAGAATCCCCTGCTGGTCCAAATTCCCAAAGGATGGAGCCAGGAAAGAATCCCCTGTCCACCCTGCGTGACCCTGCTCCCCCCTCATCCACTGCCTCCCCCAAATCCCTGCACAATTCCCAGAGCACCAGCTGCTCTTTTCCCACTCAGAATCCATCAAAGGGACAAAACAGGGGCTGTGACACCAATCCCTGTGCCCTGCTGCCTTCCACCCCCCCCTCTCTCCATATGTTCCATCCCCACCCTGCACTTCCCATCGAGCTGAGGCTGGACAAAACTCATGACTGAAGTGATTCCAATCCCGATCCCTCCTGGAGCTTCATTCCCAGCTCAGCTCAGGGACAGCCAGGAACTAAACCCACGGCAGCTGCTTTCCTTTAGCCCCTTTTTTCCCCCCAAAAAAACCCCACTTTTCCACCCATGCAGCCCCATCCCAGGGTGCCCCCTATGCTGGGATATCCCCCCACCTCCAAATGCGATTCCCATCTGGAATTCCTCTAGATGTCACCCTCAGCCATCTTTTCCACACAAACACCCCCCCTCCTCCTCCTCCCCCGGCTCGCATTTTCCTTTCTCCAAGATCTTTTTTTTTTTTTTTAAATTCCTTTCTGATCTCTTTCCGGCCATGTGTGATTGCAGTTTCCTCCGGGCGTCCATTTCATCAGCCCGAAATTAAGGAGCAGCAGAGGGAAAAAAAAAAAGGGGCGGCGGGCGGGCGGGCTGTGGAAACCCCCTCCCCTTCCCCCCCATCCCACCTCCCCACCCACCTCCGACCACCCCAACCCCGCATCCCACATCCCTTCCCACCGCCATCCCGCTGCTCCCCAAACCTTCCCCAACACCTCCCGACACCCCATTCCCAAACCCCGGCCCCCTCGGCCCGGAGGCCGGGGAGAGAGGGAGGAAGGAGGAGGAGGATTTTTGCCACCTCACCACCATCACTTTTGGGGTGACTTGCCTTTTTTTTTTTTTTTTGCTTTTTTTTTTTTTTTTTTTTTTTTTTTGTGGGGCTGGATTTTTTTCCTCCTCCCCACATCCAAAAAAACTCATCCGCAAGCAAGGCCGGCGTTGTCTTTTCCCAGCGCCGCTGGATGCCAGCGCCAGGGCCGGATCCAGCCTTGGTGACACGAAGGTCACGGTACCTCCAGCCCGGCCTTTTCCTCCCCGCTTTCGCCAATCCCGGAGGCTGCGCGTCCTGCCCGTGCTCCGCTCGTCCGTAGAGGAAAACCCACGCCCGGGGCGATCCCAGAAAAATCCCCAGGGGAAGCTTTCGGCCCTTTGGTTCCGTCCTCTCCTGCATGAGACAATTCCGGCTGTGCGGCTCCGCCGGGCGATGGCCGAGCAGTGAAGATGTCCATGGCCAGGCACAACAGCGTCAATGGCTTCTTGGAGGACACCAGGATGGAGCCGGGGGACATGGGCAGGATCCTGCGCTGCCTGGAGATGGGCACCGTCCTCACCTTGTTCTACCAGAAGAAGTCGCAGAGGCCGGAGAGAAGGACCTTCCAGGTGAAGCTGGAGACGCGCCAGATCATCTGGAGCCGGACGCCCGAGAAGGTGGAGGGGGACAGTGAGTATCGGGGGGACAAGGAGGATTGGGAGGACAAGGGAGGATTGGGAGGACAGAGAGAATTGGGAGGAACTGGGAAGATTGGGGGGACAGGCGAGTATCAGTGGCAGCGGTGTTGGGGGGCTGGGGATGTGCTGGTGGGATGCTGAGCAGTATTGGGGTGACTGGCTGGGGGTGTTCTGCCACAGTGGGGTGAGTGGTTGTGGGGTGCTTGGATGTGTTGAGATGTCATACTGTGATGGGGGGACTGATTGTGGGGTGCCTGGATGTGTTGGGGTGCCTGGGTTTTGTGGCATGTCCTACAGTGGTGGGGTAATTGGTTGTGGGGTGCCTGGGTCTGTTGGGGTGTCCTACAGCCCTGGAGGAGATGGTTCTGGCGTGCTGGGTTTCCCAGCCGTGATGGGGTCACTGTTTGTGGGGTGCCTGACTGTGTTGGGGTGTCCTACAGTGGTGGGGTAACTGGTTATGGGATTCCTGGCTGTGGTGGGATGTCCTTCCATGGTGGGGTAACAGGTTGTGGGGTACCTGACTGTGTTGGGGTGTCCTTCCATTGTGGGGTAACAGGCTGTGGGGTTCCTGGCTGTGGTAGGATGTCCTTCCGTGGTGGGGCAACTGGTTGTGGGATTCCTGGCTGTGTTGGGATGTCCTTCCGTGGTGGGGTAACTGGTTATAGGGTGCTTGGTCTTGGTGGAATGTCCTACAGTGATGGTGTGACAGTTTTTGGGGTGCCTGGATGTGATGGTGTGTTCTGCCATGGTGGGGTGACTGATTGTGGAATTCCTGGCCACAGGGGGATGTCCTACCATGGTGGGATGTTCCCCCCTATGGAATGTCCTACCACAGTGGGATATCCACCCCTATGGAATGTCCTACCTTCTCAGGGTGTCTGGCCATGGGGTGATTCCCATAAAAGCAGGAGCTGCTGGGCTGAGCACCCCTCACCTCCTCCATCCCACCTTGGAAGTTCTTCTGTGGGATCAAGCTGCTTCTGTTTCATCCCCGGGGATTTATATCTTCCCTGGCAAGGAGAGAAAAGAATGGCCATCCCTGTTCCTGCTCATGGTGCTTTGTTAACCCCAAAACCCTACTGGAGAATCCATAAAAATCACCCTTCCATGTGATGGTTAGGAGGTTGTTGGGATGTTCTCCCAACAGTGGGAATTGTTGGGGATCCATGTCTTGGTGCTCATTACCTCAAAGCTTTAATTGAGCAAAAAAATCCAGTTGAAGGAAGATTAGGGTGCCATGGAGCTACACCATCACCTCATCCCTGTGCAGGGAAGGAAATCAGTTTTGGAATATCACCTCACCTAGGTGATGGCAAAACCCACCCCAGAGGTTTGGGAGGTACCTTTTTCCTGGAGAGGCTCCTCCAAAATCACCAATGACCCCCCCCCAAAAAAATCACCACCTACTCCTGATTCTCTGCAAGATCCAGCAAAATCCTCAGGAAGCTTCAGCTCCTGCTTGGAGGTGCTGATCCCAAGGTGGAATTCCAGATTTGAGCCAGGAAAAGGAGGGTGGCACTCAGAGCTGAGCACAGGCATGAGCAGGATCCATGCTTGTCTGGACTTTCTGGATACAGGAGCAGATCTGTGGGAGCAGAAGGTGATGGGGGGAAGGGCACCCAGTTTTGGAGAGGTATTTTAGGTCCTCATGGAGAGGAATTTGTCATGGAAATAATGCATTTCTAGCTCCTTGTTTTTTCCGGAAGCTCTGTGCACTGCCAGGTCAGGATCTCAGGTTGCTCAGATGCTGTGCCTCAGTTTCCCCTCTGGAGCCTTAGGATCTGTCTTTTCCCAAACAACAGCCCAATCTCCCCCATAGGAATGAGCAGGCATCCTCCAAGGTCATCCAGAAGGATGAAAAAAGGATTCAAATCCTTCTGGAAATGTGCAATCCGGCCATCCCATCCCACCATTCACTTTTCCTAGTCTGGAGTGGGAGAAATCCCCATCCTGGTGCTGAGCTGGAGCATCCTCACCCCCTGCTCCATCCCTGTCTTCCCACTCTATGTGATTTTATGGAAGAATCGGGATCTCCCAGACCTCACGCCTGCCCAGACCATTTTAAATCCCCCCTTCAAGCCAGAGGGATTAGTGGGAAGTGCTGATGTCTCTGTTAGGGGCTGTCAGGGCCAGGACACGGATCCTGCCTCTCCCCTGGACCCCCAGGATAATTACACGCTTTGTTAAGCAGCCTCTGGACGCGTGTCCGTGTGTCCACGCCTGGGATTGTGTCCATGCCTGGGAATGCCTGGAGCATGGCCTCCAAAATTAATCTCCTCCTGGAGGGCTTCCAGCTCGTCGCCCTCAGCAGACCCCACTTCCCAGTGCGAGGAATCTGGTGGAAAACAGCCCCAAAAAAAGGATTTTTACAAGAAATGAAAGGAAAGGGGGGTGAAGGCAGCGTGAAAAATCCAAGAGGGTTTTGGAGAGGTGGTTTGATGACACCTCCAGCCTCGTTAATGGCAAACAATTGGAATTAGGACTTTTTTGGGAGGAGAAAATCCAGTTGGGATTTATCACTGTTAGACAAGGAGGAAATATTTTATTCCAGGTTTTAAACCACACCACAGGATCCCCGGCAGGACACGGTTTTCCAATTTCCCCCTGTCCAGGAGGGTCTGAGCTGCCACATCCTGCACGAAGGGATGACCCCAGTGCCCAGGCCAGCAGGAATTCCCAGCACAACCTTTCCCTCCAACCCCTTTGCTCCCCTCTTAATGCCCGAAAAAATCTCCCAGCCTCTCAGCATCCCTAAAATCGCACCGGGCAGGACCTGCTTCTCCATCATCTCCCCACCATTCCAAATCTTTTTTTTTTTTTTGCACCATGCCGCTCGCTTTGCATTAGAAAAGAAAAGGGATTTTCGCAGCTGGAACCGACTTCCAGAGTGTTTTAATCGCCCAGGACAATGGAGACAATGCGGGGAGGAGTTTGGAGACAGAGTTCTGACAGGATCGAGGCAAATCCGCTGCAGATGTGGTTTCCAGGAAGCTGCTGCTCGGGTGCATTGTGCAGCCCCTCGCCGCTCCCTTTTCCCCTGGTTTTCAATGGGAATGGGCTGTTTGCCCTGGGGGAGAAGGATTTTGAGGTGTTAGTGGGTGAAAAACTGCTGCTGGCAGCCCAGAAATTCCCCATGTTCATCCCACAGCATAGGCAGCAGGAAAATGGGAATTCTGCCCTCTGCCCCTGAGACCTGCAGAGCTGCCTCCAGCTCTGGGGTCCAAGAGCAGGATGGAGATGCTGGAGTGAGTCCAGAGGGAGCCATGGAGATACTGCAAGGGATGGAGCCCCTCTGCTCTGGAAAGCTGGGAATGTCCAGCCTGGAGAAAAGACGGATCCAGGGAGACCTCACAGCCCATTCCAGTGCCTAAAGGGGCTCCAATAAAGCTGAAGAGGGATTTGGGACAAGGGATGGAGTGACAGGACACAAGGAATGGCTTCCCACTGCCAGAGGACAGGGATAGATGGGATATTGGGAAGGAATTCTTCCCTGTGAGGGTGGTGAGACCCTGGCACAGATTGCTCAGGGAAGCTGTGGCTGCTTCTGGATCCCTGGAAGTGTCCAAGGCCAGGGCTTGGAGCAGCCTGGTCTAGTGGAAGGTATCCCTACTCATGGCAGGGGTTGAAATGAGATGATCTTTAAGGTTCCTTCCAACACAAACCATTCCTGGAATTAGGAACAGCTCCCAGAGTTCAGGTGCAAGGCCAGATCCTGGAGGAGTTAAATCCAAAGAGTAGCAGCATTGCCACTTGTTAGCAAAGCCATGGTAGCCACTGGCTTCTCACCACTCCCTGGTACCCCTTGGATGGGCAGGTTTGGGCTCGAGTGGCTGCTTTTTAACCTATAAACCCATTTTTATCCCCAAAATCTGCCTGTTCTTATGGAAGAGACTTTGCTTCAAGCCACGGGAGCCATGCAGTGACAACTGAGTTTCTTTCCTTGAGATCCTGTCCCAAAACACAGCTCGTGCTGGGGTGCAGAGCTCTTCTGTGTCACTTGTGCTAAAATCCCACCCTGATCCGTGAAATTTGGCTTGCGCTCATCCAGCAAAAGAAGGCTGGATAAAGCCTCCACTGTTTTCCGGAGCTTTTCCGCCAAGAAAAACTATTCTTCCCCTCTTTTCTTGCTTAATCAGCCCAATTCCTCCCCCCATCCCTTATTCATCCCTGCATTCAGCTTTTCTCTCCCCTTTGGATCCCCCCGCTTCGGATTCGGCCGAGGGTTTCCACCAAGGCACGTCTGCAGCCTTCCCCACCACCACATCGGAAACGCAGCCAGGCTGGAAATTCTCCGGGAAATGACCCATTTCCTCGGCAGGACAATACCCCTGGCGAGGTGGTCCGGCCGCCCTGGGTCACACAAAGCCCTTTCCGGTGTCAGTGGCTCGTTCCCAGAGGACAAATCTGCCCGGGGGGTGACGGTTGTGGGATCAAGAACAATTTTGTGTGTTGTTCCTAATATTATGTTATTATTCTTGCTCCCAGTGGGATGTGTCCACTGGGAAAATTGGAAATATCCCTTGGTGGAGTAGCAGTGAGGAAGAGCGTGGTCCGGAAACCCGGCCCTGCCGCCGCTGTTGGAGCTTTATTTAGCGGGATAATGAGGGAGCAGAGCAGCAGGAAAGCAACGCCCTGCGGTCCCAGCTGCCGGGGCTCCAAATTGCCACTTTTGGGAAGAGTTCTCCAAGGAAAACACGAGCTCAGCCTATCCCAGCGCAGGATCTGGCTTGGGGAGGACAAGGTGGCTGGAGATTTGCTGGTTGGGATGGGGTGGGATGAGCCTGGAGGACATGTGGCAGCCACAAAGCTGGGAAAAGAGTGGGCAGTGCTCTCGGGATGCCACGTCCTGGGGACACAAGTTCCTGGAGGACACACAGGGATGAGGCCACCAGGCACATGGAGGCAGGGCTGCAGGGACACCCTGTCCTTGGGACACAGATCCCTGGATGAGACTTTTCCGTGGCATCCGTGGTGTTGTCACTCAGCTGCAGGAACATTGCAGGGACCTCATCCTGGAGACATCCTGGGACACAGATCCCTGGAGGACGCGTGGCTATGTCATCCTGGTCCTCTCACACAGCTACAGGGACCCCATCTTGGGGACATCCTGGGACACAGATCCCTGGAGGATGCAAGGCCATGACACCCTGATGCCATCCCACTCCAACGGGCAGTGCCATGGAGACACCCCATCCCGGGGACACGATTCCCTGGAGGACACGTGGCCATGGCGTCCATGGTGGGACACTCAGCTGCAGCAGCACTGCAGGGACACCCCATACTGGGGACATCCTGGGACACCCCATCCTGGGGACATCCTGGGACACGGATCCCTGGAGGACATAAGGCCATGACACCCTGATGCCATCCCACTCCAATGGGAAGTGCCACAGGGATCATGGTTCCCTGAATGGACATGCCATAACCACATCACTGGAGGACACTGGGGACATGTCACCCTCAAAGCCACATGGCCACAGCACCCACAATTCCATAATTCCATCACACACTCCTGAGGGTATCCCATCCTGACAATGAGGTTCTCCAGAAGACTCATGTCTCCCTGGAATTCCCACTTCCCTGAACCGCTCACATGAGGCTGTGGTGGCAGGGGACAGTTTTGTGTTCCTCTCTCCCTGCAGTCGACATTCGGGAGATCAAGGAGATCCGCCTGGGGAAGAATTCCCGGGACTTCGAGCGCTACCCCGAGGATGCTCGCAAGCTGGACTACACCATGTGCTTCATCATCCTCTATGGGATGGACTTCAGGCTGCGGACCCTCAGTGTGGCCGGTGAGTTGGATCCTTCCCCATTTCCTGTGTCCATCCTTGGGGTCCCACCCCTTTCCCAACATCCCATCATCCCCATCCCAACCTCATCGCCTTCCTCTTCCTCCAACAGCTTTCTGCGAGGAGGACATCAACCTATGGATAACGGGGCTCAACTGGCTGGTGGCTGACACCCAGAGAGCCCAAACCCCACTGCAGATCGAGAGGTGAGGAAGGACCAGAAGATCCCATTTCCTGGTCCCTGTTTTCGGAAGAAAACGTGCCCTGGGCTTGGGCCTCTTTGGGATTGAGCACTGTCTGTCCATTCTTTCCTTCCCAGGTGGCTACGGAAGCAGTTTGATGGGATGGACCGGGCCAGGGAAGGCAGGTGAGCCACCAGCACAGTGGGTTCAGCTGGACAGAACCATGTTCCCCCTGTTGCATCCCAAATCTGGAGGTTGAGCCAGGCTGGGGGTGAGGTTTGTGGGACAAGGGAGCACCAGGGTTTTTGGGATGCTTGAAGGCACCAAAAATCAGAGATTGGGTACACATCACATCCTTGTGACTGTGAGGACCATTGGGATCCATCCCCAGTGCCGCATTTTCACCAGTGCCAGAGGGGCCAGGCCATTAATGCAGCCCATAATTATCTTCCCAAACCAAGGGAATTTGGACTTAAATTTTTATGGGAATGGGAATGGGCATCACCTCCAAGTAGGATGATTTCTTAAGAGTGCCCAGTTGGTTCTTGGATGCACTTCCTCATCCCTCTGCTCACACTCATGCCGGCCATCCCGTAATTAATCTCAGTAACATGGAATCGTGGAATGGTTTGAGTTGGAAAGGACATTAAAAATCATCTCGTTCCACCTTCCACTAGACCAGGTTGCTCCAAGCCCCATCCAACCTGGCCTTGGACACCTTCCAGAATGAGACATCCACAGTTTCCCTGGGTCCTGTGCCACTGCAGGGATCCACAGGCCAGGAGGGTAGGATCCCTATGCCAGGCACCAAGATTTGGGGTGGGACATTTGGTGTTGGGAGCTGAGACTCATCCAGGGATATGGAAGTACCCTGACTCTGATTTTCCCTCTGGCAGCATCACAGTGAAGGACCTGAAGGCCATGCTGCCCCAGGTCAACTATCGTGTTCCCAACATGAGATTCCTGCGGGATAAACTCGTGGTAAGGACCCTCTGGACATCCCAGCTATGAGGGAAATGCTCTTCAACCTGCCCCACATGGGCTGGGGCCACCTTGGTGGTCCCTGGTTCCAATGGAGTGGCCCCACTCTCATCCAGCCCTGTCTCCCACAGGAAGTGGAAGCCAGGAATGAGATGACTTTCTCCCACTTCATCCAGTTCTACAAAAACCTGATGTTTGATGCCCAGAAGTCGGTAAGATCCATGTTTTGGCCTCCCAGATATCCCCAATCCTCGTGGGATGTGTCCCCCTCCAGCTAAGCCTGGACACCTTGTCTGCCTTCCAGGTCATTGAGCAGCTGGAGCTCTCCTTCCCCTTGCGGTGAGTTCCCAGCTCCCATCCCAGTCAATAATCCAAGAGTTGGATCTGTAAAGTGGGAAATACAGCCACGCTGTGGGGCAGAGCAGAGAATGGGAATGGGGATGGGAATGGGAGAAGGGATAGGAGAGGGGATGGGAGCAGGGGTGGGAGAAGGGATGGAAATATGGGTGCAGAAGGGATGGGAGCAGTGATGGGAGCTGGGATGGGAGAAGGGATGGGAATATGGGTGCAGAAGGGATGGGAATATGCATGCAGAAGGGATGGGAGCAATGATGGGAGCTGGGATGGAAGCAAGGATAGAAGCAGAAATGGGAGAAGAGGTGGGAAGGGATGGGAGATGGGGCAGCTGCCAGGAATGTAGGGACATTTCACCCTGCCCTTCTCCCAGTATCCTTGGACAATGCTGCACATTCCAGCATTGTCTGGAATGGGGGACTGGTGGGAATGGGGGTCATGGGGAGGCTGAGATGCAGATGGGCACTGATGGCCTCAACTCTGCCATGGGATCTACCCCAATTCCTTCTCCTGCTCCTCACTGGTGTCTGCTCCTTGTCCCAGGAATGTGGACCGCCCTGAGCTGTGCCAAGTGTCCCTCTACGACTTCCAGAAGTTCCTCCTGCATGACCAGAAGGTGGGGCTTCCCTGAGAACTCTGCAGCCTGAGGAGCCCACATGGGATGCTCCAGCCCAGTTCCCCCCCTAACAACAGCCATGTTTGTATCCCAGGAATCCTGGGCCAGTGACGTGGGCGTGGTGCGGGACTACATGTGCTCCTACCTCAAGGAGAGCTCCAACGACGTGTCGGAGCCCTCCTTCCAGCTGGATGAGGTGGGTGGCCCCACACAGTGTCCCCACAGGGATCTCCCCAGCACCATCAGGCTCTGACCTCTCTGTTTCTCCCCCCACCAGTTCCTCACATACCTCTTCTCCAAGGAAAACATGGTGATGGATGCTAAGTATGAGCGTGTGGTGCCTGAGGAGATGAACCACCCCTTGTCCCAGTACTGGATCTCCTCATCCCACAACACGTAAGGAATTTTCCCTACATGCGCGTTCTTCAGGGACATCCATGAGCATCCCATCATCCTTTTATCTCCTCTGCAGGTACCTGACAGGAGACCAGTTCTCCAGTGAGTCCTCCCTGGAGGCGTATGCCCGGTGCCTGCGGATGGGCTGCCGCTGTATTGAGTGTGAGTCCCTCCAGCCCTTCACAGAGATGCTGGAACCCCTCATGTCCCATCAAACAGACCATTCCCTGCCCCCATCCCATGCCACCAGGGCAGAGGATCTTTCCCTGTCATTTGGGTGCTCAAAAAAGTGGTTCCCAGCACGTAGTTGGTGGCAAACATGAATTAAGTGAGGGGTTTTCCTTCTCAGTGGATTGCTGGGATGGCCCGGATGATCTCCCCATCATCTACCACGGCCACACGCTCACCTCCAAGATCAAATTCCTAGATGTGCTGCACACCATCAAGGAGCACGCCTTCGTCACCTCTGAGTAAGCCCCAGCTCCCCCAATGATCTCTGAATTCTGGGAAAATCTCCCTCACCTTCATCTGAGGCCACCATTCCCACCTGCTTGCTCCAGGTTCCCCATCATCCTCTCCATTGAAGACCACTGCAGCATTGTCCAGCAGAGGAACATGGCCTGCCACTTCAAGAAGGTTTTTGGGGACATGCTCCTCACCAAGCCAGTGGACATCAACGCCGATGAGTTGCCCTCGCCCACCCAGCTCAAGAAGAAAATCCTAATCAAGGTGTGGAGCAGGCAAAACCTCTCTTTGCAGGAGGGGCACAGATTGTGTCGGGTTCTACACCAAGAGATGGTCAAGAGGAACAAGGGATGGTGGGAAGGCACCTGTGGGAGGTTGTTCCTGAGGCTTGGGAGGTCAGTCTCATGGCCACCACTGAGCTCCCCTCCCTGGGTGTCTCTCAGCACAAGAAACTGGTCGAAGGGAACCTGTATGAGGAGGTCTCCACCGCCAGTTACTCAGAGAACGACATCAGCAACTCCATCAAGAATGGAATTCTCTACCTTGAAGACCCCATTGACCATGTAAGTGAGGCCCTGAGGGGCTAAGTGGGACCTGTCAGACAGTGGGGTTTGGGATGGGCTCTCCTAGACCACTGTGATGCTGTGAGGGGGAAGAAAGGGATTAAAAACCCCATCCCAAAGCTCCATCTGTCCATGTCATCCTCTTCCTCACCCCACCAATGCTCTTCCTTCCTCCCAGACCTGGAGCCCTCATTATTTTGTCCTGACAAGCAACAAGATTTACTACTCAGAGGAGACATCCCGTTACCAGTTCAACGAGGATGAAGAGGAGGTGGAGCAGAAGGAGGTGCGTGAGGGGAGGACGCGCCCACAGGGCAAGGCGACAGCTCCGTGGGGAGGGTGATGGGGTGACAACACCCACTTTGGGATGAACTTGCAGGAGTTCAACAACAACGAGCTGCACTTCACGGAGAAGTGGTTCCACGGCAAGCTCGGGGGTGGCCGTGACGGGCGACAGATTGCGGAGAAGCTGCTGCACGAGTACTGCACCGAGACGGGCGGCAAGGACGGCACCTTCCTGGTGCGCGAGAGCGAGACCTTCGTAGGCGACTACACCCTCTCCTTCTGGTAGGAGCTCCAGCAGGGAGGCAGGATCCTACCCTTCCCTGGGTGACCTTCCAGTCAGTGTCTGGTTTGGTGTCTGGAATGGCTTTTTTAGGGGAAATGTCACCTTTTTGTGCAGACCCCAAAGTGTGGGATGGTGGAGATGTGGACCCAGATTGACTTGGCTTTCTCCCACCCCCATGGCAGGAGGTCCAGCCGGGTGCAGCACTGCCGGATCCACTCGAGGCAGGAGGCTGGGGCCACCAAGTTCTACCTGACGGACAACCTGGTCTTCGACAGCCTCT
Source organism: Ammospiza caudacuta (assembly GCF_027887145.1). Classification (NCBI taxonomy): domain Eukaryota; kingdom Metazoa; phylum Chordata; class Aves; order Passeriformes; family Passerellidae; genus Ammospiza; species Ammospiza caudacuta. The sequence continues at coordinate 154,628,846 of NC_080593.1, forward strand.
ACAGCCTCATCTGCCACTACCGGGAGGTGCCGCTGCGCTGCAACGAGTTCGAGATGCGCCTCACCGACCCTGTCCCCCAACCCAACGCCCACGAGAGCAAAGAGTGAGGATCCTTCCAATCCCCATCCCCTCGATACCATGGGTCCACCAGCCTCCTCCTGCCCCAGCAGGGTGTGGTGAGGCCAATGGCAGTCCCCAGTGTCCATGTTCTCCCTGGGCAGGTGGTACCACGCCAGCTTGACGCGTCTCCAGGCTGAGCACATGCTGATGCGGGTCCCGCGGGATGGAGCATTCCTGGTGCGGAAGCGCAGTGAGCCCAACTCCTACGCCATCTCCTTCCGGTGAGTGGGGACACCACGAGGCCACTTGGGCTTGGCCAAGCTGAGGATTTATGATAACCTATCTGTTGGGACCTCGAGCTAGGTGGCAGGGTTTGCTGTGGGTGACACAGTGGGACATGTGTCATGAAGGGGAGACCCTCTCTATGACATCCTCAGGGTGTTCACCTTGGTGGCATGCCCAAGCATCACCTCCCACCCATCCCCATCATGGAGCCAGGATTTGGCCACCCCTCACCCATCCCATTCCCATCTCTCCTGACCCCAGGGCGGAGGGGAAGATCAAGCACTGCCGCATCCAGCAGGAAGGGCGGCTCTTCATGCTGGGCAGCTCGGCCGAGTTCGAGAGCCTCGTGGACCTCATCAGCTACTACGAGAAGCACCCGCTGTACCGCAAGATGAAGCTGCGCTACCCCATCAACGAGGAGACCCTGGAGAAGATGGGGACCACTGTGAGTTCTCCCAGCAATTATGGATGGTGGGGGTTCTGTGCCATAGGAAACCAAGCCCCATCCTCGGCTCCACCATCTTCCAGAACTTTGGTTGGAGCCCAACCAGAACTGGCCAAGCTCATTCCACTGTCATAACCCAGCATTAAAACGCCACCATAATTCCCTTTTCCAGCAAGTTGCAAGGGGATATTAGATGCCACTCAGCCTCCTCTCATCCCCTCATAGCCCCTGCCCACAGCCAGGTGACCCCCTCAGGTATTTCTCCTCGCAGGAACTGGACTATGGAGCCCTGTATGAGGTGCGGACCCCTCATTTCTACGTAGAGGCCAACAAGATGCCAATGGCCAGGGTAAGGGACCAAGCTGGTGTCCTGGGGAGGTGGTCGATGGTGGGATATGGCAATTCAAGTGGTGGGGTTTCTGGGTGGTTCTTCCTCAGATCCACACCTCCCAGCATGGCTGACCAGAGAAATGGTTGAGTTGTGCTCCGTTTCTTTGACCCTCAGGTGATGCTGGAGTGGACCCAGCCAAATCACCATCACTTGTGGACAGTCTGAGCTCCAGTGACAGCATTGTCACATTGTGGTGGGGGACAGGGCTGGAATGACTCCAGCCTGGAGCAGGGACCTGGCAGAAGTTTGCCCCAACAGCAAGGAAATCCATTTGCACTGGGAAACCCTTAAAAAGCAGGTCTAGGGTCAGCTCCCAAGTGGTACAGTCTCCATCCTCAGAGGTTTTTGGGACTTGGTTGTTCTTGGAGTTGACTCAGTCTCCCCCTCTTGGGGGTTTTTGTGACTGGACATATTTTGGAGTTAACCCTGGAAGAGGCTAGACTGGAGCCCTAAGGCTCCTTTCCTGTGATCCTACAATCCCATGGTCCAGCACTGCTGCTGCCTTAATGGTCCCTTTGCAGCAAGGTAAAATCACACAGAGGAAAACTTTACCCAGAGGGGGTTTTTCCAGAGATTGTGGTAATATCAGAGGATTAACCCTCCAGTGCACCAGGAGAAACCATTGGGGATCCCAAAAAAGGACCCTGATCTGCTCTGAATGTGGTGATCTTGCAGGACCACAGGCATCTCCAGCCCTCCTGTCCCCTCTAACCCATCCCAGTGGAAGCTGGAGAGGGACTTTTTGTCAGGAACTGCAGATAGGTCAAGGAGTAATGGATACAAAATGGAGGAAATTCAGTTTAGATGTTAGGAAGAAATGTTTCACTGTGAGGGTTGTGAGACACTGGAATAGAGAAATTGTGGATGCCCCATCCCTGGAAGTGCCCCTGGGCAGAGCTTGGAGCATCTAGTGGAAAGTCTGCCCATGGTGGAATGGGTTGGAATGTGATGACCTTTAAGGTCCATTCCAACCCCATAACATTCTGTGATGCCATGATTTGGGGTCAGGATCCCCCACACTCCGCTATGGAGGCTCAAGGGGCTGGGCTGGGTGTGTCACCAGGCGCTGGGTGGTGACACACGTGTCCCTCCTCCCGGTGTCCCCAGTGTACGGTGAAGGCTCTGTATGACTACAAAGCACAACGGGAGGACGAGCTGTCATTCTGCAAGCAGGCCATCATCCACAACGTGGACAAGCAGGACGGTGGCTGGTGAGAGCTGTCACTTGGGTGTCACCGTGGGCGGGAGACAGAGGGGACACCCCGGGTATTCCCACAGTGGGTTTTAACTCAGCCTCCTTCTTTGTCCCCCCACCCTTTCTCCGACCACCCCCTGGCACTGTATGCAGCAGGGACACCCCTGTCCCCCCCTCCCCAAAATCTGTCCGCTCTCCTTGATCCTCTCACCCCTTGCAGGTGGCGAGGGGACTACGGGGGCAAGAAGCAGCTCTGGTTCCCGGCCAACTACGTGGAGGAGATCGTCGGCACCCAGGCGCAGGAGCAGGATGAGGCTGTGAGTGACACCTCTCTGGGATCCTGGGAGTGAGGACACGGGAGGGTCCCAAGAGCCTTGACCAAATCCAGACCCTTATCATGAGTCTGGGAGATGCTGACAATACTGATCCAGCTTGGATCCTTATCCACAGGCTGGGGGATGCTCATGGTTCTGCTCCAGCCTAGACCCTTATCCAGAGTCTGGGGAATGTTCCTGGCCCTACTTCAACTTGGACCTATTTCTGGGACTTGGGAAATGCTCCTGGTCCTTTTACAGCCCATATCTTTATTCAGAGGCTGTGGGATGCTCACAGCCCCACTCCAGCTTGGACCATTTTCTGGAAGCTGCAGGATACTCCAAATCTTGTACAAGCCCAGATCTTTATCCAGTGGCTGAGGAATGCTCCTGGTCCTCTCCAGCCCAGACCCTTACCCTGAGGCTGGAGGATGCTCATGCTCCTGCTCCAGCCCAGATTCTTATCTGGAGGCTGAGGGATGTTCTTGGCCCCACTCCCACGTAGACAGTTTATTATAAGCTGGAGGATGCTCCCAGTCCTGTTCCAGCCCTGATCTCTCTCTGGAGGCTGGGTGATAATCTTGGCCACACTCCAGCTTGGATCCTTTCCTGGAAACTGGAGGATGCTCCCAGCCTTTCGCCAGCCCAGACCCTTATCCAGAATCTGGGGGATGCTCCTGGTCCCATAGAGTTGGGGAATGCTCTTGGTCCTGTACCAGCCCAGACCTTTATCCTGAATCTGGGGGTTGCTCCAGGTCCCATAGAGTTGGGGGATGCTCTTGGTCCTGTTCCAACCCAGACCTTTATCCAGAATCTGGGGGATGCTCCTGGTCCTACTCCAACCAAGCTCTTGGGGTGATGCTCCTGGATGTTTTTTCCCTTCTTTTCCTCAGATTTGTCCAGCTCAGAGGGCTGGGTGGTGGCTGCCTGTAACCCACAGGCCTCCCCCATTTTACCTCTTCCTTCCTCTCTTGTAGTCATCAGAAAACAGCCCCCTGGGGAACTTTCTGAAGGGCTTCATCGATGTCCCATCCTGCCACGTCGGTGAGTGTCCCTACTTATGGATTTGGGGGGAATTTGGAGGAATTGGGATGTCCAGATGATTCAGGGGACATTTTCCCTTGATTCCAAGGACGTGTTTCAGCATGGAAAGCTGAAGCCACACATTGAAAAAAATGGTGGGGTGCCAGGAGGGGCTGGTGGGGGCCCGGGAGCGGGACCGCTGAGGTTTCATTTGCTCCACAGAGCCATCCGTTGGGAATGTCTTCGAGTAAAGCCCCCCTCTGATGTCCTTATAGTTATCTCCAAAGACGGGAGGAGCTCCAAACCATTTGTCTTCACCATCCATTCCCAGCAGATGTCCCACGCAGCCCAGTCGCTGGACGTGGCCGCAGACACGCAGGAGGAACTCAGCGAGTGGGTGGCCAAGATCCGGGAGGCCACGCAGAATGCCGACGCCAGGGTGAGGGGATGCAGAGGACGGGGCTGGATGGTCCCTTTCTCTTGGGAGATTGTTCCTAATATCTCCAAAGGAAGAGTCTGGGGGAAGACTTGCAGCTCCTGTTTTTCCTGGTGCAGATGCAAGAGGGGAAGATCATGGAGCGGAGGAAGAAGATTGCCCTGGAGCTCTCCGAGCTGGTTGTGTATTGCCGGCCGGTGCCATTCGATGAGGACAGTAAGTCCTGGAGAGGTGGGATAAAGGCATGAAGCGTGGAAAGAGGCAGGTGGGAAGAGCTATCCAGGCCTCATTCCTTCCCTGATGGCCACTTGGTGCTTGCAGAGATTGGCACAGACAAGGCGTGTTACCGGGACATGTCCTCCTTCCCCGAGACCAAGGCGGAGAAATACGCCAACCGCAGCAAGGGCAAGAAGTTCCTGCAGTACAACCGCCGCCAGCTGAGCCGCATCTACCCCAAGGGACAGCGCCTGGACTCCTCCAACTATGACCCACTGCCCATGTGGATCTGTGGGAGCCAGCTTGTGGCCCTCAACTTCCAGACTCCCGGTAAATCCTGCTCCTGGGGTTGTTGTTGGGCTCATCCCCGAAGGTTGTCTCAAAATTCCCATTCCCAATGATTCTGCCCTGGGTCATCATGTTGGAGGTGGTTTGGGTGATCTCTCCAACCTTTGTCTCCATCCTCATGGGGGCATGAGTGGTTTGGATGCTCTTCAGCCTTTTCCTCATCCTGATGGGAACATAGGAGGTGGTTTGGATGATCTCTCCAAGCTTTGTCCTCATCCTGATGGAGACACAGGAGGTGGTTTGGATGCTCTCCATCCTGTGTCTCATCCTGATGGGGATGCAGGGGGTGGTTTAAAAAATGTCTCCAACCTTTGTCCTTATCGTGGTGGGGACAAGGGGGGTTTGGATGCTCTCAAGTCTTTTTCCTCATCCTGATGGGGATATCTCCATGCAATCCTTGGGTGATTCATGCAAAACTCATCTTCATCCCTCCTCCAACCACAGCTGGGGGCTCTTAGTTGGGTTTGCAGGTTAGGACCTTCTAACCAAGGACCTTGGGGAGGTCCCTGAGCCCCACATTCATATCTGCTCTGTCCCCATGGCCACAGACAAACCGATGCAGCTGAACCAGGCGCTCTTCATGCTCGGTGGCCGCAGCGGCTACGTCCTGCAGCCGGACATCATGAGGGACGAGACCTTTGACCCCTTCGACAAGAATAGCCTGAAGATTGTGGAGCCCATCACAGTCCAGTTGCAGGCAAGTGTGCAAGGACAGCAAGACCACCTTGAGGTGGTCGCCATCAAGATGGGAACTCCTTCCTTATTTTTGGGTCAACCAGGGGTGGTTTTTACTTGTTCCAGCTACGTATTTGCTCCATGGAGCTTGTTACTCTTGGGAGTTCTTCTTCATCCAGGGTGGCCAGACATCATCCTCTTCTTCCTCCCCTTTCTCCCACAGATCCTCGGTGCCCGGCACCTGCCCAAGAACGGGAGGAGCATCGTGTGCCCCTTCGTGGAGGTGGAGGTTTGCGGCTCTGAGTATGACAACAGCAAGAACAAGACAGATGTTGTAGGTGAGAGACCACACAGGTGATGTCCCCACCCTTAGGGACAACACTGACTCTGCCCTCTGTCATCCTCTTGAGAGGACATGGGGGTAATGGGGCCGGGTTTTGTGCTCTCTCCCACAGCTGACAACGGCTTCAACCCTGTCTGGCTCTTCAAGCAGTTTGTCTTTGATATCAACAACCCCGAGTTTGCCTTCCTCCGCTTCGTGGTGTATGAGGAGGACATGTTCAGTGACCCCAACTTCTTGGCACAAGCCACTTTCCCTGTCAAGGGCCTCAAAACAGGTATGGTCTTTCCATTATCATCATCATCATCATCATTGTCATCATCTCCATCATAGTCATGGAATCACAGAAGGGTTTGGGTTGGAAGAGGTCTTTAAAGGTCATCTCGTCCAACCCCCCTGCAATTGTCATTATTATCTCTATCACTATCATCATGATCTCCATGATTAGGTCATGGAGTCATAAAAGAGTTTGGTTTGGAAGGCACCTTTAAAGATCTAGTACAGTCCTCTTGCAATTGTCATCATCGTGATCTCCATCACTGAGTCATGGAATCATAGAAGGATTTGTGTTGGAAGGGCTTTTAAAGGTCATCCAGTCCAAATCCCCTTCAACCATCATCTTCATCATCTCTGTCATAGATCATGGAATCATAGAAGGGTTTGGGTTGGAAGGGACCATTAAAGATCTTCTAGAGCAACGCTCTTGCAATTGTCATCATCGTGATCTCCATCACTGAGTCATGGAATCATAGAAGGGTTTGTGTTGGAAGGGGCTTTTAAAGATCATCCAGTCCAAATCCCCTTCAATCATCATCTGCATCATCTCCGTCATAGATCATGGAATCATAGAAGGGTTTGGGTTGGAAGGGACCTTTAATGATTTTATAGTGCAGCCCTTCTGCAACTGTCGTCATCGTGATTTCCATCACTGGGTCATGGAATCATAGAAGGGTTTGGGTTGGAAGGGACCTCTAAAAGTCATCGAGTCCAACTCTCCTGCATTGTCATCATTATCATCATGACCTCCGTCATTAAGTCATGGAGTCATAGAAGGGTTTGGGTTGAAAGGGACCTCTAAAGTTCTTCTAGTGCAAACCCCTGCAATCATCATCTTTATCTCCCTGGGGTCCTGGCCATGGCGAGGGGCTTGGACCCTGCTGTGTTGCTGAGCTCGTGTTGTGATGTTGTGTCCAGGCTATCGGTCGGTGCCGTTGAAGAACAGCTACACCGAGGACCTGGAGCTCGCCTCCCTCCTCATCCACATCGAAATCATCAACGCCAAGGCAGGTGGCCCAGGCAGCTTGGGAAACCTGAAACGGGGAGAACCAACTCTTTGGGATGTCCTGCCCACCACACCAGCCTCACACGCTTGTTTTGGAGCAGGAGGAAGATGAGGAGAACCTCTACTCGTCCATCCAGCAGCTGCGGGACCGTGCCAGCGAGCTCTCCAGCCAGGTCTCCAGCTATGAGCGCACCAACGGCTGTGATTCCCGCTACCAGCAGCGCCTGGACGAGCTCCGGGCGGCCCAGGAGCGGCTCATGGAGCTCACTGAAGTCCGCAACCGCAAGTGAGTTGTCCCCTCCTTGTGGCTTTGAGATGCCTTTCTTGGGGAGGGTCCCTAAGGCCACCACCCTGCTCCCCTCCAGGTTGATGGAGAAGAAGAAGAGGGACCGGCAGATGGTCACCAAACGCAGCTGAGCTGGAGGGACTCAGAGCTGAGGAGCTCCCCCAGCCACCTCCTCTCCTTCCACAAAGGGAGGTGGGTGGCCACATCCGGACCTCCCACCACGCCCAGGGCTGGGTGACAGAAGCGTGACAAATTCGGGGATGAAGGGGGGCCTTGGATAGCTGTGCCTGTGACGGGGGTGAGGCAGGAGGTGGGACACTCTGGCTTCAATCCCAGGTGCCTCCAGCTTCATCCCATATTCCCTGGGGCTCATGGCCACGTCCTTGTCCCCACAAGGTGGCCACAGTGGCTCTTCCTCACCCAATGTTCTCAATGTCCCACCATCCCATGGCAGCCCCATGACCGATGGGGAAACTGAGGCACAGGGGCCCAGCTGGCCCAGGATGGGGCAGGACCGGCCACCTCCATCCTGGGCACAGGTGTCAGGACTGGTTGGTGGTGAGGCACCAGGATGGGGACACAGGGGACACTTCTTGGGGGGGTTAGGGGGGTATTTTGCTCCCCTGCTATAAATACCTGTATTTTCTTCTTTTATCCAGCGTGTACATATGGCATGGGGGGAGGGAGTGTCTGTACCAGCCACAGTATTAGGGCACAAGGGGGACCCCAAAATGTCCAGAGGTGTCCCAGCATGGGACCAAGGGAGCAGGGGACCAAGTGTGGGGCTGTCCCACAAGGCAGAGTGGCCTGTGACAGGGTGCCCTGAGTAGGCACCTGGTAAATACAGGCAGCAAGGTGGCCCCAGAGGGGACAGGGATGTCCCCAAGGTGACCCAGAGTTGTCACCAAACTCTGGGAATGGGGACAGATCCTGCCAGTAAAGCCAATTGAGGTGGTGGCCAGCCTGACAGTGGCTGGGGACATCTTGGGGTGTCCTCTGGGGTCGGGGTGTCCTGGCAGGGGGGACCTGTGTATTCTTTGTATGAAAATAAATCTATTTAGCCAATATTTATACCCTGCTGCTGTGACTTGGTATCCCCTCCCTGCTCTGCTGCCACCTCGAGGTCCCCAGGGTGGGGGAGGTGGCTTGGTAGTCCCAGATCCAGTGTGTCACCCTTGTCCCAGCAGCAGTGCGGACACCTGGGGGTGTGTTGTGGCAGGCAGGGCCACCCAGGAAGGACACAAGGCAGAGAGACACAGGGATAATGAGTACAAGGATGTGGGGACACAGCCATGGGGGCATGAGGCCATGGGGACAGAGGGCTCTGGGGACACACAGCTGTGCAGGATCACAGGGCCATGCCATGGGGACACAAATGGGTCCATAGGGATTTGGGTCTATGGGGACACAAATTCATGATCCATAGGGATTTGGGTCCATGGGAACACACACATGGATCCATAGGGACATGGGTCCATGGGGACACACACAAATCCATAGGGCTTTGGGTCCATGGAAAGATACATGAATCCATTGGGATTTGGGTCCATGGGGACACACACCCCAGATACACAGGGACTTGGGTCCGTGGGGATGCAGATTCAGGGATCCACAGGGCTTTGGGACTGTGGGAACACAAATCCACAGGGATTTGGGCCCATGGAAAGACCTATTAGAATTTGGGTCCATAATGATACATGAGTCCATAGGGATTTGGGTCCACAGGGACAGACACAACAGGATCCATAGGACTTTGGGACCATGGAAACACACACGAATCCCAAGGGATTTGGATCCATGGGGACACATACCCTGGATACACAGGGGCTTGGGTCCATATGGACACAGATTCAGGGATCCATAGGGCTTTGGGTCCATGGAAACACATGTGAATCCACAGGGATTTGGGTCCATGGAAAGAACTATTAGAATTTGGGTCCATTAGGACACACACGAGTCCATAGGGATTTGGGTCCATGGAGACACACATTCCAGGATCCAAAGGGCTTTGGGACCATGGAAACATACATGAAACCACAGGGATTTGGGCCCATGGAAACACATGTGAACTCAGTAGAATTTGGGGCCATTAGGACACAGATCCATAGGGATTTGGACCCATGGAAACACATGTGAAACCATTGGGATTTGGGTCTGTGGGGACACACGCCCCAAATACACAGGGACTTGTGTATTCACAATTCAGGGATCAGATTCAGGGACACAGATTCAAGGATCCATAGGGATTTGGGTCCATGGGGACACACACTCCAGGATCCACAGGGCTTTGGGACCATGGAAACACACGCGAATCCACAGGGATTTGGGTCTATGGAAACACATGTGAGTCCATTGGGATTTGGGTCCATGGGGACACACACTCCAGGATCCATAGGGCTTTAGGACAGTGGAATCCCAAAGGATTTGGGTCCATGCAAACACTCCCAACCCGCCGCCCCTCACACAGTTCCCGCCTTCCCCCCAGGCCGGCCGGGAGGGGGCGGGGCCTGCTGCAGCGCCACGCCCCCTTTCCTCCTTGTGATCCCGCCCCTTCACTTCTATTAGTCGTTTCCCTCTCCCTGCCGCTTCCCATTGGCTAGCAGGCCGCGCGCGCTCGGACGCGGAAGTGCCGGAGCCGGAGCGGCGGCGGAGACGGTGAGGGGAGGGGGGAGGGGTCGAGCCCAAACCCCGCTCGGAGCTCTGGGAACGGGAATTTATTCCCATAAATCGGAGAAAATTTGGAATATTCTGGTTTAAATACCCGTGTTGTGCTTGGGTTTGTGAGGAAAAGGGTTTATTGTTGTGGTTCCGTGAGGAAAATGGTTTATTTGGCGGATTTGGTGAGGAAATTAGTTTATTCTTGTTTATTTTTGTGAGAAAAGCTATTTATTCTTGGGGTTTGGCGAATAAAATTGTTTATTCTCTGGGTTTTTTAAATGAGAAAAAGGGTCTATTCCGGCGTTTTGATGAGGAAAAGAAATTAGTTTTGGTTCTTTTGAAAATGAGGAACATGATGTATTCATAGTTTTTGATGAGGAAAGTGGTTTATTTTTGCGTTTTTCTTGAGAAAAAAAAAATTCATTTTCGGCTTTTAAGGAAGAAAATTGTTTATTTGTGGGTTTTTATGAGGATAATGACTTATACTAGGAGGGTTTGATGAGGAAAATGGTTTATTCTTGGGGTTTGATAATAAAATTGTTTATTCTTGCTTTTTATGAGGACAGTTGTTTAGTCTTGCGGGTTTTGTGATAAAAATGTGTTTATTTTTTGCTTTTTATGAGGGAAATGGTTTATTTATGTGGTTTATTCTGGAGCTTTCATGAGGAAAATGGGCTCGATGAGGAAAGTTTATTCTTGGTTATTTAGTATTCTTATATTTTTGTTTATATTCTTGGTTAATTTATGAGAAAATTTATTTTTGGAGTTTTGGTTAATTAAATAGTTTATTATTGGTAATTTAATAAGAAAAATCAACTTATTTTGGGCTTTTAGTGAGGAAAATGTTTTGGTTTTTTTTATTCACCTTTTCTTCATGCTCAAACAAAATTTTTTGGATCCTGATTTTCTGTGGAATAATCAAAGGAGAAGATAAGGGAGGATAAAAAGTGGAATTCAATGACTGGATTTTAATTATTATTGGAATTTAAATATTAGAATGTAACCACTGGAATTTAACTGGAATTCCACCAGTCAGATTAACCTACTGGAATTTTAACCACATGAATTTTCACTTGCCAGAATTGAACTAAAAAATAAGCACCAAAATATATTCCAGCTTCCAGATGCTTGTATTTTTTTGATATAAAATATATAAAAAATAAATATTTGCTAGGAAAGCTGGAGATCTTTGATACCTCAAGGGGTAATTTGCATATGTTCTAGATGAATATTCAAAATATCTGTGAATATTCATGAGCTGTAGCAACACTGAGGAGCGGGAATCCCTTTTCCAGGGAATTTTAAAAGGCAGGATTGATCCTTTGCCTCTCTCCCTTGAGTAAGGAAAGAAAACATGGAATTTAATGAGGCTGGACAGGGTCAGAACAGGTTGGACCAGCTGGAGCATCCTCTCCATCCCTGGAATTATTCCAGGTGTGGCTGGAAGAATGGAGCTTGGAGCAACCTGAGGTAGGGAAAGGTGTCCCTGCCTATGGAATGAGATGAATTTAAGGTTCATCCCAACCCAAACCATTCCATGATTTTGGGGTTTTTTTGGTGAAATCTCATCCTGGGAGGGTTTAGTGGAGAAGGCAGAGCTGGACTTTTCCCATGGAAGCACAGTGAGGGAACCAGGGATGAGCAGGAATGCGGGAAACCGGGTTAGATGGAATTTTGAATCACCACGAGGGTGATTAAACACCTGGAAAAAGGCAGCAGGGAAGTTTTGGGAGAGGCTCAAACTCACCCGGGCGAGGCTTTGAGCGCGGGGTTCCATCCAAAACCTCTCCCAACCCTCGGATTCTTCGGGAATTCTTCGCCAACACTCACAAATCCCCACTGCTGTGACTCTCCCAACCCAGGGGAACCTGCCATGTCCAACCTCCCGCCTCTGGCAGCCAACAGGAATTGCTTCTACATCCTGACCGAGGACTGTGCCTATGGAAACAAGTACTTCCAAGCCGGGAACCTGTGCTTCTGCAGCGAGAGGAGCTACCTGCGGAATTTTTCCGAGGATGGGCCCCCGGCTTGCTTCCTGAAGGTCATCATGCTGGACGACAGCTCCACGGTCACCATCAACCTGGGAATCCTGCAGCCTGTGCGCCAGGAAGCCGCCGGGTTCCTGCTGGCCATCGGGAGCCACAGCGAGCGCTTGCATTTTTTCCTGGAGAGGCAGAGCCTGGAGGGAGCTCTCCGAGCCGTGCCGGGTCAAAATGTGATGGTGGAGGTGGAGAGGGAATTTTTCCCGGGAGTCGTGCGCTACATCGGGAGCATCTACAAGCCCAGCTTGGCTGTGCTGACCCCGGTGTTTTTTGGGGTGGAATTGCAGGTAAGGGTGGGGGCAAAGCAGAGAATTCCTCGTTTTTTCCATGAAATTTTTCTCTGTGTGTGTGACATCCTGGTGTGTTTTCAGGGAGAGGGGGAAAACAGAGGGAGAAGTGATGGATCCTACCATGGCACCGAGTACTTCAAGTGCAAGAGGAACTGTGGGATCTTCCTGCCCTTCAGCAAAATCCAGTTTATTCCCACATCAGGCAACGATTATGGGAAGCAGAAGCTGGGAAAACAGGACACGGAGGAGGTGGTTCCCGTGAAAGTGGGAGACGCCGTCAGCTTCTTCGTGGATGAGATCCCCACCAAAGGAATTGCCATGGCAGTTTACAGGGAAGGGAGCAAATGGTTTGTGAAGGTTTGCCCGGTAAGAGCAGCTTTTCCATGGGGATTTTTTGGGGATTTTAAAGGAAAAAAATCACATTATGGTTGCACATGAAAGAGAAGGAATATCCAAAAGGGATGTGACGTTCTGTGCAAACTTTGTTAAAAAAAATCCTTTATATTCCAGTGTTTAGCTGATGGGTTTTTCCCTAGCTGATGGGATTTTTCACTCCTTCCAGGAAGAAGAAGGAACAACTGACATTTTCAGGGAAATCCCCATGGAATCTGTTGTGAAGGAGAGCTTGCAAAGTAGGTGATCTTTGGATGTGTCTCTCCTGATCCCGTTCTGGGAGAATTTGGAATTTATTCCCTCTCTGCAGGGTACTGAGGAGCTGAAATCCCAATAACCTACAGCTTGTCTTAATGGAGCAGGATTTATGGAAAAATTTCTAGTTCCACACAAAGCTAAAGCTGAATCCCATTTGTCAGGAAGGAGAGGCTGATGGGAGCAGAGAATTCCCTCAGGGAAGAGGCACCGTTGGTTAAAAGTCTTTAATTCAGTGGGAAAAGATGGAGCAGGAGCTTCATCCTGGTGGGAAAGGCTCAGGTGCCAACAGCAATGGTGGGAATTGTTGGACAAAACAAGGAATTAGTGGAAAAATTAGGAAATAACCCCCCTGCTGCCATTCCAGTAGCCTGGGAAGGGCTGGATTAGCTCCAGGGCCAGCCAGAGGTTGGAATGTGAAGCTTTGAGCAGGGAAACAAGGAGCAGGATCATTCCCTCTCATCCTGTCTGACCAGCTTGGACACACTGGGAATTACACCTTGTGTCCCTGGTGCTCAGCTTCCTGCTTGTGTAACCTGGAATTTCCAAAATAGACCCGGAATTAGACCCAGAGGATCCAATTCCCAGCTCTGCTGATGTTTTGTCTTGCCCATCAGGTTTTTTCCCAATGTTCAACTCCGACGTGGGCTTTGGAAAACCAAACCAAACGAAAGGAGAAATCAGCGAGAGCAGCGAGGAAGGGGAAGGTGGGAATTCACCCCTGGAAGTGAATTCCATGGTCCAGATTACCTTGGACAAAGGGAATCAAGTTTCAGGAATCATCCGCTGGTTGGGCTACCTGCCCCAAATCAAGGAAAAAATGGCTGGAGTTGAACTGGTGAGGCTGGAAAGCTAGGAAAGGACCTAGGAATGCTGTGCTTGAATATGGAGGGTGGAATTTTGGGACCACCAGGCACAGGATATTGAGGGGCTGGAATGGAGCTGGGAAGGGTCTGGAGCACCAGGAGCAGCTGGGAGGGCTCATCCTGGAGAAATGGAGGCTCAGGGAGAACCTTCTGGATCCCTGCAATTCCCTGACAGGAGGGTGGGACCAAGTGGGAATTGGGCTCTGCTCCCAGGGGACAAGGGACAGAACAACAGGAAACAGCCTCAAACTGCTCCAGTGGGTGTTTAGGTTGGATATTGGGAAAATTCCTTCATGGATGGGGTTGTCCAGCCCTAGCACAGATGCCCAGAGCAGGAGTGAGGTCCCCATCTCTGTGGGGACACCATCAAATGGTGGCCTCAGCAGCATTGCGTAGCTAGACTGTATCTCAGACCTCTTTTCCACCCATAATTCCATAAATCCTGCTGTTTTCCCAGGATGAAGACAAGGGGGTGACAGCTGGAGAGTGGCTGGGCAGGTCCTACTTCCACTGCGCCCCGAAGCGCGGCCTCTTCGTGAGGCTGAACTCCTGCCAGCCCGACGTGCGCTTCCAGAGCTTCCCCAGCTCCGAGCTGTCCCTGGGGGATTTCAGTGAGTCCTCTGGGAAACAGGAAAATGGGGCTGTGATGGGAGAAGGATGTGGAAAAAACCCCGTTTCTTGCCTTCCTTCGAGTGTTGGTTTTTGGTGTTTATCCACATCTCTGGCTGGATTAACAGCTGGACTCAATCCTAGAGGTCTTTTCCAACCTAAATGATTCCTTAGGGAATATCCCACAAGTCTGAAAGATTGTGATTTATGAAAAGCTGGATTGAGAAGCCACCTTAGAGCTGAGAGTTTTAGGCTCCCCTCCGACTTTTGAGGCTTCAAGGAAGGGCAGAGTTGACCCAGATGAGAAGGTGAAAGCAATTCCTTTTCTTGCAGGAGGACAAGAAGTTCTTCCGGAGGGTGCAGAGAGTTTTCCTCCCCTCAGGAATGAGGCAGCAGTCCGTGTTCTCCAAGGGCGGATGAAGGGCATCCAAGGCCATTGTAATTCCTGCTACATGGATGCAGCTCTCTTCAGGTAAGGACCTGCTTGGGTGGTGCAGGCTCATTAAATGAATGGCTTTTTAATTAAGCTAGGCCCCAAATTGCAGCACTTCCCTGGATTTCCAAGGTGGCTGGAAGTTGACCTGGTGTAGAGCAAGGTGTAACTGTGTGGAGGTGCAACCTCCATGGTGCTTTTGGATCTCCTTCCCAAATCCAGCAGGTTTTTCAGCCCTGAAGACCCCCTGTACCCCTGTGTCTGTCATTCAGGGTGCTGAGAGCTCGTAGTTTTCCGGATTTGGACTGTGCTGAGTCTTTCTCTGGAAATTCTGGCTGGAATCATTCCAAAGAACCCACCCAGGAGGTCCCAACTTCCCTGCTTGGAGAGGAAAAAGACTCAGTGGTGCCCTTCCCTGAGCAGTTTTGGCTGCAAAGTAGGAATTTCCTTCTCCCTGAGCTGTTCCCTTGCTTTATCCCAGTGTTCATTGTTCCAGCTGTGCCTCACTGTGCAGATGTGCTTCCCTCACCTCCCTGTAATTCCATGCATGGATTGTTGGGCATCAAAGCCATTGACTGTCACCAGCCACCACATTTTTGGCTCCAGCTGTTGCTTCCAAACCCTCAAACTTAAAAATGACATCCCACTCTTCCCACAGCCTCTTCTCCTGTACCTCCGTGCTGGACTCCATGCTCTTCATGCCCTTCCCACTGTGTGACAGGAATGTCCAGGGAATTCTGCGGGATGAGATCGTCAATCCCCTCCGTAGGTGAGTGTAGTGAGTGTAGGGAATGCTGGAATTTGTCCCATTTGCCCTCATTCCTTCCCTGCTGCCCTAAAGGTGGTACCTGGCACTGAGGAAAACCACAGCCACATCCAAAGGTGTTCAGGACAAGGAGGAATGGTTTTAAACTGACAGAGCATGGATTGGGATGGGATATTGGGAAGGAATTTTCCATGTGAAGGTGCTGAGGGGGTGGAATGGAATTCCCAGTGGATGCCCCATCCCTGGAAGTGTCCCAAACCAGGTTGGATGTGGCTTGGAGCAACCTGGTCTTGTTGGTGGCATCCCTGCCCATGGAAGTGGGGGTGAACTGGATGAAGTTGAAGATCCCTTCCAAGCCCAGCCATTCCATGATTTCCCTCACCTGCAGCTGGTTGTTGTTCCCAGGAGTGGCTTTGTCAGGGCCAGCAGTGTGATGCACCTCCGGGAGCAGCTCACGGACAAGGGCCAGTGCTCCAGCTTTACCAACGCTGAGAAAGGTGAGGAGCTCCCTGGGGCCCTTCCCCAGCTGATTCCCTGTGTTTTTCCTCCTCCAGGAGCCAGCTGGACACTTCTCTTTGTGCCAGGAATGTGCTTTAATTAGGTGCTGATGGTAATTGGTGTAGAAATTGACTTGTAGAATTCTTTCCATTTTTAAATATCTCTGTACCCTTATAGCCCCATCCAGTGCCTAAAGGGGCTCCAGGAAAGCTGGAGAAGGATTTTGGACAAGATAGGGAGGGACAGGACACAGGGAATGGCTTCCCACTGCCAGAGGGCAGGATTAGATGGGATTTGGGAAGGAATTCCTCCTTGTGAGGGTGATGAGGAGCTGGAATGGAATTCCCAGAGAAGCTGTGGCTGCCCCATCGTTGGAATTGTCCAAGTCCACGTTGGATGAGGCTTGGAGCAGCCTGGCACAGTGGAAGGTGTCCCTGTCCATGGCAATGGCTGTAATTCCATCATCTTGAAGGTCCTTTCCCACCCAAACCGACCTGGAATTCCATGGAAGTGCAGTTTCTGAAGGCTGCTTGGCATTTTCCATGTTCCCTTTAGGATTTTTGCCTTAACCATGTGCTCTCAGCCTTTATCCCAATTGTCCCCTAACCTGAAGAGAAAATTCCAGGCCCCTGGAATGCTGGCTCATGTTTACCTGGCAGCTCTTGGATGCAGTGGGACAAGGCAATTCCTGGCGTGGTCTGATCCATCCTTTGCTCTCACTTTCCAGATCCTGAGGAATTCCTCAATCTCATAATGCAGCAGATCCTGGGAATTGAGCCACTACTAAAACTCCAGTAAGTTTCCACAGCTGAGGGATACAATTCCCAGAGCCAGGCTCATTAATTTTCCACCTGAGAATCCCTGGGCAGATGGGGGTCACTTGTCCCTTTTCATCAAAGTTTTTTGGAATCACAGCTCTGAGTTTTTCTCAGCTCCTTAGGAACAGACTCTGATCCTGCTTGTTGTGATTTTCCCATCTAGACAAAGACACTTCTGAGCCCTCCCTGGAGGGTTCTTCTTTCAGAAAATCAGGAGAAAAACATTGTGCCATCCTCAGGGAGAGCCAGAAGGGGTTTGAGAAAGGGGATGTCCGACTTTGGGGCAGATCCAGCAGGAATCCAACAGACTTTGGATGAATTTGGGATGAGTCCAGGCTGCCAAGCTGGCTCAGCTCCCACAGCCTTGCAAAACAGGCAGCCCATGGATGCACTCCCAGTTTTTTGGGGACTCTACAAAGAGGATGAGAGGCTGGAGGAAGCCAAAAATAACTGTGCTGTTTTGTGAGCACAGAAAGGGAATTGTTGGATTTCTGTGCTCCTTTGTGGAGCCGCTGCTCGAGCCGTGGATCGTAGAGTGCTGGGAAAGGCTGAGCACAAAGAGGACTCTGTGCTGCAGCTCCCCTGCACGGGGTCATCCCAAGGAAATCCTTTCCCTGCTTTCTTTAGGGATTGTGGGAGATGTGCACACAACCCACCTTAAGTTTTGGATGTGTTTTTTTAATTAATCCTTCATCGAGGCATCCATTTGTCAATTTAAATTCTAAATTTACTAAATTAGATTTATATCGAGGGGAAATTGAATTTTGCTTTTAGGATGTGCTGCTCCAAAGGGACAATAAGGCCAAAATTCCTACTTATCTACTGCTCCCCTGGCATAAATTTGGTATTTTTGGGTGGAAAAATTGCTTTGTGTGGCACCAAACCACCCTCGGTGCCTTGAGCCCAGGAGCTCTCCCCGGACAAACTTTGGGAAACTCCAGTTTTTGTGTCAGCACATCCCAAATCCAATGAGCTCTCCTTGCAGGTCAGGAGGCCAGGAGCAGGGATGTTACTGCTACCAGATATTTATGGATAAACAGGAGGATTTGGTGGTTCCTGACGTGCAGCAGTTGGTGGAACGCTCCTTCCTGTCCTCAGATCTGAAGCTGGTGGAGGTGAGTCCAGTTTCCTTCTGCTTTCCTGCTTTTCTTGCTTCCCAAAACACCTGTGAGGCCTTGGATGTTTTATATCCAACACTGAATCCAGGCATGACTTAGGAAAAGGCCTCTGCTTTCCCTGTTTCCCTTTTGTCCTGTGAATAATGACAGCAAATTGAGACAGAGCAAAAAAATCTCTGGGATTTGGCTCTTGTGGCAGGGTGACTCTTTCCCTTTTTTTTTTTTTTTTTTTCCCAGATCCCATCTTGCTTCATTATCCAAATGCCACGTTTTGGGAAGGAATATAAAATGTTCAGCAAAATCATCCCTTCCTTGGAGCTGGATATAACAGATCTGCTGCTGGACAGTGAGTGATGATGATGATGATGGGCTGTGAGCAGCCAGCTCTGGGCTCTCTGGGGTGGGATTCTTCTTCCTTGAGTCCCAGTTTGGCAGGACAAGCTGGATTTTAGGTGGGATCTGGAGGAGAGACTCCCTCTGAGCTCTGTTTTTTCCCTGGCAGGTCCCAGGGAATGCTGCCTGTGTGGGGATGTTGCCACTCTGGAATGCTCAGAGTGTTTCAAGGACAAAGTGTTTGCAGCCACGGGCCTGAAGCAGTTCTGCAGCTCCTGCTCCAAACAGGTATTCCATGGCTATTCCCAAAATCCACCTTGGAAGCTGTCAGTTGGATGAACCCTCCCAAAATCCCCACATTCCCCTGGCTGTCCCTGCAGCTCTCAGCCCTTTCCTGAGGATCGTTCCCACCAGGAGACAGAGGTTGTGAAACCTCTTAAATAATAATGGAATCATAGAAAAACTTGGATTGGAAAGGACCTTGGTGCTCATTCCAGTTCCACCCCCTGGATGCTGCTCACTATCCCAGCTTGCTCCAAGCTCTGTCCTACCAGGCCTTGGACAATTCCAGGGATGGGACATCCACAGCTTCCCTGGACAACCTGTTCCATAAATGAGGTGCAATCCTGCAGGAACTGAGTGCTGCTCCCTCCCTGCTGTTTCTCCATGAGCATTCCCACAGTTTCTCCCTCTTGCAGGGCAACAAGCTCCCATCTCAGCTTCCTGCTGCCAGGCTGTTCCCAGGCAAGCAGGGAGCATGGGAATCACATCAGCAGGGAATAAATTGGGAATGTGACCTCTGCCCCCCCCTTCCTGGCATGCCAGGGCCAGTTGTGCCAATGTCACCCTGTCCCCTCTCCTCAGGTTCACTCCCATCGCCGCCGCAAAGCGCACAAACCCAGGAAGCTGCACATTCCAGAGGAATTCCAGAGCTGGAGCACCCGGGGCTGCCAGCAGGTGCCTCGGGAGAAGCTGGAGCTGTTTGCAGTGCTCTGCATCGAGACCAGTCACTACGTGTCCTTCGTGAAATACGGCCCTGGCAATGAGCACTGGATGTTCTTCGACAGCATGGCCGACCGGCACGGTGAGGGAACGGGAATGGGATGTGGGAATGGCATGTGGGAAGCTGCCTGGGCCTGCCCAGTCCACCTTTTCCTCTCAAGTTCCCCTGTTTGGGCTTTCTGTGGATTTGGCTTTCCTTTAATTAGATCGCAAGGGGGTTTTTCCAGGTGGTTCCAGCTCCTGGTTGTGGTCAAACAAGGGATTTTGGGATCCTATCCTAGCCTGTGGGCACAGATTGCTTCTCCTGTCCTTCCCCACTGTGTTTTTATCTCAGAATCATGGAATGGTTTGGGTTGGAAGGGACCTTAAAACTCATCCAGTTCCAGCCCCTGCCATGGGCACCTTCCACTATCCCAAGTTGCTCCAAGCTCCATCCAACATGGACTTGGACAATTCCAGGGATGGGGCAGCCCCAGCTCCTCTGGAAATTCCATTCAAGCTCCTCAACACCCTCTCAAGGAAGAATTTCTTCCCAATATCCCATGTAACCCTACCCTCTGGCAGTGGGAAGCCATTCCCTGCGTCCTGTCCCTCCATCCCTTTTCCCAAATCCTTCTCCAGCTCTCCTGGATCCCCTTTAGGTTGGATGGTCTCCCCTCATCCAGCCTTTTCCACTGCTTTTGGTCTCCACATCTCCCACCTAAGGCTCTGCATGACTCCAGAGCGTGCTGGGATCTGCTGGAGCTGTAGGAACCCATCCCTTTGGGATCTGGTTTGGGATTTTTCTCCTCCTTTCCACCTCAGGTGGTGAAAACGGCTTCAACATTCCCACGGTGACGCTGTGCCCGGAAATCGCCAAATACCTGGACTTGCCCCTGGCTGTGCTGGCCCTGGAGCAGCCTCGGGACATGGATGGCGTGGCCAAACGCCTCTTTTGTGACGCCTACATGTACCTGTACCAGAGCAGGAAAATGGCACTTTACAAGTGACACTGTCCCAGAGCTGATGGCAAGGAGCAACGTCAGGAATGGGAGCTTGGATCATCCCAGAAGGTGGAAGCAGCCAAGTCTGGATGCTCTGAGCTGCCTCTTCTCACCTCTCTCGGTGTCAAATTATCCAAGCCAGGCTGAGTTAGTTAAATCCTGGCTTTATCCAGTGGTTGGTACTTGGGCACAGCTGGACTTGGAATTATTGATGTTCAAATTCATTCTTATTCCCCACATGCCATAATTCTCCCTCTCCAGGTACTCTGCAGCTGGAGCATCCCCACATCCTTGTTTCCCTGCCATTCCTTCCTTCCAAAGCTGAGGACCAGCAGAAATCAAAACACAAGGAATTATCCACAGGTTTACCAAGAAACCACAACCATTCCTAAAACACCCTCACCCACATTTGTGGAGTGAGGAAAATCAGGCCCGGATTGATTTTCCTCACCTGTGTCCCTCAATTCCCTGCAGTTCCCTTATCCAGCACTAACTGGCACTTTTACCCACCATCCCTTATTTCCAATCATGGATATCCTGAGCTGAAGCTATGCTTTAAAAATAGATATTTTTTTCAAGAACAAAGCTGGAAGGAGGATGGGAGCAGAGGAGCAACATCTGGGCTCCTGCTGCTTCCTCTTTTTGGCAAAATCTGCACAGAATTCAGTGTTACACCCTCACTTTCAGCACTTTCTGTCCCATCTTTGCATCCACGTCCAAGTTCTGGGGTCAAATACCAAGGGCAAAAATAGAAAAAAAAAAAAAATGAGCACTCCGGGATTTTCTGCAGGAGGTTTTAGGGTTTGGGTGGGAACTGATGTTCCTTAAGTTAAATTAATTTCTATACTTGAGGGTTCCCTGCTATTAAGTGGGAAGTTGAGTCAGTGGGATGCCCAAATTCCACAAAAACCTCAAGGAAAGCATCGAGGATTCCCAGATGTGCAGGTTTAACTCTGTTCCTCTCTTTTCCTCCCCTCTTTAATGCAGAGTGGAGTAATTTTAACAAAGCCTGGAGCTTTGGATCGGTCCTGGTGGCTTGGGATGTGTGGTTTGGGATCTTTCTGGCATTCCAGGTGTTGCCAGCAGGTCCTGGAGGGATTCTTTCCCTCTGCTCAGCTCTGATAGGTCACACCTGGAATATTGGGTCCAATCTGGGGCTCCCCGGTACATGAGAGACAAAATCCAAGGAAAAGCCACAGAGATGATGAAGGGACTGGAGCATCTCCTATGAGGAGATGCTGAGGGAGCTGGAATTGCCCAGCCTGGAGGAAAAAAAGGCTCAGGAATCTCCTCAATATCCATAAATACCTGAGGAGAAAGTGCAGAGACACCCAGGAGCTTCTCTGCCCACCAAAATGGTTCCTAAACATTAGGAATTGCATCTGTGAGGGTGACAAATGCTGGCCCAGGTCACTCTCCTTGTTCTTCATTCCTCCTCTCCCAAAAACTCAGGAAAATCTCTGCTCAGGTACAATGGACTCCTCATCTTTGGTGCTTTGCTTAAAAAAATAATGTAATTTTTAGCAAACTGATCCTGGAGTTCCTGGAGTTTTTTGGGGTTTTTTTCTGTCTTAAAATGGGATACAATGCTGTTGGAATTCCCAGAAATCCAAGACCATCAGGCCATGCTTTGTTAAGCTCTTAATTGTTTTCTTCCCTGTAATTTCTGCCAAGATCCAAACCATGGACAGAACAGCAAAGCCACAGGTTTGATCCCTGGGGATTTCCCTCTCCCCTTCCCACTCCCAATGGAGCTCCAAAGGGTTTTTCACTGGAATTAGGGTCAGAGCCATGATGGGAAAAGGCTTTTATTTGAAATTTTTTGCTTAGTGTGAAGCTCAGTGTGGGTTAGAGCCACGTTTCCTGTGGGAACAGGGGTTAGAGAGTGCAGGTGGCAACCTGGAGCTGGGATCAGCCTGGAACTGGGATCAGCCTGGAGCTGGGATCAGCCTGGAACTGGGATCAGCCTGGAGCTGGGATCAGCCTGGAACTGGGATCAACCTGGAACTGGGATCAACCTGGAACTGGGACCAGCCTGGAACTGGGATCAGCCTGGAGCTGGGATCAGCCTGGAACTGGGATCAGCCTGGAGCTGGGATCAGCCTGGAGCTGGGACCAGCCTGGAGCTGGGATCAGCCTGGAGCTGGGACCAGCCTGGATCCAGCCTCCACATCCCAGGGAATTTGGCCAGAATGGAAAGAGCTGGAATGTGGCCACAGAGATGAAGCTTGGAATTGCCAAAGCAAAGAGTGTCTGCCATGGGTACCCCATGGGTGTCCCTTGTCAGCCTGTTGGTGGCACTCCAGACTTTGGTCTAGTGTCACCAAGGAGCTTCAGGGCTGCCAGGGCCACCAAGGAAGGCACAGGAATGACAGGGCCACTAAGATAAGGCAAAAGGCTGGCAGGGCCACCAAGTTGGACACAGGAATGGCAGGGCCACCAAGGAAGGCACAGGAATGACAGGGCCACCAAGATAAGGCACAAGGCTGGCAGGGCCACCAAGCTGGGCACACTTCTGTCACTTCCAGGGGATGCAAGGACAGCTCTGCCTTCCCCATCCCTGTGTTCCCAGCTTCCCTACTGGGACCCCAGGGCGCTCTCCCAGTTCCTGCAGGTTCTTCAGGTCAGGTCTAAATTAGAGCCATTAATTCCTAACGAGGCACCCGGGCTTCCCAAAAAAGAGCGGAGCAGGAGCTGGGGATGAGCAGGGACCCCCTCAGAGGCTGCCCTGGCGCAGCTCCAGGAAGAGCTGGTGCAGCCGTTCCGTCACGGCCACCTGGGAATGGGAACAGGAGGGGTCAGGGAGCAGCTCCTGGGAATGCCACTGGCTTTGGAATGCCACTAGATTTGCTCAGGCCAGCAAATCCAGCGGCATTCCCAGATGTGTGCCGGCGGGATGTGTGGGAAGTGCTGGACGTACCGGGTAGGGCTGTGGCTCGTGGAGCCGGCGGTGAGCAGGGCTGAGCAGGTTGAGGGACACCTGGGCGTGGGTCCTCACCTCGGGCAGGCTGGGCAGGGGCTCACACACCTGCAGGGATGGAGATCCAGGTGGGAAGATCCATGTGGGAAGCCACCACCTGAGCCACTGCTTCTGGGTCGGCACCAGAGTTGTTGGCACATCTCAGAAGCCACCACTGCCCCTGAATCATCCTCCAGCGTGGAAGAGGAGCCATCCCAGGAGATGGGAGCACCCCTGACCTGGCCATCCCTGAAGTAGGTGCGATGGAGGGGCTCCACAGTGCTGGGAATGACCTTGGTGGTCTCCTCCAGCCGCCCCAGGACTCGGATCCCCAGCTCCTGCCCCGCGCTGGGCGACGGCTCCTCCTCCAGGGCCATGAGGTCCATGAAGGGGTGACCTGCCAGGAGGACATCAGGGAAGGAATTATGGAGGAGGAGATTCCCCCAGGATCCTGGGAAGGGTCTCCAGACTCACCAGCAGCATCATAGAGCCGATAGATTGCCTTCATCCCCGGGATTGTCATCTTCTCCTCATCCTCCGTGAGCTTCAGGCACGGCGAGCCATTGACCTCCACCAGCTGTGGGAGAAGGGAAGGGAACATGTGACCCCTCTGGGGAGGCAACTAATGCAAATCAGCTGAAAAAAGACAATTAAAAAACCCTAAAACCACCCCAAAGTTGGGCATTCTGCCTCCTCCTGCATGTGGAGAACCTGGGGCTTCTGGTGGGCAAAGAATTGGCCATGATCCAATGCTGGCATCCAGAACTTCCCTGTGTCCTGGGCTGATCCCACAGCATGGGCAGCAGGAGAGGGGGGAATTCTGCCCCTCTGTCCCTCTCAGGTGAGACCCCACCTGCAGAGCTGCTCCAGCCCTGGGGTTCAACATCAGGAGGATGTGGAGCTGCTGGAGCAGGCCCAGAGGAGGAGATGCTCCAAGGGTTGGAGCCTCTCTGCTCTGGAGCCAGGCTGGGAGAGCTGGGAATGTCTAGTCTAGAAAAGGCTCCGGGGAGACCTTTCCAGTGCCTAAAGGGGCTCCAAGAGAGCTGGAGAGGGACTTGGGTCAAGGGATGGAGGGACAGGACACAGGGAATGGCTTCCCACTGCCAGAATGCAGGGCTGGATGGGATACTGGGAAGGAATTCCACCCTGTGAGGGTGGTGAGGGGCTGGAATGGAATTCCCAGAGAAGCTGTGGTTGCCCCATCCCTGAAAGTGTCCAAGCCCAGGTTGGACAGAGCTTGGAGCAACCTGGAATAGTGGAAGGTGTCCCTGCCCATGGTGGTGGAGAACCTTCAAAAATCTCTTCCAAGGCAAATTCTTTGTAACTCCGTGACTCCACTGGGGCTGGATGGCCATGGAGCAGGCATGGACGTGGCTCAGGGAGGGCTGGGATATTTGGGATTTAGGCTGCCACCTGTACCTTGTAGACACAGCCCAGCGACGGCTGCAGGGGACACGTCACCAGGTGGGTCCCAATTCCAATCATGTCGATCTCGCTCCCCTGAGGCAGCACAGAACACAGAGACCATCAACATCCCAGCCCTGCCAGCTCCAGGGACAGCCCAGGTGACATCCCAGCCGTGCCAGTAGCACCCAGGTGACATCCCAGACCTGCCAGCTTCAGGAACAGCCCAGGTGACATCCCAGCCATGCCAGCAGCACTCAGGTGACATCCCAGCCATGCCAGCAGGTTCCTCACCTCCCTCCTGAACTCCTCCAGGCTCTGCTCGCTGATGTCGTTGCTGACAGCGATGGGGATGGTCCCAAACCAGGGCACCTGGAAGCTGCAAGGAGCAGGATTTGGGAGGATCCATGGATCCACCCACAGCACCCAGAGCCATGAGGGCTCCCAAATCCTGGCTGGATGCTGGTGAGGATGACAGGGATCGGTGACATCCATCCCAGAGCTGGTGTGGGACTCACTGAGCTCCGCAGGCTTGGAACACTCCCCGGATTTCCTTGGATTGCTGGGCCAGGTCCCCACTGTCCAGGCGCACTCCAATGGCCTGGTATCCCAGCTGGTGCAGTGCCAAGGCCACGGCACAGAAATTGGGCAAACCACTCCTGGCATGGGCAAGGAAAGCATTAATGACAAGTGGAAAACTGATCCAGGGTGGATCCAGCAGCATTTCCAAGCCCTAGGCCACCCAACATTCCTACTTCAGGGTCACATCCATCCCCTATGCCATGGTGTCATCACCTCCTGACACAGTAGGTGTCCAGCAATCCCTGGAAGTCACACGGGAAGGTGACAGCGTAGGACACGAAGGCGGCCAGCTCGCCCTGGTTGGCCTTGCTGGGAGGAGTCTGGAGCAGGTCACAAACCCTCTGCAGCCAGGACAGAGCCAGGTCTGCCAGATCCACGGGATCTCCTCCGGCCCGGGGCGGCAGCTCCTGACAGGGAAACACGGGATTTGCACAGCCCGTGGCATCATCCAAGGTGCCAGGAGTGTGGGAACAGGTGGAGTGTTCCATTCCCCATCCATCCCACTCTAATCTCTGTCTGCATCCTCATCCCGCCCCTATCTCATACCATATCACATTCCCACCCCATCCACATCCTCATTCCCATCCCATCTCCATCTCCATCCTACCTTACTCCAATTCTCACCACATCCCTCTCTCATCTCCATTCCATCTCCTCTCATCCCTAACTCCATACAAACCCCATCCCCATCCCACTTCCTTCTGCCCATCCCTATCCCAATCACACCCATATCCCATCTTCATCCACATCTCATCCCCCAACCCCATTTAATCCCTCTCCCATCCCAACCCATTCCCATCTCCATTCCTGTCCCCCTCTACATCCCCAACCCCATGAGATCCCATACCCATCTCACCCTCACCTGCACTCCCATCCCTATCCTCATCCAATATTCATCCCTGTTCCCATTCCCATCCCATCCCATCCCCATTCCCATTCCATCCCAGGCCCTGCTCACCCGTGGCTGCACCTCCTCCAGGCACCTGAAGGACATGATGAAGGAGTGGGCGATGGTGCCACGCACTGGAATTCCGTACAGTTTTCCCGCCAGGATGTTGCTGGTGCAGTCGAAGCCTGCGAGGAGGGACAGGGGGGACACCCAGGTGATGGCAGGGCCGCGGTGGCACCGGGCACCGTGGGGTGGGACTCACCCCCAATGTAGGAATATTTGGATGCCGAGAGGGCTCCGTCCGGCCCCTGCGCGCGGCGCAGCCCCATCTCTATGAGCTTCATGTCCGGCCCGGCCAGGAGGCGGAATCTGGCAGCGTTGGTGGCCACCAGGCTGGGGGACAAAGGGGACAGGTGACACAGAGCCAGCACAGCCAAGGGGAAGGGGCTCCAGGACCCTCCCTGCTTGGAAAAAGCAGGGATCACCACGGGACTCGGTGGACAGGGATGTGGTGGAGATGACCAAGGGGACTTGGGGGACAGGGAAATCCTAAAGGTTACCTGTGGGGGACCAGGACACCTCTCAGGAGAACCTGAGGGACAGGGAGACTCTTCAGGGTGGGCTGGACATGGGAAGACCTCAGGAAAACTTGGGGGGACACTGGGACACCCTCCAGTAGTTAAATTCAACTGGAAGAATTCCAGCAGTTAAATCCCAGTAGGGCACTTACGGGGCCATGGTACCCCAAGGACTGGGGGGTGCTGCTCTCCCTTCCCTGCCCCCCTCCATCTTCCAGGGGGGCTTTGGGATCATCCCCACGACAAAATACCTGGCGTAGTTGATCAGGCACAGCAAGGTGGTCTCCAGCAGCTGCACCACCAGGAGCGGCCCCTTCACCTGCAGGAATGGCACCTGAGGGAAGAGAAGTGACATCCCAGTCCCTCTGGAGCAGGGAGGAGCTGGGAAAGGCAGGAATAGGAGTCCAGGGGATCTCAGAGTGAAGGAAAAGGGAAAGCCTGGGCCTGGGAGAGGTGGGATGGTCAGGAAAGAGGTTGCAGAGGGATGTTGGTGAAGGAAAAGGGGGTACAAGGGGATTCCAGTGCCAGGGAAGGGAGTGCAGGGGGATCCTATTGCCCAAGAATGAGGGTCCAGATTGTCCCTGTGCCCAGGAAAGGCATTCCAGGGGTGCCCAGTGTGAAGGAAAAGGGGGGCCATAGGGTGGTGACACAAGGATGGCCAAGATGGGGGTTCAAGGGGTCCAGGGTGTTGAGGAAAGGGGCTGTAAGGTGGGAAGGTGGGAATGGTGGTCCAGGGGCTCCCACGGTCAGGGAAAAGGGAGGGACTGGGAAAAGCAGGATTGGAGTTCCAGGGGCTCCCACGGTCAGGGAAAAAGGGAGGTCTGGGAGCTGGGAGAGCTGGGATGGTCAGGAAAGAAGATGGAGAGGGGTCCCACCCTGGCAAAGACGACGGAGCCTTCGGGAATGGCGGTGACGGTCACCTCGGAGGCGTCCAGGGTGGCCAGGTAGTCAAAGAAGGCGTCGTCGATGGTGCTGGGCAGGACAGAGCGCAGGTACGCGACATCTGTGGGGACAGCGCGGTGACACTGGGGACAAGGGACACAGGGGGAGGTGGGGGGGACACCGAGCCTCCCATGGACAGGTGAGTGACAGCAGGGGGGTGACAGCACCCCCAGCATGGAGCGTGACAGGGTGGGGTGGCACAAGTCCCCTGTGAGGGACATCTCTGGAAGATGTCTCAGTGCCCCCCCAAGCTTCTGTGACAGCTCTTTGTGTCCCCTCTTGCCCTGTGTCCCCGGCAGAGTCTCCCTGTCCCCCAAGTTCATCTGAGGGATGTCCCTGTCCCTTTATGAGTTGTCCTGATCCCCTACAGTGCCCCATGAGGGACTGTCCCCCAAGTGCCCCTCAAATACTGTCCCTCTCCCCCACTGCAGGTCCCCAGTCCCCCAGGTCCCTCTGAGAGGTGTCTTGTCCCCATCAAGTTCTCCTGAGGGATTCCCGTCCTCCCCAAGTCCCCCTGAGGGGTTCTCCATCCCCAGATCACTCTGAGAAATGTCTCTGCCCCCCTTTAAGTCCCCCTGGATGCTGTCCCATCCCTTACAAGTCTCCTTGAGTTATTCCCCCATCCATCTCCGGAGGGAATTTCCCTCCTTTCCCCGTATCCCTCCCACTCTCCCCGCTATCCCTCCCTCGTCCTCTGCCCTTTCCCCTCCTATCCCCTGGAGTTGTTCCAAAGCCTCCCTGGGAAGGTTCCCCTTCTCCCTCTCCCACCGCCGTCCCCACAACGCTTCTTCCCCCTGTCCCCTCCTGTCCCCTTGAGTTGTTCCCCCCTCCGTCCCTCCCCCTTGACCCTCTCCCGTCCCTTCTTCACCCTCTCCTCCATCCCGCCTTGCCCCTGAAGTTGCTGGAGCTGCTTCCCTGTCCCTCCAAGTCCCACTGGGAGGCTCCCCTCGCCCACCACTCCTCCCTCTGACCCCAACACGTGTCCCCCTCTTGTCCCCCGCTGTCACCACGCACCGGCAGCGGAGAAGCGGAAGGCTCGGAGCCCCCGCAGCCCCTCGGCCAGGCCGGCGCCGAGCGCGAAGGAGCCGCGGAAGGGAGGGCGGCGGAAGAAGAGCTCGGCGGCGGCCGGGGCGCGGTGCCGCCCGGCCCGCCAGTGCCCGTAGGCCATGGACACCTGGTACAGGTCGGCCAGCGGCGCCATGGCGGGGCGGGGACAAGGGGACAGGGGTGGGGACACGGGGAGGAGCGGGGAAAATAGGAGGGATACGGAAGCGCGGGGTGGGAGCACGCGGGGATGGCGACAGGGGGCAGGAGGGATGGCAACACACTGGTGACACTGGGATGGCGACACTCGCAGGACACTGGGCACAGGGGATGGCAGCACATGGAGATGGCAGCTCAAGGGGGGACACGGGGATGGCAGCAGGGATGGCAGCACAAGGGGGACGCGGGGCAGTTTTGGCGACACAGCTGGACACGCCGAGTGGCAGTGCACAGTGGACATGAGGCGCAGGGATGGCACAAAGGGGACATGGGGATGGAGCAGAGGGAAGATACACGGAGAGGGACATGGGGGACAACGGGGACAGGGCAGCAGGGACGGCAGCACAATGGGGACACCGGGATGGCAGCAGAGGGATGATACAGGGACAGAGGGACATGGGGGACAACGGGGACAGGGCAGCAGGGATGGCAGCACACGGGGGACACGGGACAGGAATGGCAACACGGGTGACATTGGGATAGTGACAGATGCAGGACAACTGGGCACAGGGGATGGCAGCACAAAGGGGGGGGCACACGGGGATGGCAGTTCAAAGGGGGACACCGAGATAGCACCAGAGGGAAGATAAAGGGACATGGGGGACAACGGGGACAGGGCAGCAGGGATGGCAATACACAGGTGACACTGGGATGGTGACAGATGCAGGACACTGGGCACAGGGGATTGGCAGCTCAAGGGGGGACATGGGGATGGCAGCAGAGGGAAGATTGAGGGACATGGGGAAAAATGGGGACAAGGCAGCAGGGATGGCAGCACACAGGTGACCCTGGGAGGGTGACAGATGCAGGACACCGAGCACAGGGGATGTCCACACACGGCACACGGATGGTGGCCCATGGGGGACACAAGGTGGTGACATGACAGAAACGGGACACAGAAGGCACACGTGGCACCAAGTGGACCAGCAGGGACGCAGGATGGCAGCACAGGGGACAAGGGGCACTCCTAGTAGTGCCCTGGGGGTGGCAGGACCCTGCAAGGGCCACGTGTCACGTATCTGGCCCTAGCAGGACAAGGGACAGGCTTGCAGCACAATCCCGGGGAGCTTCCCATGTCCCCTGGTGGCCCTTGGACTCCGGCACTAGGACAGACCTCGTGTTCCCTAAGTCAGGAATGTCACCTGTCCTCTCAGCACCATCCCATGGAAATTCCCGTGTCCCTTGGTGGCCCCAGACCTTGGACCCTGGCACTGGAACAGACCTCGTGTTCCCAAAGTCAGGAATGTCACCTGTCCCCTTGCCAGGCCACACTCAGCTAAAGTGACCTGGGCAGGGAGTCAGTGTGAAAAGAGGGATGGAATCCATCCCAAACCAGCAATTCCTGGTTATTCATCCTGGTTTTTTGTAGGGAGTGACTTGGGTCTCTAAACCTTGGGAAAGGTGGCTGGAAACACCCTGAGACCTTCGTTCCAGCCCCAAAATTCAGGTCCATGTCTTGAGTTCTTTCCTTCCATGAAGGATGGGGGAATCATGGAATTGTTTAGGTTGGAAGAGATCTTAAATATCTCTCATTCCAATTCCCTGCAATGGGCAGGGACACTTTCCACTTGGCCAAGCTGCTCCAATATCCCAAAATCTCCCATCAAATCCCCCTGGAGAAGCTGCACCCGAGGGAAAAACCCACGACCCAACGTGCACTCCCAATGTTCATCTTTATTAATTCCAGGTTCGGATGAGGGGGGATACAGTTTTCCCTTCTAAATCTTGTTAAAAGCAGCAATATCCACGCTCTGCACCTGGAAGGGGACAAAAGCTGGAGTCATCCAGGTGTTCCCAGGAAAACACACCTGAGTTCACCCCCCTCCCATGGCTTCCAGGCCCTTCCCACATCCCATTCCAAGACTTACGTAGTCCTCAAACTTGGTGATCTCCTCCTCCAGGATGTCTGTCCCGACCTTCTCGTCCTCCACCACACACTGGATTTGGAGTTTCTTGATGCCGTATCCCACTGGGACCAGTTTGGAGGCTCCCCACACCAGCCCGTCCATGTGGATGGAGCGGACGCACTCCTCCATCTTGGCCATGTCGGTCTCGTCGTCCCACTGGAAAAGTGGGAATTGGGAGGTTTTAGGGTTTTCCTGGAGAGCGTCCGCAGCTCCAAGGGGTATGCAGGTGACATCTCTGGGAATGTCACAACTGATCCAAAGTGCCCTTTCTTGGCTGGAGAAGGCTCCAAAAGACCTCAGAGCCCCTTCCAGTGCCTCCAGGAGATCCAAGAAAGCTGGACAGGGACTTTGGACAAGGATGGAGTGACAGGAGAAGTGGGAATGGTTTTAAACTGGAATAGGGCAAGATTAGATGGGATATTGGAAAGAAATTCCTCCTTGGGAGGGTGGTGAGGCCCTGGAATGGAATTCCCATAGAAGCTTTGGCTGCCCCATCCCTGGAAGTGTCCAAGGCAACCTGGAATAGTGGAAAGTATCCCTGCCTATGGAATGAGAAGGGATTTAAGGTCCCATCCATCCAAACCCATCCCAGCCTTCCACGGCAAGAAAATCCCACCTCGCTCCAAGCCCTTGTTTGGAATTCCACAGGTGCCACCACCATCCTCTTGGATGAGAGAGGATTCCCAGCCTCACTCCCAGAGCTCCCAAATTCCCAAATCCACTCACTGGCTTCACATCCAGCAGGATGGAAGACTTGGCGATGAGTCCTGGCTTCTTGGCCTTCTTCTCCGCGTACTGCCGGAGCCGCTCCTCCCGCACCTTGGCAGCTTCCTGGTCTTCCTCCTCATCGTCGCTCCCAAAAAGGTCAATGTCATCATCCTCATCCTCCTCAGGAGCAGCTGGCTCAGATTTTTTGGCCGGGAGCTCCACTTTTTTGGAGGGAACGCTGAACGGTTCCACTTTCTTCACCGGATCCGAGGTTTTTTTTAAAGGGGAAAAAGAGGGAAAAGATTAACCTGGAGTTGCCAAAAAAAGCTCAGGAATGGGAATCTCCACTGCTCAGGACACGCTGTGGGATTTATATGGATTTATCAAAACAGGATGTTTGTCCACATGGATCTTTGGTTATAATCCCTAGGGAAGAATCCCAGCGTTTTTCCAAGGCTCACCTGGGTTGGAGGAACAGACGAGGGCTGGTGGGAAGTTGAGGATTTCTCCAGAGCGTTCAGGCGGCTTTCCAGCTTGAAAATGGACATCTGGAGGTCTGCAACAACTGGGGGAAAAAAAGAGGGAAAAATAGGAAAAATGACCTTAAATTCCCAGGTCTCCAGCCAGGAGAAGGAATTCTCCCACTCACCACTGCGGAGGTTCTGGTTTTCCACTTCCAGGTGGGAAATTCGGGACAGGAGCTCATTTTGGTCACCAGCAGCTCCAGGGGAGGTTGTGCTTGCACTCTGCAATGAGGAAAACCAGGATGAAATGGAGTTGTTTCCCCTCCTCCCGAAAAACCCATGCAGCAAAGCAGGGTTGTGTCTTCAGGGAGAGAGGAAGTTCAGGAGCTGAACTAAAACCAAGGATATTTTCTCTAAATTAGGATAGAAACTAATGGAGCAGCTCTATAAAATGAAGCATGGACTAAATCCTGAGGAATTTCAGCTGGCACCAAGGAGCAAAGGATAAAATCACTCTTCCCACTCTCAGATCCCAAAATGCCACTAAAACCATATAAAATTTATATAAAATTTCACACCAAGCCCCTTAAAAATCTTGGTCTCCTCTCCCAACCCACTGAGGGACAGGAATGACCTGCCTAAGGTAACACTGGGAAAGCTGCAAAGATCCCAGGAGTTCTACACTCCCACCTTCCCCAGCCCAGCCTTTAATTCCTGACAATTTCAATTTGCTTTAACACATCCTGAGGGAATAATTATTCCAACTCTGGTTTAAATGGATTTTTTGACAGCAAAAAAAAAAAAAGAAAAAAAAGCTTTTTTTCTTTTTTTTAATGCTAAGGAGGTTCCTCATCCATCAGTTTCAGGCAACAAAGGGAAAGAAAATAACAGGATTTGCCCTTGAATTGTCATTTCTAAGTGAAGAGAGAATAATTTATTCTCTTTTATTCCAGTGTGGAATCTCAGCAGTCACATAAATGGAAAGAGGGAAAAGCAGGGATAAGATGAAGAATACAAGGCACAAGGAGGAAAGGTCTGAATCATGGAATGGTTTAGGTTGGGATTTTAAGGATCATCCAGACAATGTTCCCCTATCCCAAGCTGTTCCAAGCCCTGTCCAATTTTGCCTGGGATACTTCCAGGGATGAGGCTGAGGAATATCAAAGGACAGGAAAAAATTCCATCTCTGACGCCTCAGCTGTGGATTCAGGCTCAGGAAGGCGAGTGCAGATCCCAGGACACTGAGCTGGGATCAGATCCCATTATCCAGGTTTGTCCCAGTGCCACAGGACACACCCTGAGGAAGGAGAACTTGCTCCATCTCCTCATCCCACCAGATCCTCTCCCGTTTTTCCACAGGCTCCATCCATGCGCGGCTCACTTACAGGGGAGCGTCCCGACTGTTTCTTGGGACGGGCACAAGGAGCCTCCTTGCTCCGAGCAGGGGTCTTCTGCTGCAGGGTGGGAAAAAGTTTGGCAAGATGGGAAAAGGTTTCGCAATTCCAGAGGGAACTCAAGAGCGGGGAAGAGCCGCATGCAAGGGGAAGTTAGGGAGCGGTGGGGAACAGCCTTGCACACAAACATTCCCCCAGGAATTCTGGGATCTTCTCCACGAACATCCTGGTGTGTGCAGGGAGCTCGTGCAGCGCTGTGGGCTCATCACACCATGCCAGCCCTGGTGCTCCAAGGATGGAAATCATGGAATTACAGAGGTGGGAAAATCCCTCTGAGCCCATCGAGTCCAGCAGTTCCCCCAAGGCCACCACTGAGCACATTCCCAAGTGCCACATCCACAGGGATGTCAAATCCCTCCAGGAATGGGGACTCCACCTCTGTGCCAGGGCTGGACAGCCCTTTCCATGAGGAATTTTCCTGATATTCCAGCTAAATTTTCCCTCTGGTGGTTTCCTCTCATCCTGTCATTCCCTGGGAGCAGATCCTGATTCCCACTTGGGAATCCTGTCAGGGATTTGTGGAAGTGAGAAGGTCCCCCCTGAACTTCATGTTTTTTCCAGGCTGAGCTCTCCCAGCTCCCACAGCTGCTCCTGATGCTCCAGACCCTTCCCAATCCATTCCCTTCCCTGGAAACTCCAGCCCCTCAATGTCCTTCTTGTCAGAAGGACTCAAAACTGATCCCAGATTTGGAAGTGTCCCAGCAGTGCCAGCATGGGGGAGAGGAAATTTCTCTTTCCTAGCAGTAATAATTCCTCAAAAAAAAAAAAAAAAAAAAAAAAAAAAGACAAAAATCCTAGGATTTTTGCTCTTCCCACTTTTCTCACAGTGTAAATTTGGGGGTCAGGAATACAAGGAAGAAGTTTAGGAATGCCCTGAAGTCCAGCCTGGTTATCCAACATTAATGATGATCCTTGAGGGAAAAGCATGGGAAGAGCAAGGGATACCTGTCCCAAGTTGAAGCAACCACAAGATCTTAATTGGAACACATAAGGCAATGCAAGAGGCACAATCATGTCCCAAATCCTCAAAAATTATGGAAAATTTGCCTTTATGAGACTGTGAGATATTCCCTGAGGAGAGGATGCTCCAAGCTTTGGGAATGTGGACACCATACCTCTACTATAAAACCCATTCCCTCTTCCAACTTCCAGCTCCACACAAGCATCCATGAATTTTATCAGGGATAAGAATTCAAAATTCCCAAGGTGGAGAGTTCCACAGCATCACTTTTCTCCCGTCCTCTGCAATCCTGCACAAAGTCCTCAAATCCTTTATTTTTAAGCCATAATTTTTGTGCTGAACCCACCTTAAAGCTGCAGCCTATCTCAAATATTCTGGACACAGAAGTGCTTGGGAAAGTTGTAATTGTGCATAAACCTAATTATCCAAACAAATAAAATCCCTGGGAATTATTAAGGGCACAAAAGAGGACTCTAGTCTAACAACTTGGGATACAAACATCTGTTATTCCCTGAAGTTTGAATCCCTAAAGTAAGTTTTAAATATCAAAAACAATAAAATTTTTTCTCATGTTCAGGTGGAATTTCCTGTTCTACTTCCTGCTTTTCCTCATAATCAAGGAACTCCAGACTCCCATCATATTCCAAGTGCTCATTCCTATGTTTTATGACACAATCTCAGCCTGAAATTCCCAGCAAAAAGGCACAAAACTCCCATTTTCCCAGTTTTTCACAGCCAGTTCTTCCCTTGCCACATCCTAAAACCCCTGACAATAATCATGGAGGAAGGAAAGACAAAAATCCTGGGATTTTTGCTCTTCCCACTTTTCTCACAGTGTAAATTTGGGGGACTGGGAATGCAATAAAGAAGTTTAGGAATGCCCTAAAGTCCAGCCTGGTTACCCAACATTAAAGATGATCCTTGAGGGATATTCCAAATATTTTTCAGCCATGTGGAAGATCCAACCCCTTTCCCAGGAACAAAAAATATCCAGCAATTTTTGACATCTTACTCTAATCCCCAAAAACATCTCCAAACCATTTATATCCCAAAATTCCTATCCTGGCTTTGGGCTGTTGCTTTACCAATTCCCTGTTACAGCACCTGGATGATCCAAACTTCTGGGATTCCCTCCCAAAAAAGCTCTTTAACAGGAGTCAGGAAAGAAATTCCTTATTTTTGGTAAAACACTCTGGAAGGTGAAGATGAGCAGCACTTCCAGGTGATTTGGGTTTGGATTCCCTGCCCCTTGCCCAATTCCAGAAGCTTCTCCCAAAGGAACTTTTTACCCTGTTTGGGATGGGGGCCTCCTTTAGCCATATTTTTTTTTTAATAAAATGAGCCAGTTCAGGAAAATTTTTCATTAAGCTGTTGACTGAAATAGTGATTCCTTATATTCATCCCAAATATCTGGCTCCTTTCTGCTGGTGTAAGGAGGAATATGGAATATTCCCTTTGGGACAGGGGAATTCCTTGTTATTCCCTGATATTGGATTGATCAAAGATAGAAACTGAGGGTGCTTGGGAATTATGAGGCCAAATAATGGATGGATTACTTTGGGAGTCCCAATACAGAGGCAGGAAATCAAGACACCTGGGCTGTATTCCATGGATTTTCCTTTCCCATAAAACCACTCGTTAGTATTTTAACTTTCTTTTACAAAAATGAAGATTTTTTTTTTTTAATGGTCTTGTCTGCACTCAGCACAAAAACAACTCCACAAAGTGCATTCCTGAGCTCCTCCAGGATGCTCCAGCCTTGGAGCTTGTAGCCAAGCTGAATTCCCTGGATGCAGCAGATGGAAAACACAACTTTTTTGGGTTTTTTTTTTTTTGCACATCCCCTAAACTGGAAGCAAAACAGGGAAGAGAAGGTGGCAGCCCAGTGTATCCCAAAAAAGAGCCACGCGCTCAGCAAGTTGGAACCTGTTAGTTAAGACCCATGGGAACATCCCACCAGGAAAAAAACCCTAAAAGAAACTTTAAAAAGGGAAGGAAAAGCCCAATTCAGGGAATTCTCTTAACCCAAATCCAGTTTTGGCAGCGCTGCAGGTGAGCAGCGCGTGGGGATGGGGCAGAGCTGGTGGCACACGGCGCTGCACACCTTGGTCTTCTCCTCCAGCTTCCAAACCAAGAAGCCAAATGATCTATGGGATTAGAATTCCATAAAAAGAAGAAAAAAAAAACCACAAAAAAATGGGATGCAGGCAGCCAGCTGGTGAGAGCTTGGGTACTCACTCCGGCCAGCGATTTCTGGATATTCTCCCTGGCTCTGGCAATGTCGCGGAGGATCGTGCTGGCTCCGTTCTCCTGCAAACAGCGCAGAAAGAACCAAGAGTTTCTTTTTTAAAAAAATATATTATTAAAACATAGGGAAAAAAAAAATTCATCAGGGAAGTTAAAAAAAAAACAACAATGAAAGGAAGGAGGAGCGAGGGAATTGGGAAAATTGGGAATTGTGCTTTCCGTGATTCAGTGATTTTTGCTGTAAGGATTGGGGCTAAATCGGGCAATCCCTGGTCACGTGTTCAGAAGGATCATCCAGTCAAAGAGCTTTTAAATTCCCTATAATTACCCTGAAAAGTTTGGGATGCTGCCAGAAGGCTGGAGTGACTCCAGAACTCCTTAAAAACCCAGCCTCTGGCAGGATTTTTCCATGTTATTACCTGAGTTCAGGAAGTGACAACCCTGACTCTGCTCTATCCAGAGGGGTGGGACACAGAACACCTGGAATTTTTTCCCTGTGCTCCTACTGCCATGCCTTAGCCTGGATTTCAAGATTCCCTCCCTGGAAATTCCATCATCCATTCACTCCTTGCCTTTCCCAGACTGCAACCCCCCCACGAGCAAGACCAGAGATGTGAAATTTCCACAAACCCCCAAATCCTGAGTTAAACAGAAAATAAAGGAGAAACAGCCTGGACACATCCAGGTGGGCTCCACTTCCTGCTACTTCCAAGGAGGTTTTAAGAATATTTTCCATGGGGGAAATGGCTGATAAATTCCTCCAAACATCCTTCAAACCACCTCTCCCAGGCCAAACTCCTT
Organism: Ammospiza caudacuta; assembly: GCF_027887145.1. Lineage (NCBI taxonomy): Eukaryota > Metazoa > Chordata > Aves > Passeriformes > Passerellidae > Ammospiza > Ammospiza caudacuta. Next base: position 154,666,365 of record NC_080593.1, read on the forward strand.
CCCTAGAAACTCCTGATGTGCCTTGAAATAGTTTAACTGTTCCAAGAGGTTTTCACTCCAAAACCCACTTCCAGCACTCATCCAGAGCTCCCAAATCTTTTCATTCCCAGTCTCCCAGGTGCTGTGCCAGCACCTAAGCCAGAAAGCACAGCAGGAATAGCTGGAATGTGCCTAAAAGTTAAAATTTCAGCAAAAAGCCTCCCTGTGAACACTTGGAAAGAGGCACTGAACACTCAGCATTCCAAAGGCACAGGCACAGTTAGGAGCAGGAAGAGGTTAGGAAAGCTCTGAACCCTGGAACAGGAATAATTTTGGGATAATATTGAAGCTGGAAATATTTCAGCTCAGCAGGATCATGCTTCTCCCCCCCTCCACCATGCCCTCCCCAACTCACCGGTACCACAAACAGAATCTTCCACTGGAACACCTGGAGTATTTCCAGGAACACAAAGACAAGGATAAAAAAAACCCCACCCCAAAAAAAATCTTTGCAGATGTGGTGCCTCTGTTCAAACCTTAGGTTTGTATTCCCTTGGAATATCCCAAAGGACTGCTCCAAAATGGAAGCAAAGCAGCATTTTCCCTGGATGAAGAGGGGCAGGGATGCTCTTTGCCAGTAAAATTGGGGATTTGGGGATTTCCAGTTGAAATTGTGCCCCCACAGGTCCCAGCAGCCTGGAAAAATTTAGGACAACTGCTGGAAGCTGGGACTGGTTCACCTCTAGAAGGGCACCTGATCTCCCTTGGGATCAAATCCTTCAAATTCCACAGAAAACAGTGGGAAGAAAAAAAAAACCCAAATGGGTCTTAAACAGCTCAGAGAGCTACGGGAAGACTTGAGGGAAAAAACAGAAAAAAAAAAAAAAGAACGGAAATCCCACAAAAATCCAGGCGGATCACGTCCTTTGACTTACTCTGGAATTCCTGGGGTTGGGAATTACCTGCTGGCGGGAGGAGCCACCCACGGGGCCGTTCATCTGCTCGTAGAACCTTCGCTCGGCGTCGTCGTACTTGAACTTCTCGAACCAGATCTTGTCGTGCAGGAAGTAATCCACAGCCATTTTCCTGGGAAAATATCCACAAAAAGTGAATTCCTGCCGGGATTGGAGGTTAACAGCTCGTCAGGAGCGGGTTCTGTGCCTGCAGCTCGGCTTGGCTGCGGATTTAAGTACCCGGGATCCTCTTAAAAAAGCAGGACAGATTAATCACCCACCTGCCTGACCTGGTGTGGAGTGGGGATGGGATGAATCAGCTGATCCTGACTTTATTCCACAAAAAAAAAAAAATTCCAAGAAGCCAGGATTTTCTAGTTTGTGCTAAGGAAAATGTCTTGGGTAGGAGAACAGAAATGGAATTAAAATAATGGAATGGTTTGGGTTGGAAAAGACCATAAAGATCATTTAGTTCCACCCCCCTGCCATGGGACACCTTCCACCATCCCAGGTTGTTCCAAGCCTCATCCAACTTTTCCCTGGATATTTCAAGGGGTGGGGAATCCACAAGTTCACTGGGAAATTTTTATTAAAAATCAGCAACACTTGGAGGGGACAGATCTGGCACTACATGGGAAAATAGCAAAAACCTCCAAATCCTGCTGGGAAACAGGGAATTTTTACGGAGCAAAGGTGGGTTCAATTCTTAATTTGCAGGGAAACAGAGCCCTCAAAAAAGAGGAAAAGAGGAAGTGCCCTGAATTCCAGCAAGGGACAGGGACAGAGCCAGCAGGAGTTTGAGAAGGTGGAGAGCAGCACAAGAAAACCACAGCACAAGAAAATTCTCCTTATCATCCTAAATCCCATAGTTTTCCATAAAACACTTCCAGGGAAGCCAGAGATAATTTTTCCAAAATCAAATCCCTCCTTATCTCATCTATGCACTTGGAAGAGACCAGAGGCCACCACACACAGGAGCTGCAGCAAAACCACTCTCCAGACCCAAATCTCCAGGATCTGCTGGAATTCCAACCAGGATCACTCACAGAAAATCCCGAATACAGACAAATTTATCCCACTTTTTTACAGAGACACGTGGATTTTCCCAAATATCCAGTTATGACCAACTAAAGAGGAAATGATCCCAAACAGGACCAGGTGAAAGGTATTTGACCCCTAAATCCCTTGACACAAAGATCCTAAAAGCTTCCCAACAAATCCCAACACAATTCATGGATCAGAAGTGTCAGAAATAAGGACGGATGCTCCAAGAGTTTTTTTCCAGGAATATCCATCTCTACCTTAGCTCTGCCTTTGGAGAAGATCCAAGGGCATTCCAAAAATTCCAAATATAAATTCCCTTAAAAAAGAAAACCACAGCACACGCTCCAGACTGATTCCCTAAATTGTGTTCCGGTCACTTCCAAACCTTCTTCAAGCTGGGTCCTGGTTATGATGTTGATTTTCACATGGAATGAGAGGATGGAAAGGAGGATGGCGCTGAATCCATGCAAAAAGGGGGATAATGAGCTCACTCCCCAGCCCTGCCTTTCAACATCTAGCTCCACACAAACACAGCCTTTATCCACCAGAATTCCTCAGGAGAAGGGGAATTCCTTGAAGGATTTTCCCCCCTGCTCCCTGCCCACCAGGATCCTCTCCAAGTCCACCCAGTCTTCTCCACATGCAAATTCCTTCTGGCTCAATCCCGACCCGGCTGATTTTTGGGTTTGTTTTTTTTTTCCATGGGTGTTACCCCCAAAGAAACTTCTCCTACTTCGTTTCCACAGCGGGAATGCTCGGAGCAGCTGGATGGGAGGGATTTCCTGCAGCAGATTCCTGGATCCCTGTTTTCTCTGCTGCTCTGGCCGCTTCCAGGGCAAAATATCTGGATTCAGCCCTGTCGTAGGTCACCTTATTCAGCCACACGGATTCGCTGTCCTTGTGCAGGAAAAAGCAGGTGGGATTTTCCTTGGGAATATCAGGGAGCTCAGGATTGGTGGAGGCGATTCCCATTTGTTTCCCAGGGTTGTGATTCTTGGATGCTTCCGGGCAGCCACCTTGCTGCTGTTGGGTTTTATCCAAGGGATGCCCATCCAACATCTTCTCATAAAAATTCTTCTCAGCGTCATCGTACAGAGGCTTCTCCAGCCACACCTCGGATGCCAGAACTTCCCAGTTGGAAATCTGCGGCTTCCCGTTGACCGTCTGCTGGTCGGAGCTGGGCAAACTGGGAATGGAGGCCACGGGAGAGTTGGGAATGCCGGGAGCCAATCCTGGAGTGGCAGGGGTGGGCAAGGCCGTGCCGTAGCCCTCGTCCGGCGTTCCCAGCCTGGAATTCGCCCACACGGATGGGATGGCCAGGGCGTTGGGAGGAAGGAAAAACCGGGATTTCTCCATGAACGCCCTCTCGGCCTTGTCGAAGTCAAGCTTGTTGATCCAAACCCCTTGGACAACGTGGTGACAGGCAGCCAGGTTTCCGTGGGAGCACGCCGGGAGCATCCTCACCTTGGGAATATCTTGGCTGGATTTCGATCTGGTTACAGCAGGAGATTCCTGAGCCACTTTTGCAGTCTCAGGTGATTCCCAGCTCTGGGAACCCGCCAGTTTTATCCTGTACGCATTCTCAGCGCGGTCATACAAGGGCTTGTCGAACCACACGTGCTCCGCCGACATTCCCGCCAGGATCGCCTCCAGCCTGGAATCCTGCGCTTTGGGCTTCGGCGAGCGCTTCCGCTTCCGCTGCTTTTTGCCATTCCTGGGTTTTTTCGGGTCCCCCTTGAGCTCGCCCTCGATGGAATCCTCGTGGCAGATCCCGTTGACGGCCTCGGGCTCCGGCGCCTCCCGCTCGGCTCCGTCGCTCCGGTGTTTTTCCAGCCAAACCTTGTCCGCGGAGCAGGGATTTTTCCGCGTCCTCATCTTCCCGAAAATCAACGGGGCAGCATGGAGAGATAAGCACAACAAATGTAGTGGCAGCACAGCAAAGCAAGGGCATGCAGGAGATGTTTTTTATCCATTAATATTCCCGGGAAAAAAAATTGCAAATATTCCATTTATTTCTCCCCTTTGGGATAAGTTTGAATTCCGAGGAATTCAATGCGGCCAAAACCATCTTCCTCCTAAAATATTCCTGCCAAGAATTCCCCTCATTATTTGAAATTTAAGGCAGGAAAAAAACCCACAGGATTTTGTTCAAATCCTTGGGAATTACAAGATATTATTCCAAGTTAGTGGATTAGTCATTAATTATTTGTTGTTTATTCCCAATTAGGCAGAATTTTGGGAAAACTGGCTCCAATTTTTGAGTTTTTGGAGGTGGTTGTTCACTCCTGATTGGGTTTTCATGCTAAAAGGCAGCTGCTGAAAAGTGGGGATTGAATTTTGGGATATAATCCAAGCTACTGGCAAATTAAACTTGTCCAGGAGCTGGGAAACTTGTGATTAATTCAATAATTAATTAATAAAAATTGGCCTGTGTCAGATTGCCAAATAAAATTCCCAGACAGGTGAAATATCCTCAAAAGTTTGTAATTCCAATAATTCCAGGAAGATTTTGGAAGCCTCAAGTCCAAGGCTTAACTTCAAATTTCAATCTAATTTTCAACTGTAATTTAAATTAAATTTAAAATTTATTGCCTTTCATTTAAATTTTAATTTGAAATTTCCACATAAATATTTTTTTCAGGTCTTGAATATTTCCATTTAAATTTATATATTACTAAACTAAAGTTTTGCCTTTAAACATTTAAATTGATAGTTTAAAATATTAATTAGATTCCAATTAGACAAACTATTAGAAATGGCAAAAGGAGATTTTTCTTTTTTTTCTCCTGGAGTTGGGAAACTTTGATACAGCTAAATGCGCTTAAAAATTGATATTTCAATTCTTAATAAAAAAATTCAAAATTAAAGAGTATTTTGAATCTATTTTACATTTTTCTTTCTTTTATGGAGCAATAAATTCTTGTTAGAACCTTTACAGAGAAATAAATTTCTTACAGTAAATAATGAGATAAATAATAAAAAGTTCATAGGATTTTCCATAAAAAAATTATACAATTTATTTCTTTTAAAACTAAATTTTAAATTTTTAAAAATAAATTCAGAAATTAATTTTTCCCCATTATTAATTATTTTTTTAAGTGATTTTGCTCCAGTTTTTAAGCAGCTCCAAGCTCTGGAATTGCAGCCCTCATGGATGAGGTGAATTTTGGAATAGGAATTCCATAATGAGGAACTCCCAGGAGATTTCTTCCCACTGACAGAGCTAAAATTAATTTTAAAAAACTCTTCAAAATTAATTATTTCCAAGAAAACTGCAGGAATTTTTCTAATAAATATCCCACTGGCCCTGACATTCTCAGATTTTCCAGAATTCCCAAAAAAACACACAACAATTAGAAGGTACTTACTTTTTTTGCTCCTATGACAGCATTAAAAAAAGAAACAAACACAGGATAAATTTAGAGAAAAATTCCAATTTCTATGGATGCAGCAGCTCCTCAGCCAAAAAAAAAAAATTAACAATTAATAGGCTAATTAATTAGAGCTCATTAACTTTTCAGAACTCCATGAAGTTTGTGAACCAACACCATAGAAAATGAGTTTATTTTCATTTTAATACAATGAAAGGAACATTATTGTGATGTTATCCAAAAGGATTTTCCCATCCCAGCAGCCTCAGAATTCCCAACCTGCCATCCCTGTCCTGGCATGTGTTGATGGAATTCAGGATCCCAATTTTTGAGTGATTCCAAACATTCCTGCAGGAACTTTTTGCTTCCATGAGCAGCCAAACCTTATGGTCAGTCCTGAAAAACCCCAAATTTCCAAGGAAATAAAGCTTCTAAACAAGGAAAAATTGGGAAAAGAAAGTTATTTTTTCTTCTGTGTCCATCAGTTTTCCTGGAAGAACCTGGGGAAAAGGAATTTTAATGACACAAACCATCAACTTTTAACATTTTCCACTCAAAACTGGCATTTTTACCTCCACAAACACAAAGTTTTTAGGATTATAAACCACGCTGTGGCATTGGGAATGTTCTCCACTGGGAAAAGTCACAGCCCAGAAATTCAGGATGAGTTCAACAACAGGGAAATCAAAATAAACCAAAATATTAACACTTGTATCTAATATTTTATTCATTTAAAACTCGATCTTCTGCTGGTTTTTCCAATTCAGCTGGAATTTGGCTGTTCCTAAAATTCCTGTTGACTTCATTCCCCAAAATTGGCTCTTCCCTAAGTCAGATCCTTATCATTATCTTTGCTATGAGACAAAGCTCCACATTCCAGGAAAACACCACCATTCCCACTCCTGATCACCCAAACCCCACAACTTATTGCTCCAAGCTGAAAATTCCTAATGAGACAATCATGGATATGGGAAATCAGGAGAAGGGAAAGACTTGGAAAGTGTCACCTTCTGGAGAAATGGGGAAAAAAAATAAAGAGTTGGGAATGAACAGCTCAGGTGAGGAAAAATCCTGCCTGAAGGTCAGGGAGAAATGGGAGAAACCTGGAAAATAATTCCAGGAAAACAGCTCAGGAAAGGGAATTTGTCACCCCTGAGGATTGTGATGATCAGGATCCCAATCAATCCCAAACCATCGCTGACCTGGATGCGACAGAACAAATCCATGGGGGATTTCTGGGAACGCCGATGCGGCAGCCTCAGCAAGTTTAGCCAGGGATGTAATCCCTCAAAAACCCCACGGAGCACAACAGCAGCAGCCTCTGCCCGCTCCCAAAATAGCCTGGAAATGGATCCCTCCCTCCTGAGCATCGGGATCATAAAAGAACAGGGGGAGGACAAACCCCGCCAAGGTGACGGAAATCCGGGAACGGCAGCACTAGGAATGAGGGACAGGTGAGAGAGGCAGAGCCCGGGTGCACCTGGAGTTGATTTTCCAGGTTTCCCAGCTCTGGGGTAAGTTTGGAAAGGCAGCCAAGGGCGTTGGGATATGGGATGGATTGGCTGCTCCGTGCCAGGACACGGCAGCAGCTCTGGTTTCCCTTTGCAGCGAGTGACTGGACAAAAAAAATTCCCAGGAATTGGGGGAGGAGGAGCAGATCCCTGAGGCACCTGGAGAAGTGTGGGATCCCTAAATTCCCTTCCTTACCAGGGCGGGAATAACATTGATCCATTTCCCCACCACCCCCAATCCAGACTTGAAGAGGTGAGGCTTTAATACATCAGGAATATTCCCCCAAAAAAACAGGAAATAGGTCCCCAAAATCTATGGAAAAACCACAAAGGTTTAGGGAGAGCCCCAGTATGAGCCCACCCACCCCTTACCTGTAACAGCAAATTCCTAAATCCTGGGAAAGGAAAAGGACCACAAAAACATGGAGAATCCTAAAATCCTCTCCTTCCCTGTACCTAGCACAGGATCTCCCACATCCTCTTTCTTTGGGGTGTGAGGGCAGGAGAGACCCCACAGGGAATGCAGAGGGGGTTTCCACATGCCCCTTCCCAGAACTTTTAAGGGAAGAGGGACCTAAAACATTGGGAGTGACACCACAACATTCCCTGGGATTTTAAGTGGGGAAAGTAATCCCAGGAAACAAGAGCATCCCCAAATCCTTTCCTTCAGGACTCTGAGGGCTCCCATGATCCCCTTTTCAGACCTGCTAAGGGAAAAGGGACCGAACGTGGGGAAAGGGGGATCACCCCAGTATTCCACAGGATTCTAGACATGGAAAAGTTATCCCAAAAACCAAGAACACCCCAAATCCTCTCCCTCAGGACTCTGGGGGAATGGAATGGACCCCAAAGATAATGGGAGAATCCCCCCAAACTCCTCTTTCTGAGGCTTTTACAGGGCGTGAGACCCCCACATCCAAGGAAGGATCCCCAAAATTCCCCCCTTCCCACCACTGTGAGGGAAGGAGACCCATTCCCTATGAGGAGACCCCCAAATCCCTCTTTCCGCAGGAAAAGTGCCCTAAAGAGAACAAACAGGGCGACCACAACGTCCTTCTTGGGGATTCTAAGATGATAAAAGAACCTTACACACCCTAAAGGACCCCCTACGCCCCTTCCCCCCACATATCATGAGGGGCCCCCCCACCTCACGCCCTAGAGGGATAAAGGACGCTCCGAAGACCCCCGAAACTCCCCCTACCGATGCTCAGGGAGGGGGATAAAGGACCCTAACAGGGGGTATAAGGCTTCCTAGGGGCTGGAAGGGGCTGGAAACCAGGACTCACCAACAGCTTTGACCCCTTCAGGGCCCTCCGCTCCCTTTGGCCGCCGCCGGGATAGAGAGGGGCGGCGTGCGCCGCGCGGAGGGTTATGGGGGAGGCGCGTACCACACGTGGCGAGCGGGAGGGTGGCGAAGGGGGTGCGCTGCGGGAGACAACGTGTGACACGCACAGAGCCGGGCTTGTCCCCCCCACGATAAAAGAGACATGTGGAACATCACGGTGGGGAGGAAGCGAGATGCGCGAACCACCCCTCTGTACCTATTAGGACGCGCCGCCCCCCCTTTTCCTTGCCATGTTGGATTCGTCCTCGTACCTCCGCTAGCGCCCATGGGTTGTACCACTCTGCGAAAACGGGGATGCGCCACCTCACTGCTTCCCACGCTACATCCCTGCCTCCCCTAGAATGATCCCCTATATTTTATGGGGGGCGTTACGGGGCGGAGGAGTCCCCGCGCTGTGCGTGCGGTGCGTTGTCTCCCTCCGCGCACTTCTTCTCCCTCCCGTGAAAGCCAAGTGGAACACTCAAGGGGGAAAGGACGTGAGGGGAGGAGGCAGCGGAGTGGCACTCTCCCCTCTTTTGGCAAAGTGGTACAACCCACAGGCGCTGGTGGAAAGAGGAGGAAGAATCCAACTTGCCGAGGAAAAGGGGGAGGGGTAGCGACGCAACTTAGTGGCTGTGGTGGGGTGCGCGCATGCGGGGGACCGGAGCGGAGACAAAGGCGCCGCCGCGCCCCCCCCATCCCATCCCCGCATTCCTCCCCGGTTATAACGCGCCCCCCATTCCCATGGATGCGGGCGTCGCTGCATGCCCGGGGGGGAGCCGGAGGAGGGCGGGGGAATGGCGGGAGGGCGGCGGGCAGGAGGAGGAGGAGGAGGTGGAGGCAGTAGCGCATCACCCGGGGGGGTGTCGGTGAAGATGTCGCTTCGCCGCGCCTACTCCATCAAGGACAAGCTGCAAGCCATCGAGAGGGTGAAGAAAGGCGAGCGCCAGGCGTCGGTGTGCCGCGCTTTCGGGGTGCCGGGGGGCACTCTCCGGGGGTGGCTGAAGGACGAGGCGAAGCTCCGCTGGTTCCTGGAGCAGCTCGGCGGCGAGGTGGGCACCCAGCGCAAGAAGATGCGCTTGGCAAACGAGGAGGAGATCGACCGCGCCGTCTACGCCTGGTTCCTCGCCCTGCGCCAGCACGGCGTTCCGCTCTCCGGACCCCTCATCCAAGCACAAGCGGAAGCCTTCGCCCGGCAGATCTACGGGCCTGAGTGCACCTTCAAGGCGAGCCACGGCTGGTTCTGGCGCTGGCAGAAGCGCCACGGCATCTCCAGCCAGCGCATCTACGGCGAGGGCGGCCTCCCCGCCGAGCCCGAGCGCGCCCCGGCCACCCGCGCCGAGGTCCTGCCCGATGCCGGCGGCTACGGGGACGAGCAGATCTACAACGCCAACATCACCAGGCTCTTCTGGAAGCTTCTTCCCGGTTCTGGAATCACGGCGAGGCGTCCGGCCCGCGGTGAGCGCGTCACGGTGCTGCTGGCCGCCAACTTGACCGGCTCCCACAAACTCAAGCCTTTGGTGGTCGGGGGTCTCCGCGATCCCGCCAGCCTCCGGCATCACAACCAGGAGAAATTCCCGGCTTGCTACCGCTACAGCCCCGAGGCCCGGCTGGCGCCGGCGCTTCTGAGGGCTTGGTTCTTTGAGGACTTCGTGCCGGGCGTGAAGCGGTACCTGAGGCGGAGCTGCCTGCAGCAGAAGGCCGTGCTGCTGCTCAGCTCCGCTCCGTCCCGCTCTGGAGGGGGAACTGAGGATTCTCCGCCGCTCCAGACTCCGGATGGATCCATCCGTGCTCTGTTCCTCTCCAAGAGTCCCTCAGGGAGCGGTTTGGCCGGAGCAGGAGGCCGAATCCCGGCGCCGTTGGAGCAAGGGGTGGTGTCGGCCTTCAAGCAGCTCTACAAGCGGGAATTGCTGCGCTTGGCCGTGTCCTGCGGCGGCCCCGGCAGCCCCGCGGATTTCGTGCGCTCCTTCCTCCTCAAGGACATGTTGTACCTGGCTGGGCTCTCCTGGGATCTCATCCCGCCAGGATCCATCGAGAAGTGCTGGCTGCTGGGGCTGCGCGCCGCCTTCGAGCCCCAGCCCGGCGAGGAAGAGCACGGGGACACCCCCGGAGGGGACGAAGGCGGAGGGGACAGCAAGGTCTTCAGTGACCTGACCCACCTGGCCGCCTTGGCTTTCAAATGCTTGGCTCCCGAGGAAGTGTCCGACTGGTTGCACTTGGATGATGTAGCTCCGGGTGCGGAGGAGGACGATGGTGGCGAGGAGGAAGGCGCCGAGGAGGATGATGAGGAGGAAGCAGCTGGTGGCAGAAGGTGTGGGGAAGGAGGAGATCCTTTGCTGCCCACGGCTGGGGAAGCCATCCAGGGTCTGGAGACGGCGCTGCGCTGGCTGGAGGGACAGGACCCGCGGGAGGTGGGGCCGCTGAGGCTGGTGCAGCTCCGCTCCCTCATCTCCATGGCCCAGCGGCTGCGACGCGGCCGCAGCCCCCAATCCTAGGGCAGGGACAGCCGCCAGTTTTTGGCTACCAACCACCCCTGGTTGTCCACAGAGCTGGGGACACCCCGGTTGTCCCAGGGGGATGGTGGTGGAGGTGCCATCCGCTCCTCTGTGACCGGGATTCCCTGGAGATCAGGAAGCCCAGATGCCTGTGGGTCACAATTCAGGGGATTTTTGTGCAACAGCTCGAATTCCAGGGTTGTTCCTTACCTAAATATATTTAGGAGGTGCTATTTTTTATGTCCCTTGTGGCCCTTGGTCAGTGGCACTGCCAGAAGGGGGGTGGATGCCCCCTAAAATTGCCCAGTTCCCCCAATTCCATGGGGAGAAGGAGTGAAGGAAGGACCTGCTCAGTGTCCATGGGGGATGTTAACTGAAAAATCCCCAAATCCCAGAGCAGGGTTGAGGTGTGCACAGCCAGCTGGACATGGGCCTCTCCTGAGGTGCTGCAGGGGAAACATTCCACCTTGGAAGAGGCTGGTGACGCCCTTCCCACTGCCAAAACAGAATCCTGTTACACCAGGATGGTTTGGGCCTGGTTTAAGGCAATTTCCTTCAGGCACTGGATTGGGAAAGGGACTCTTAGGTGGCATCCACAAAAAAGAGGCACCTCCATCATTCCCATCACAGCTGGGAACACCTGGACCACAGAGACCTGCTGATCCAGGTGCCATCATCCAAGCATCCTCGTGGAGCTGAAGGCTCCAGGGATGGGGGTTGAGGTGTCCTCATGGGGTTTGTGGGGTGGCCGGGGCTGGAGGACACATCTGGGTGAGTTGAGGTTGGGCTCCTGGCGCTGCCTTGGAATATTGGAGGCATCTGATGGGAATTTAGCAGCTCCTGACCTGATTTGGATGAAATTTTAGGGTGTTTAGCTGAATTACTGGAAGAGGGAAATGAAATTACCTCCTCAGTGCTGCTGTGCCCCATGCCAGCAGGCAGGTTGGGGTCTTTACTTGTTGGTTCTTTGTCTCCTTGCTGCAGAGTTTATGGAAATTAAATGGATTTTTATTCCCACATGGAGGTTGTTGTCTGTGAACTGTCATGCGGAGCCATCCCAGAAGGATTTGGGGTGGCACCAGGGGGATCTTCATGGGGTTGTGTCCTCTCAGTGTGGCCTTCTCAATGCCAATGGGGTGTAATCATGTAAAATCACATTTCTGTTTATCATCTTTTACACCAAAATCACTGCACAAAAAGATTCTGGAGCTTGGGACGTGGCTCATTTCAAACAGGAATTTGTGAATGAAAAAAACTTTCAGTTGTGTGACAAAAATGCTGCAAAGATCAGCAGAAGGTGCTGGGCTGGAGGTGTTTGAACTGGTTTGGGGGGGTGAGAATATAAAATTATGGAATGGTTTGGGTGGGAAGGGACCTGCAAGGCCATCAAATTCCAAACCTCTGCTGTGGTCAGGGACACCTTTCACTGTCCCAGGCTGGTCCAAGCTCAGTCCAGCCTGGCCTTGGACACTTCCAGGGATGGGGCGGCCACAGCTTCTCTGGGAATTCCATCCCAGCCCCTCACCACCTTCCCAGGGAGGAATTCCTTCCCAATATCCCATCCAACCCTCTCCTCTGGCGGGGGGAAGCCATTCCCTGTGTTCTGGCATTCCAGGCCCTTATCCAAAGTCAGGGCTCAGCATGCAGATGTTCCACCAGTGATGTTTTGCCCAGAAAATACATTTTCATCCTCAAAGCAGTTGCCAAATCATCTCTAATTGCATCAGAGGCAAGCTGAGCTTAATTAGTTCATGGAAAAGGCTCAGATCCTCTCCTGATGGGCAAGTTTGAGTTTTTACCCCTTCGAAATTCCTGGAGATGGGAGCAGATCAGGGTTTCCATCCCGTTCCCTGGTGCCAGGGAGGGATCATGGTGCAGATTTTTTGGCTGGTTGAGCTCTTGCCCATAGTTCTGGAATGTGGGCAGCATCCTCGTGGATGTGGCTCTGACCACAGGGGTGCAGCCATTCTCCCAGCTCCAGAAGGGTTAAATTGGGAACACTTCATTCCCAAAAGTCTCTCCCCAGTGCTGCACATCCCACATCAGCTTCATCCTTGGTGCCAGCACCGTCACCAGTGAGCATGGAAACCATGGATGTCACCTCCCCATGGAAGTGACCCCGTGGTGGCCTCCCAGGGCCACAGGGACCACAAAAAGCCACACACCCCATTGCTCTGGCCACGTTTATTTGGTTCCAGCCCTGCAGAGGTAACACGTGCCCACAACACCTCCCACCCTCACCCACGTTCTCCCGAAGATCTCAGGATCCCCCTGCTCCTCAGAGGAGCTCGCTTTGGTCTCCATCACCCCTCCTGTCCCAGAAGGGGCTTGTCCATTAGTCCTTGGCCATGTCACAGGCCCGTTTGGTGGCCACCTCCACGGCATCCATGACGGTGGCCCGGAGCGCTCCCTTCTCCAGCTGGTGCAGGGCGTGGATCGTGGTGCCCCCGGGCGTGCAGACGTCCCCCCGCAGCTTGGCCGGGTGCTCCCCCGTCTCCAGCAGCATCTTGGCTGCGCCCTACGGGACACCAGGACACCAAAAAGGTCAGATTAGGGACTTGTCAAATTCCCCTTTGCACGGTTGGATGGCTGTGATGGTGTTCACAGGGGTCTGAGGATGAGGGAAGAGATGAGGATGTGACTCCATGTTTCAGAAGGCTTGACTGATTTATTATTATTTTATCATATATATTATATTATAACTATATTGAAAGAATAGAAGAAAGAATTTCATCAGAAGGCTAGCTAAGAATAGAAAAAGAATGAATGAATAATAAAGGTTTGTGTCTCAAACAGAGTCCAAGCCAGCTGACTGTGATTGGCCATTAATTAGAAACAACCACATGAGACCAATCACAGATGCACCTGTTGCATTCCACAGCGGCAGATAATCAATGTTTACATTTTGTTCCTGAGGCCTCTCAGCTTCTCAGGAGGAAAAATCCTCAGGAAAGGATTTTTCAGAAAATATCATGGCTACAGATGGCATCACCATCCCAACACCCCCACAGTGAGGGACTGTCCCACTGCCATGCCCTTTGTCCTTCTGGTTTTTACTTCCAAGAGGGGAAACTGAGGCAGAGCGGCTTCCAGCACTTCCTCCCTCATCCCAAGGGAGGAATGGAGCCCAGGGGGAGGAGGGAAAGGGGAAATGCCGATGTGTTCCAAGGACTCACCAGCAGCGTCTGCGCCGCGATCCTGCTGGCCAAGGCGCCCGGCATTCCCATCTTCACCGCGCCCTCGGCCAGCGCCTCGGCAAACAGGTAAACCTGGGAAGAGAGGAGCATCCAGGGGTGAGCCTGGAGCAAGGAGAGGACACCCCAAATCCCAGGACAGCATCCCCTGTCCCTCTGGCTTACGTAGGCCACGCCACTGCCGCTGAGCCCGGTGTGGATGTCGATGTAGGACTCGGGGACCTCCTCGCAGAGGCCGCAGGAGGACAGGAGGCTCTGGAGGAGCGCGGCTTCCTCGTCACCCGCGTTGCTGCCCCGGGAAAAGACCATGGCCCCTGCCTGCACCACGCAGGGCAGGTTGGGCATGATCCGCAGCACTTTGGTCCCGGGAGGGAGGAGCTGGGAAAAGACGGGGATGGGAGAAGGGGTGCCAGCCATGGGGAGTACCCAAAGGTGTCCGGAGACACCAGGATGTGTCACCCATCAGGCTGGCGGAGAAGCGAGGAGCACGGGAAGGGCAGCTGGGAGGGGACAAGGCCACAGAGGTGTGTCCTGTGTGGGCCTGGGTGCAAATGGAGGAGAAAGGAGAGGAAGAGGAAAGGAGGAAGAAGAGAATGAGAGATGAAAAATAAGGCAGAGAGAAAGGAAAGGAGGAAGGAGGAGGAGGAGGAGAAGGAGAAAGAGGAGAGGGAGAAGGAGAAGGAGAAAAGGAGAAGGAGAAAAGGAGAAGGAGAAAAGGAGAAGGAGAAAAGGAGAAGGAGAAAAGGAGAAGGAGAAAAGGAGAAGGAGAAGGAGAAGGAGAAGGAGAAGGAGAAGGAGAAGGAGAAGGAGAAGGAGAGAAGGAGCTGGAAGGGCAGCTGGGAAGGGACAAGGCCACAGAGGTGTGTCCTGTGTGGGCCTGGGTGCAAATGGAGGAGAAAGGAGAGGAGGAGGAAAGGAGGAAGAAGAGAATGAGAGATGAAAAATAAGGAAGATAGATAGGAGGAGGAGATGGAGAAGGAGAAGGGGAGAAGAAGGAGAAGGAGAGAAGAAGGGGAGAAGGAGGTGGGCAAGGGAAAAGGAGAGAAGGAGGAGGAGGTGGATGAGGAGGAAAAGGAGAAGGAGAAGGAAGAAGAGGAAAAAGAAAGGAGAGGAGGAGAAGGAGAGAAGAAGGAGAAGGAGAAGGGAAAACAAGGGAAAAAAAGGAGAGGAGGAGAAGGAGAAGGAGAAGGAGAAGGAGAAGGAGAAGGAGAAGGAGAAGGAGAAGGAGAAGGAGAAGGAGAAGGAGAAGGAGAAGGAGAAGGAGGACCAGGATGAGGACAAGGAAAAAGGAAGAGAGAAGGATGAGGAGGTGGATGAGGAGGAAGAGGAAGAGGAGAGGAGGAGGAGGAGGAGAGAAGGAGGAGAAGAAGGGAAACACGCAAAAGGAGGGGAGAAGGAGAAGGAGAAGGGGAGAAGGAGAACCAGGATGAGGACAAGGAAAAAGGAGGAGAGAAGGAGGAGGAGATGGATGAGGAGGAAAAGAAGGCGGAAGAGGAAAAAGAAAGGACAAGGAAAAAGGAGGAGAGAGGAGGAGGAGAGAAGAAGGAGGAGAAGAAAGGAAAACAGAAGCAAAAGGAGAGGAGGAGGGGGAGAAGGAGAAGAGAAGGAGAAGGGGAACCGGGATGAGGACAAGGAATAAAGAGGAGAGAAGGATGAGGAGGTGGATGAGGAGAAAAGGAGGAGGAGAAGGAGGAAGAAGAAGAAAAAAGGAGAGGAGGAGGAGAAGGAGAGAAGAAGGAGGAGAGGAAGGGAAAAAAGAAGCAAAAGGAGAGGAGAAGGGGAAGAAGGAGAAGGAGGAGGAGAAGGAGAACCAGGATGAGGACAAGGAAAAAGAAGAGAAGGAGGAGGTGGACGAGGAGGAAAAGGAAGAGGAGAAGGAAGAGGAGAAGGAGGAAGAGGAAAAAGAAAGGAGAGGAGGAGGAGAAGGAGAGAAAAAGGAGGAGAGGAAGGGAAAACAGAAGCAAAAGGAGAGGAGGAGAAGGAGAAAAGGAGAAGCAGGAGAGAAGGAGAAAAGGAAAGGGAGAAGGAGGAGTCTCACCCGCTGCA
This sequence comes from Ammospiza caudacuta, assembly GCF_027887145.1. Taxonomy (NCBI): domain Eukaryota; kingdom Metazoa; phylum Chordata; class Aves; order Passeriformes; family Passerellidae; genus Ammospiza; species Ammospiza caudacuta. The sequence continues at coordinate 154,682,282 of NC_080593.1, forward strand.
GTGTCTGGATGGTGACACCAGCCACCAGAGACACCACGATGTGCTGGGGCCCCACAGCAGGACGGATCTCCTCCAGGACACCTGGCAGGATGTGGGGTTTGGTGGCCAGGAAGACCAGGGTGCTCCTGTACATCACTTCCAGGTTGCAGTGCGTGGTCCTGCAGCCCAGCTCCTGCCCAGGGACAGGGAGAGGGATCAGCACCGCCAAAACCAGCATCCCAAAACCAGCATCCCCACGGTAATGACATGTCCAGAGTCGTGCACACAGCCTGAGGACCTGCTCTGGTCACAAAGCCACCGAGGCTCTGCCTGGATCTCACCCAGATCTGGGAAGGATGAGCCAAACCCCTCCTGAGTGTGGGGGAAAAGGGTGCTCTGAGCCCACAGTGAGGGACACCCCAAAATCTCCCACCCCCTGGGCCCCACTCACCCGCCAAGCGCCCAGGTTTCTGTCCGAGGGAGCGCTGGCCAGGACGTTGCTGGCTGGAACCTTCCCTGGGGGGACACAGGGCATGGGGTGAGCGGCCAGGGTGGCCCCAGGGTTGGGGGGACACCCCAGCACAGCCCAGACACCCCAATTCCCACCGGGATGTGATTCCTACAATCCCAGGAGGATCCCAAAAGGGGGACATGGAGCAAAGGGGGCTGGCACCAGTCGTGTCAGGGTACAGTGACAACGGAGGTGGCCCTAATGGGCAGGGCTGTCCCCACACTGTGCTATAGGACAGGGACAACCTGGGACACACGGGCAGCAGGGACAGGGCTGTGCTCTCATTGTGGGACAGGGCTGTCCCCATGTCCCCACACTAATCTGTGGGACAGGGATGTCAGGGAGAGGCAGGACAGGGCTGTCCTAATGTCCCCACACTGATCTGGGGGACAGGGATAGGACAGGGCGTCCCAATGTCCCCACATTGATCTGGGGAACGGGGACTGGGATAGGACAGGGCTGTCCCCATGTCCCCACACTGATCTGAGGGACAGGGACCCTGGGGACAGGGATAGACAGGGCTGTCCCCAATGTCCCCAAAATGATCTGGGGAACAGGGGCCCTGGGGGACTGGGATAGGACAGGGCTGTTCCCATACTGATCTGTGGGACAGGGACACCAGGGAAGAGCACAGTCCCCAGGGGAAGAGTGGCAGGAATGGGCTGTCCCCATGTACTTCCAGTGTAGGACAGGAACCCGGGGAAGGGCTGGGACGTTTGGAATAAGCCAAGACAGGGTTGTCCCCGTGTCCCTCCAATGGAGCACAGGGACCTGGTGAAGGGCTGGGACCTTGGGAATAGGCCAAGGCACGGCTGTCCCCGTGTCCCTCCAATAGAGCACAGGGACCTAGGGAAGGGCTGGGACCTTGGGAATAGGCCAAGGCAGGGCTGTCCCTGTGTCCCTCCAATAGAGCGCAGGGACTCGGGGGCGGGCTGGCACTTTAGGAACGGGCCAGGACAGGGTTGTCCCCACATCCCTGCACTGGAGCACAGGGACCTGGGGGCGTGCTGACACTTTAGGAACGGGTCAGGACGCGACTGTCCCCATGTCCCTCCACTGGACAGCAGGGAAGGGAGTGCAGGGAGCGTCCGGAGCAGCGCTGTCCCCATGTCCCCATATCCCCTCACACTTCCCTGCGTCACAGGACACGCAGGGAAGGCGCCAGACCGGGACTGTCGCCGTGTCCCCTCCCCTGTCCGTGTGTCCCGGCCGCCCCCCGTGCCGTACCCGCCTGCAGCAGCCCCCGGACGAGCCCCCCGGCCATGCGCCCGGCGCCCACGAACCCGACCCACAGCTCGGACTCCTCCATCGCTGCGTGAGGCCGCGCCCCAGAGCCACACCCCCCGCGCTGATTGAGCTCCGGCAGCCACGCCCCGCTCTTCTATTGGTGGATCCGCTGTTAAGGGGCGGGGTGAACGGGGTAAAGAGGGGAAACTGCGCAGGCGCCGGCGCCACGCGGTTCGCGCAGGTGCACGCGTGGGGGTGCTGGAGGGAATTCCCAAACCATTCCCAAAACCTTTCCAAACCTTCCCCGCAGCGCTCAGCGGAGCCCCGGCACCCCTGGGGCCACGAGGGGATCCCCACGGGGGTGGGGACTAAATTTGGCCGTGAGGGAGGTCCCCAAAGTTGTCCGTGGATGTGGGAGGTGCTTCCCACTCTCCTGGCCCCACAGGTTCCCCCACCCGCCCGCATCCACGGGTTTGTGGGGGTACTTTCTGAGGGGGTCCCTAATTTGTCCCCAGATCCCCTAATTTGTCGGTGGATGTGGGAGCTGCTTCCCATTCCAGGGTGCTCCACACCCACCAGCATTCCTGGGACTATCGGAGGTTCCCCTGGTGGGAGGGACCCTGAAATTTTGGGAGAGGGTTCCTGTAATTTGTACATGAATATGGAGGGTTTTCCCCACTCTCTTTTCCCCACAGGACCCCCTCCATTCCCATCATGCTGCTCCAGAGCTCATGGGCTGTGCTGCTCCTCTGCGCCACTGCTGGGTTTTGGGGGTGGCTGGGCCTCGCTGCCCACCCAGAGAAGGTGGGGACCCCCCCCCCCCCCCCTCAGAGCTGGGGTTCGCCCCACAAATCCCCCTCAAGACAACCACGGGTGACAGCCGGTTCTGGGATGAAGCCAAATGCCAGGAGATGTCACACCTGGAGCACCCAGGGGTGCATTTGGGGTGTCCATGGGGAAAACCAGCATTTCCCCATCATCACCTCCCAAATATTCACCTCAGGAGGAGCTCTGGGAGACCTGGATGAGGTCAGCTCTGGATGAGATCCCTGTGGCCCAGCTCGTGCAGGACATCGCCCACCGGATGGGTATGAGCGAAGGTTGGGATGCTGCAACATTCCCATATCCCACTTTGGGACTGATCCAACCTCTTTTCCCACCCCAGGGAATATGAGCAGCCGTGGGGCTGCAGAGCTCCAGGGAGGACACCAGGTTGTCCCATCCAACTTCCATCAGAAGCAGGAAAGACCTCAGGATGTTCATCCTCAACCAGGTGGGAACACAGCAAATCCCATTCCTGGGTTTTTCACACTGGGGTGCATCTTCCCCAGCTCATCCCACTGCTGCTTCCATCTTTTACAGATGCAGAGAGCATCCTGGTCCTTCAGGAGGTGATGGAGAAGCTGCAGAAGGTCAACCAGAGCCTGGAGCTGGTGCTGACAGCCTTGGAAGATGCACAAAGCCAGCTGGAAAAGCACCTGGAGCACCTCAAAGCCATCCCTGACCTGGATGGTGAGCGGGAATGGGGGCTGGAGGATCGATGGGAGCTGCTGGATGCCAACACCAGGCTCTTCTTCCTCATCCCACAGGTCAGAGCCAAAGTGTCACCTCCTCCTGCATCCCACACAGCTCATACTTCACGCTCCTGGTTCTCCCACTGGTGCCAGCATCATTCCAGGCCATCTTTCTCCTCCTCTTCCTCGCTTCCAGCGCCCTCGGCATTCCAGCAATCTCCACTCTCCTGGTCCTGGCTGCAGCAGGTGGGGACAAGTGTGGGGACAGTGGTTGGGGACACAGCATCTCTGTCCTCTCCCACCCTCTCGTTGTCCCACAGGGCACTGGCTGCTGGCATCCGGCTGCCGTGGTACCGGAAGGATCCGGCCAGTGATTCCCCGGGAAAAGGCTCGGTACCGGCTCACCTCCACCCCGGAGAGGTAGGAGATGGTAGAGGAGGTGGCATGGAAACCTTGGGAGTTGCTGGGTCCCACCCTGGATGTCCCATCCTTGGTGCCTCATCCTGAATTTCCCATCCTGGATTTCCCACCCTAGAGCCATCTGGCACAAGTTCTCAGGAAGGGACAGGACACATCTTGGTGGCTTCCTTAGATAGGACATATGTAGCTTTTGGACACCTCATCCCAACTCCTTGCACCATTTCTGTTCAGATGTTCCATCTTGGATGTCCCATCCTTGGTGCCTCATCATGAATTTCCCATCCTGGATGTGTTCCACCCTGCAGACATCTGGCAGAGGTCTCCAGGGAAGGACAGGACACATCTTGGATGGCTTTCTTACAGGTTTTGGGCATCTCATCCCAACTCCATGTCCTGTTTCTGTCAATGTCACATCCCTGGGTATCCCATCCTGGAGCCATCTGGCAGAAGTCTCCAGGGAAGGACAGGACACATCCTGGTGGCTTTCCTATGGATTTTGGGCACCTCTTCCCAACTCCTTGACCTATTTCTACTCAGAGAAGGGTGTGGAGAGGCTGGAGAGGTTCATGTCTCCATGGTGGTGGTGACACTGAAGCCACCAAGGTGACAGGAGTCCAGTTTTCCTTCTTCCCACACAGGGAATGCGACATGGAGCTGCTGCAAGAGGAGTTGGACAGGATGGAGATGAGCTGCCTGCAAAATGAGAGGCGCCCACAAGGTGGGATCTGTGGTGGCTGTGGGACAAGGATCCAAAGTCCTGACATGTCCCCATCTCATGCTGGGACATGTGTGTAATCCCCGTGTCCCCAAGCTCTGCCAGGGCATGTGCCACCACCCCAGAGTGTCCCCATCCTCCACCTTGGAGGGTATCTCCACCCCTAACTTGTTCTTACAGAGCCTTCACACCTGGAGCAGCCCCAAGAAGTGGCCAGAGACATTCCCAAATTCACAGGGCAGGTGTCACCTGACCCCGATGGCCAGAGGACAACACCGAGCTCGTGTGGGGTAAGGTGCTGGGTGGGATGTCCCCATGTTGGTGTTGTTCCCCAAAATCTGCTCTTGGGGACCACCTGGGTCTCACTGAGGGTCAGGTCCTCCAAGGCTGGGGTGTCCTCACCGTGGTGGAACCTCGGCATGGGGCAGACAGACAGGGCTGGGGACATGACATAAAGGGAGGAATTTGGGGTGGAAGAGGGTGTCCTGAAGGATGGCCAAGGCACCCCAGGGGACAAGGGATATCTGCAGGAACTCCCTTCTTCCCAAACCAGGTGACACCGGAGCCGGTCATGGATGCTGGGAAGCTCCTGGTGCCCAAAGCCTGCAGCCCAAGGGCCAACATGTGAGCACCAACTACCCAGAATGTCCCTTCTCCATGGCTTGGTGTCACCTCAGGGGGACACCAAGGTGCTGGTGGCTTCCTGGGGTGCTGATTGGTGTCTCCTCTGTAGGTCCCCGTGCCAGGGCCTCACCAGGGCTGGGCAGCGGTGCCGGAAGAAAGCGATTCCAGGGCTGGAATTCTGCCACATCCACACCACCAGCAGTAGCTCGACCATGGATTCATCTCCCCGTTTTTGACCCTCTACCCCCTCCCTGAGGTGTTTTAACCCTTTTTATGGCTGTTCCAGATCCTGGTGGAGAACATGGACCCTAAGGATGCCACTGGATATGGGTACAGGGCAGATGTTCATTATCCCACCAGTTTTATGCTATTTGCATATATTTTAATAAATGCCACAATTACAGCTGGAGTCTTTCCCATTCCTATCCTGAGACAGGGGACTGTGGGATCATCTCCATGTGCCAAGAGCAGCAGCAAATTCCCTGCTGCCATTTCCATGCCCTGGATTCCTGTTTGCCTTCACTTTATTACACCTAATTGCAGGTAATTAATGTAGCTCATTAACAGCTCAGAGCCACCACTCCCTTGGACACAGCCACGGTGATGGCTCCAGTTAGCTCCTACCACTCAATTTGGGATTTTTTTGGGATGCCCCAACTTTCCTCCCCCCTGCCCTGGGCGTCCTGCGCCGCTCCCAGCAGTGGGGCAGGAATGTGGGAGCTGCTCCCCGCGCTCCCATTTTTACTTTGGAAATGTCACTGTCACCCCCCCAGCCCTGTCCTCTGCCCCAGCAAAGGACAACCCTGAGTTGAAGAGGATGATCCCGGTGCCAGGCGGTCCTGGTGCCGTCACTTCCTGGCGTTGGCATAGTTGGCATTGAACCAGGCACAGGTTTCCTTCACGGCTGGGGAGGGAGAATATGGGATGGGTTTGGGGATTGGGAATGGATTTTGGGAATTGATTTTGGTCAGAGAATCACGGGATGGGTTTGGGGACTGGGAAGGGATCTTGGTCACAGAATCATGGGATGGGTTTGGGGACTGGGAAGGGATCTTGGTCAGAGAATCATGGGACAAGTTCTGGGATTGGGAATTGATTTTGGTCATAGAATCATGGGATGGATTTGAGGATTAGGAGTGGATTATGGGAATGGATTTTGGTCAGAGAATCATGGGATGGCTTTGGGGACTGGGAAGGGATTTTGGTCAGAGAATCATGGAACGAGTTTTGGGATTGGGAATACATTTTGGTGAAAAAATTATTGGACATTTGGAGGATTGGGAATGGATTTTGGTCAGAGAATCATGGGATAGGTTGGGTTGGAAGGGACTTTTTTTAGGTCGTCTCATCCAACCATCATGCAAGGAGACACCTCCCAAGAGACCAGGTTGCTCCATGCCCCATCCAACCTGACCTTGGATATTTCTAGGGATAGAGAAACCACCACCCCCTGGACAGCACATGCCAGTGTTTCACCACCCTCATTCCTCATTCAGAAAGGATGGACCACCTAGATGCCACAAAGGCTGATGGCACGGGGTAGGACCCCCGGTGTATCCTGGAGACTCCCCCATCTCACCTTTCCTGAAAGGTGTGAACTGGAATTCGGGCAGGTACCGCCGGAGCTTGGCATTGCTGGCCGTCTTCTTGAACTGCCCATCGGACTTGGTGGTGTCAAACTGGGATGGGAAGGGTTAAGGAGGAAAACCACGTCTTGCTTTTGCTCCCTTGGTGGGAAGGATCCTCTGGATCATGGAATCTCCCAGGGGAGCTGGTGGGAACAGGGGCTTAGCCTTTTGTGAAGGATACAACGAGCTCCCCCCTGAATTCCATGGCCTCCGCGATGGCCTCTGCTGCTTCCCGGATGGAGACTTCATCTTCTTCTCCCACTGTGGAGAAGGGAAGGATCATGGCTGTTCCCTCATGGAGAGGGGACGCCTGGGGGGCAGCCAGGGCTTACCTGACAAAATGATTGGCTCCACCTCATCGTATTCCCGCAGCACCCAAATGAAAAGTCGGGCCAGGTCCTGTTGAAGAGCAGACAACTCTTGGAGTGGTCACTGATGTCCCCCAGTCCTCCCATCCCAAGGGGATACAACTCTGGGAATGTCCCAGGACAAGCCAGGGGGGTTCAGACCCCTCCAGGGTCCTGCCAGTGGGTGCTCCAGCCCCATTCCCTGCTTCCCAAGGCCACACACACCTACCAGGGAATAGATGAACTGCCTCCTGGGCTTGCCTGTTCCCCAGACGGTCAGAGCAGAGCCGGACTCTGCAGGAGGAAGGAGCCATGACCACCAGAGCCACCTCCAACCACCCCGCAGAGCAGGTGGAAAAAAAAAACAACCCTCATTTCTCCCCAGAAAAAATCCCTGGAAGTCCTGCCACCCTCACGTTTGGCCAGGTAGACCTTGTGGATGAGCCCTGGCAGGACGTGGCCATCCTCGATGTTGAAGTTGTCGTGTGGCCCGAAGATGTTGGTGGGAATGACGGCAGTGAAGCGTCGGCCGTGCTGCTCAGAATAACCCCTGGATGAGAGCAGGGAAGGGATGGTGGGTGGGCTCTCAAGCCCCTTCCTCCAGCACCCAAAAAACCCCAGCCAGCAGCACCTTCACCTGCTGGAGCCCCAGGTATCTCCCCAATTTCCACCTGGAATTCCCACTGGATTCCCCTTGCCTTGAAATCCCATGGCTGCTCCCATGTCCCCAAACTCACCTGTTTTGGACATCAATCATCCTCTTGGCGTAGGAGTATCCAAAGTTGGAGCTGTGAGGTGGCCCGTTGTGGATCTGGGAATATCAGAGTGGACAAATTAAGCAGGGCAGGGACTTTCCCTGGGTTTTGTGTGGGAATGGGGACTCTCACCATGGTCTCATCGATGGGATAGGTGGTCTTGTCTGGGAAGATGCAGGTGGAGAGGCAGGAGACCACCTTCTGCACCCCCGACTCGTGGGCAGAGTGCAGGACGTTGTCATTGATGTGGATGTTTGTCCTCTGGGAAAAGGGACATTTATCAGGATCGTGGGGTCAGGGATCCCCAAATTCCTTCACCAGTACCTCATTAATAACTCCAGAAGCCACTGGAGCTCTGGTCTGGCACTGGTAGCAGAGCAAACCACATCCCTGTGTGCCCATATCCAAATTTAGGGAGTGCAGCACCCACAGGGATCCCAACAGTGCCAAATTCCGAGGGTGCTCACCCAAAAATCCAGGTTGGAGCGGATGTTTTTGAAGAGGCCTCCGACCATGGCAGCCAGGTGGATGACGTGGGTGGGCTTGTGCCTCTCAAACAGGGCTTTGGTCTCGGAGCTGCTCCTGGAATGGGAAATTTTGGGATTCATTGGGGTCAGCAGAGAAAATTGAGGCGTTTGCAAGGAAAAACCCAATCCTAGGAGAGGAAATGTTGGGGTGTGGTGGGGGCAGATTGGGGAGTTTCTAAGGAAAAACTTAATCTTGGGATGGGAAAATTTGGGATTGGGTGAGGTCAACAAAGAACATTGGAGCAATTCCAAGGAAAAACCCAGTCCTGGGATGGGAAAATTTGTGATTCAGCTGGGTCAATGGAGTAGACTGGGATGTTTCAAAGGAAAAAGGAAATCTAGGGATAGGAAATTTTTGGGGTCACCAGAGCAGATTGGGGTGATTCTAAGAAAAACCCCAATCCTTGGATGGGAAAATTTGGGGTTTAGTGAGCTCAACAGAGGAGACTGGGTTGTTTCCAAGGAAAAATCAAACACTGGAATAGGAAAATTTGGGATTTGGTGGGATCAAGCAAATTGAGGCATTTCCAAGGAAAAACAAAATCCTGAGATGGGAAATTTTGGGGTCTCCAGAGCAGACTGGGGCAATTCCAAGGAAAAACCCAATCCTGGGATGGGAAAATTTGGGGTTTACTGATGTCAACAGAGCAGACTGGGGTCTTTTGGAGGAAAAACAAAATCCTGGGGTGGGAAATTTTTGGGGTTTGTCAGGGCCAAGAGAGCAGATTTGGTTGTTTCCAAGGAAAAATCAAACACTTGAATGGGAAAATCTGGGATTCAGTGGGGTCGACAGAGCCCACTGGGGTGTCTCTGAGGGAAAAACTCAATCCTGGGATGGGAAAATTTGGGATTCAGTGGGGTCAACAGAGCAGACTGGGGTGTGCCCAAGGAAAAATCAAGCACTGGAATGGGAAAATTTGGGATTTGGTGGAATTAGCAGAGCAAATTGAGGCATTTCCAAGGAAAAGCCAAGTTCTGGGATGGGAAATTTTGGGGTCACCAGAGCAGACTGGGGCGATTCCAAGGAAAAACCCAATCCTGGGATGGGATAATTTGGGGTTTACTGAGGTCAACAGAGAAGACTGGAGTCTTTTGGAGGAAAAACCAAATCCTGGAATGGGAAATTTTGGGGTTTGTCAGGGTTAAGGTTGTCAGGGTTGTTTCCAAGGAAAAATCAAACACTGGAATGGGAAAATTTGGGATTTGGTGGGATCAAGCAAATTGAGGCATTTCCAAGGAAAAACAAAATCCTGAGATGGGAAATTTTAGGGTCACCAGAGCAGACTGGGGTGTTTCCAAGGAAAAATGAAGTCCAGGTATGGGGTTTTTTTGGGGTTGATAGAGCAAATTCCAGGGTTTCCGGAGAAAAAACCCCAACTCACGTCAAGTCAGCGTCCCGGGAGGACACAAAGATCCACTCCTCATCCGGCTGCCCCTCTCCATCAGCCACCACCTTCTCGATGGCTCTGCCCACCAGGCCGGTGCCACCCGTCACCAGGATGCGCTTGGTCACCTCCGTCATGGCCAAAACCCTGCAGGGAGGACAAGCTGGGATCGCGAGCACGGGCATGGACCACCCTGGTGTGGGCACCCACGAGCATCCCCCACACCCCATGCAGGTGGGATCGGGGTTTTGGGGGGAAATTTCTACGTTTCTGGGCAAAAATGGGCGTGTTTGGCTGTGAGAGGGCTGAAATTCCTCAGCTGGAGGCCACCTGGGTGAGGGCCAGCCCTGCCACGTGGCACTGCTCAGCCTCTGGAAAGGGAGGGGCACCTGCACCCCCAGGTGTGTGCCCCAAATCTCCTTCTGCACCTCCAAATCGCCTCCCACACCCCAAATATCCCCCTGCACTTCAGAGAGGCTGCATCCCAGATCTACTCCTGAACCCCGAGTTTTGTGTCTGCACCCCAAATCTCCACCTGCACCCCATATCTCTTTCTGTACCCCAAATCTCCCTCTGCACCCCGGGTCTGCACACAAGATCTCCCCCTGAACCCCAAATTTCCCCCTGCGCCCCAGATCCTATGTTTGCAACCTAAACCTTCCCTGCACCCCAAATCCCAGCTCTGCACCCAGGATTGCATCCACGCCTCCCCTGCCCCTCAAACCCCAGCACTGCACCCCAAATCCCAGCTCTGAACCCAATCCTAACCCACCCACCTCCTCTGCACCCCAAATCTCTCTCTTGCACCCTCATCTCCCCTCACCCCGTCCCGTCCCGTAGCGCGTCCCCTCTCTCAACCCACAACCTCCCGCACCCCTGCCCTCCCCGCCGTCCTGTCCCCCCACTTTGGGGACCCCCCGGTTCTCCTCCCCACCGGTCTGGGGGGCTCCTGTCCCCACAAATGTCCCTTAATGGGGTGAGGGGCGCGTCTCACCCTCAGCTGGATTCGGGGCCACTCGGGTGCGCTCGCTTCTACTCGGTTAAGTTCGGCTGCTCTCGGCTCGGTGTGGGTTCGGGTTGAGTCGGTAGGGGCTCGGCTGTGTTCGGCCTCGCGCGGCTCGGCTCGGTGGAGGCTCGGCTGTATTCGGCTATGCTCGGGACTGCTCGGCGGTGCTTCGTGGGGACTCGTCTAGGTTCGGTTGCTCTCGGCTCTGTAAGGGCTCGGCTGGATTCGGCTTCGCTCGTCTCGGCCCGGTCAGGGTTCGGCTGAGCTCGGCTTCTTCCGCCGCCGTCACCGGGCGCTGCCGCTTGGCTCATCGGGAAATGTAGTCCATGTCCGGCATCAGGGGAAAGGAGGGGGCGCAAGGGAGAAGATTTTGTGAAGAGGGACAAGGGAAATATAGGGAAGAGGAGGGAGTGCAGGGGAAGGGAATGGGGGTGCAGGGAAGGGAATGGGGGTGCAGGGACAGAAGGGTGGATGAGAAAGGGGTGCAAGTGCAGGGGAAAGGAAAAGAGAAGGAAAGAGGATATAGGGGTTTTAAGGGGGTTCAGGGGAAGGGGTGCAAAAGCAAGGAAAGGGGTGCAGGAAAGGAAGGGGGTACAAGGAAAGGGGTTTCCTAGGTGTCCACCCCAAAGGGGCTCCATCAAAAGGGATTTCAATGTGAAAACACTTTAATCACTTTTAATACACTTAAGCCGAGATTAAAAATGAGCAGAGCTATCCTGCGTGTGGGGGATGGTTTTGAAGGCACCCCTGCCACCCCCACATCCAGCTGGATTTTCCCCTCGGGATTTTTGCGAGGCAAAGGCATGGCTTTGCTCTAAATTAAAATTTTGAAAGTGGAATTAAGGGCAACCCAGCCAGGAATTCCCACATTACTCCTGCCAAAGCCCTGGGTAGCCCCAGTGTTGAGGAGCAATAGAATGTCAGACTTTCATTCCTTTTCTCCAGGCTGAGACCTGGAAATGTACCCTTTTCCTTTGGGAAAGCCTCAGGGAAGGCTGAATCCTCGGGGACCTCCTTGCTGGGAGATAGGGGCGTCCTTTGCTTATTTAAAGATGTCACCTTGTGCCTCTGTCCCCTGGAATTGCTCATCCCCTCTTCCAGCTGGCTGAGTCCCTGTGTGTGTCCAGCCCTTTCAGGCCTTTCCCAGCTCCAAAATCCCACTCCCGGGGGTCTTGGTGTTGTTCCCACCTGATGTTTTACAGGATTCCCTGGCTGATCTCACCCACAGAGCCAGGGATGAACACTGAATCTCCTTCTCCAAGCCAGCTAATTCCATGTCTGTCCTGCACCCTCCACGAGACACTTGAGGTTTGGCAAGAAGAAACCTCACGTTGATGTTGGGATGAGTCAGATCCAGCTGCATCCACGCTTCCACCTCACTCCACGGTGAAATTATGGAAAAAAAGGGTTTGGGTTGGAATAAAATAATTCCCATAAATAAAAATCATCCCATTCCAACCCCCTGCCATGGGCAGGGACACCTTCCACTAGATCAGGTTGCTCCAATGTGGCCTTGAACACTCTCAGGGATGAGGGGGGAAAGTCAAGGAATATTTTCCATGTGCTGGTGGGAGAATAAGATGTTCCTGCTGCCTCCTGCAAGTTTTGGGAGACTAATTAGGGATAAAACCACGTTTCAGCCAAGGAATTGCTGGGAGGTGGTGCAGCCCAAGAGCTGCTGTGACAGCACTCGAATAACCATGGTGTTGCATTAAATGCAGTAATTTTGGAGCTTAAATATGCTAATTCTGGGTCTAATTACCAAAGAAATGTTGGAGCACGAGGGAAGATCACAGGGGAAAGGGATAAAGTTGCGGCAACCACATGGGACAGACTCGTTTGTTAATGAAATATCACCCAGGCTCCTGATGTTATCTAACAAGGCCTTTGGGATCTGAGGATCAAAGCCCGCAGCCAGACCCATTAGCTCATCTGGGCAGGGTGTCTGCGTGACACGATCCAGAGGACATCCCAGGACCTTCCAGCCGGCAGGATAAAGCTTGGGGTGGCTTGGCCAGGATCCTGTTGGAGAACCGCTGCTCAGTGTGAGGCGTCGTTTCCGTAACTAAGCTTCCTTGTTGGGTGACCTATTTCTCTGGAATGGGCCTGGTTCTGGGTCCAGCCCCACTCCCTGCTCTGCCCTCCCCATGCCTCCCAGGAAAGTGGGGCAGATGGGTATGAGATTCCTGGGTATGAGATTCCCAGGTACAGCCTGTCCCAGGTGGAAGCTGTCCGAGGATGAGGCTGCAGCCAAGCTCCAGGAGCCCAGGTGAGACAGCTCTAAGTATCCCTTCCCTGCTAAAATTCCAGCTTTGTGGCTCTCTTTTAGGGACCAGCACATCAGCAGTGACCCCTTTTTCCAGGCCTTGTCCCACAGGATGGCCTGTGCCAGTTTCCATAGGGATTGGGGGTTGCTCCCCACAGTGTGCAGCCCTTTGGGAGTGGGAATTATCCAAAAGCACAGAGGGGGAAGACTGAGATGGGGATGGGGATGGTGAACACAGATATTCCAAGAAATCTCGTTCATGGGATTGGGAGCAGCTGCTGCACAAGAATGTCCTTTCCACCATCATTTTGGATTTGGTCTTGTCGAGCCCAGTCCTCTGGAGGACGGAGATGAACCTGCCACTGCTCCATGATGGGGTTTGGGGTTATTCTGGGAGTGGGATCTTGGCTAGGTGGGTGTGAATCCCATCAGGAGAAGAACTGGAAGAGATGCCACCTCTTTTCTAGCCCATCCCATCTTTTTGGAGTCTCCTTGGATGGAGTGCAGAGAACTGGGCAGGACCCAAGATCCCATCCCAGGGTGGATGTGAGAGAGGAATGTGGGCACAGGGCACTGTGGATGCAGATCTGAGCCTCCTCCCAGTGTTCCCTGGAACCCACGTGAGCTGACTGTGCCCAAAAAGAGCGTCTCTGGCGCAGGTTTGGGATGAGGCAGACATCCCGCTGGGCCTCGCTGCTTGGGCATGTCCCGGGACCTTGGGAAGGTGAAATCCTGCTCTAGTTTCAGTCCAAGTGTTGATGTCAAGCTGGATGAACTCCAAGGTGAATGAGTATAAGAGCAGGGATTAGTTAAATTTGTCTTTTTATGGGTTAGACTTTATTTTAAGATGAGCTGAAGTTGGTGCCTCAAGGCCAGCCAGGCCTTGAGGCACCTTTAACTAAACAGAGAAATAAAAAGGCCAAACAGTTCCAAACCTATTCCCTCTCTTCTTTCTCAGTTCAGCTGCAGGGGCTGTTTAGTTTTGGTTTTAAGGAAGGGTTTTTGTTCCTCAGCAAACTCTTCCTCTTTGAACCAAATCTGAATCCAGCTGTGCATGGAGTTCTGTGCCTTTCTGGGCTCCAGCTGCTCCAGAGATGTTGTTTTAATTTGCTTTTGATGAATATTTTAGTGCTGCCAATAGCCCTGGAGACTTTGAACTCGTGTGCCCGCCCAGAGCTCACCTGTTTGCTGGGAGCCTTTGTACAGAGAAAAAAAAAAACACATCAAAGGAGAAGAAAGAGTGAACGTCACTGGTGAGAAGCAATTTGGGGAGACCAAAGATCTTTATGACCCAAAAATCCGTGTCGGAGTGTCAAAATTGGGAGACAAAAAGGCAGGAAGGTGGCAAAAGGGGCACCATCATCTCAGCAGGGTCACAGGCTCATTCCTGCACCTTGTTGGCAGGTCTCCATGCTGCACCTCAGGAGTCCACAGTGACTCAAGTCATAATGGGGATGTGATGTGTGACCTCAGAGCAGAGGGTTGGTGACTTGGGATCACCAGCACAGATGATCCAGAGACCCTGAAAAGGGAGGAGGGTGCCCTGGAGGCTCCCTTAATGGGACCCTGCAGTGAGGAGGGAAAGGGGGATTTCCATCAGGGATCAGTTGAAGACCTCATAACAAGAGGAGATCCTGGCCTGGAGACTCCCAGGGAATGGGGACTGTCCAGCCAGGTGGACAATGCAGCAATGACCATCACCTGGGTCCGCTGAGGAACTCACAGTAAGGGGTGTGATGGCCTGGAAACACTGGTAAACCAAGGCCCTTGCAGGAAAAGGGGAAATGGAAATGGGACCTTTCTTGGGTGGCCATGGCATCCCTCTGAAAGTGAAGATGGTGTCAGGAAGACTGCAGCTATTTCAGCTGGGAGCAAAGTGTCTATACTGGGTGTAGCTGCAATATGTCTGGTATAAGAAGAGGAGGCATCTGAGGCTTTGCTGAAGGAAAATTTTATTTACGTAAAAGAATGAATAGATAGGAGCAGCAAGAGGAAGGGATCCAATGTGAGGTTCAAGTAGGACAAATATGAGCCAAGGTGCTTTGGTTGCAGGAGCTGTGGCCAGAGCCCAGAGCTGGTGGTGTCAGGGGTGGTGCTGAGGGCCCTTAGCAGATGGAGCCATAGCCCCTTCTGCCATAGCAGCCCAGGCCTCCCAGGCCGTAGCCAAGGCCAAAGCCAAATCCGCCAGAGATGGGCTGTCCCTGGGCATTGAGCTCAGTGCCCAGAGCAGCGGAGGAGGTGGATCCGACGGCGGTGTTCTGGGGGAAGGAGGTCATGATGGGTCCTGGCAGGGTGACCATCACAGGGGAAGGGTTGATGATGACGCGGGAATCCTGGCATTGCAGGGCACAGGGCTCGTTGCAGCTGTTGG